>NC_056750.1:95135775-95440775 GCF_019279795.1 Protopterus annectens
GTTTTTTTGTGCAAAAAAAACAGGAGAAGCACCTAGTCTATTTGCAACTTCCTGGCTATTAGTTCATATGTCCCAGTTATTGAGAATTATTTTCTTAATCTGTGTGGAATTCCTGCAAATGGGAATAGGAAAAGCCACTGCCCAGTCATGCAAGACATTCTGTTGTGAGGGAGTATTGGAAGATGCAGAAGGAGGGTCCATAACATACATGGATTTAGTATGTAAAGTACCAGAAGTGGGATGTGGACTTCTAGATTAAATTCGATTGGGTGGGGTCTCTCTCTGTGTTATTTGAGCTAAACTGCCAGTTGTCATGACAGAGTTGGAATCATAAGAACTAGAAACATTACCACTTCTGGGAAGGAAGCCAGTTTTGATGATTGGTGAAAACTTACTTGGTCTGTTAATCTTCTTCCTATTCATCACTGATGAGACAGAATCCCAAGCTACTTGGAGAACCTGGGTGGCCCTTATGGAAGAACATTCCTGAGAACCACTGAGCCATGAGCCGCTCTTCCCTTGGAGATCAGATTCAATTCGTAATGCTTGAAGGTACGGGGATTAGCCCAAATGGCTGCTGCACAGATGTCATCCATGGAGGCCCTAGAGTGGAAGGCAACTGATGCTGCAATAGCCGTAGTTGACTGAGCTTTGATTTGACCAAGCTTAGATTCATTTGTAATTGAATATGAGAAGCTAATGCAAACCCTGAGCCATTTTGACAAAGTAACTTTAGATACTGCACATCCCATTCTAGGGCCAGAAAAGGAAATGAAAAGTTGGTCTGACTTGCGAAAGGACTTAGTTCTGTCCAGGGAGAAACATAATTGTCTACGAACATCCAATGAATGTAGGCAGTATTCTCTCGTTTGAATAATTTGGAAAAAAATACAGGGAGCCCAACAGACTGGTTAATAGAAAACATGGAAACCACCTTGGGGAGAAAGGATGGGTTAGTACGGAGTGATACTCTGTCATTATGGAAGATCGGATTTGGTCCCTCCCTGTTTATGTACTCGACAACTGACATGTTGTCTGACTGGATAGCAATCGTTCCGTAAGGAAGGAGCGGGTAGAATGCTTTCTATGCCAACAGCACCGCTCTTAACTCCAGGACATTGACATGCAAGTTGACCTCTATGCTGGACCACGTGCCTTGAACTGACTTTCCCTTTAAGTCACCCCCCCCACCCTATCAGGGAACTGTCCGTGGTTACCGTGGTGCTGAGTTGGGGAGCCTGGAAGGGGCAACACCAAAAATGTTTGTCTGTACTCATCCACCAGAGGAGATCTTGTTTGCAGGTTTTGGTGATGAGAATCTGTGAGCTCAGGGGGTAAAAGAAGGAGCCACTGTAGTACTCATGTGTAATCTGGCTAGGGGAAAAATTGGGATGGCTGCTGCCATAGACCCCATAGCCTGAAAAACTTCCCTTGCAGACACCTTTCTTCGACAGAGTATCACTTGAACTTGTGCCCTTAATCTCTGAAGCCTGTGAGGGGGAAGAGAGACCAGACTTGACTGAGTGCTGAATACTTCCCCTAAAAAATTCCAATTGAGAGGGCTGAAGGTTGGATTTTTCCCAATGGATGGTGATGCCCAGTGACTCTGCTAGAACTACAGTGTAGCAGAGGGCCCTGACTAGAAGTAGCTTGGTGGGGGCTGAGAGGAGCCAATCGTCTAAATACAGAAAAACCTGGAATCTCTGAAGTTTCAGATGACCTGTGACCACTGCTAGGCATTTCGTGAACACACTGATGCCGTTGAGAGACCGAATGGCAGGGCTCTGAATTGGTAGTGATTGGCTCCCAGCCAGAAGCAAAGGAGACTCCTGGAGCGCTTGTCCATTTTGATGTGCTAATACGCATACCGGAGATCTAACGAGCATATCCACAAACCTTCACGCAGGAAGGGCAGGATGGACTGAATCGTGACCAAGCGGAACTTGGTCTGAACCACTGATGTGTTTAGTTGGCAGAGATCGAAAATGGGCCTCCAGTTACCAGTCTTCTTTGGCACTAAAAAGAATCTTGAGTAAAACCCTGAAGCTCACTTGTCTGGGACCACCTGCTGGATGACTCATTTTTGACATAGCTTTCGTATTTCAGAAGCTGCCTCCTACCTTTGACTGGGTGGAATATCGGGAAGGAATTTCTGAGGTCTTGGACAGGAGATTAGGGGAATGTGATAGCCTTTGGAAATTATTCTCTGCACCCACTGATCGTTTGTAAGGGAGAACCAGGCAGCTTGGTGCAGAGAGAAATGTGCCCCGACTGCTTCCAGAGAAAAGCAATCGGGCAGTGCTGATGCAGTCTTCCCGAAAAATAATCTCTGGAGTCCTGAATTCGGAGACCACCTCTGTCCCGAAAGGGGCGTCTTCCATTATTGGAACCTCCTCTGCGGGAGTCCTCACCATGTGCTTAACGGAAAAGACCTTGAGACTTCTTGCGCTACATCTTTTCACTCCTCTGGTTCCTGCAGAAGGAACACTGAGGTTTGGAAAAACGTAGACCCACAACAGACTAGGTCTAACCATCCTGTTCGCACCTGGCTAATGTATCCTTGACCTTAGCACCGAACAAAGCTGATGGTTCGATAGGGGCATTTAAAAAGGAAGACTTGAAGGAGTCTGCGAGGTCACAAATGCACATCCAGGCATGGCTTCTCAACTACTCCTGCACCTGCAGCTCTAGCCGCTCCTTCGGTTGCATGGGACAGCAACCTCATGGACGAATTGGAGAATGACCCTAGGGTGACAAGTTGGGAAGCAACTTTATCACATACCCCATCCGAAACTTGACCTGCGAGGGGGCCGGAGAGCTCGGAAATGAGATCTCTCTGGAACCTTGTAAAATGTGCCAGAAATTTCAGAGACCTGACAGCAAAGGTCACTGATGCAAACACTCGCTTCCGTAAACTGTCCACCGCCTGGGACTCTGTTGGGTGGGTGAACAGCAACACTTTCCTCCACAAGGTCCTTTTTCTTGGCTGTCATCACCGCCATAGCATCTACTGGCAAACCTCTCGCACAATGGGGTTGATCCTCTGGAGGGAAGAGTACCTTATCTGATCTCCTGGGAATGGCCACACAGGAGTCAGGGTTCTTCCATGCCCGCTGCGCGATGAGCTTGACCAACTCATTGGTGGGGGACACCCAAGAAGTAGAGGGCCGAGAGCGGAAGGCCTGCAGGAATATGGATTCCTCCGAGGAAGGCTTGGAAGACTTCTTCACCCCTTTGCTTCAAGATTTCCAGGATGTCTCCAAATGAGACATCAGGGGGTGACCATGGGGATCCTTCCCCATCATCCTATTTCATATCTTCCATGAGGGACTCCTCTGGGGAGTCCATGCATTTCCTCTTACATGCCCATTTCAAAGGGGATTCTTCAATGGGAGCATCTGAATTAGACTCAAAGGGAAATACTCTCAGAGACCTGTGGGGGGGCGTGGCCTTTGGCAGCTGTGGCACAGGGGGAACTGGTGGGATGTCAGACACAGGAGGACTGCTCCAAGCAAGCACCTTCTCCATCACCAGGAAAGCAGGCCCACCTGAAGAGGAATGGGAGCCCAGAACTGGAGATATCGGAACTGGGATCATATCCCCGCTCCACGCGGACCGCACCCAATGACAGAGCCTCAAGAAAAGCTGGGGCAGGAGTCACCCTCTGTCTCGAAGAGGGAACCAGCCACACGACCGGAACCGTGGGTTCCACCCCCCCCAAGCATGAGATTTAAGAAGGGTGGGTTCCGACAGAATCGACACCCAAAGGGGCCTCGAAGCCTCAGACACTGTCGTTGTCAGCACCGAGTAAGGGGGTCCACTCACAGACGTCGGAAATATGAAACTCGGAACCGAGGGATCTAAGGGAGGAGAGTATGTAGGGATCACCGATGTAATAGACCCAAAGCCAGGAGTGGGATGGGATGTAATTCCCTGGCTGTCAGCAGCTGATCAAAAAAGGCGAACCACATCCAATTCTGAAAGGCTCCTGGTGGACCTTACCGATGACCCTGACAGGGAAATCAAGCAGGTCTAAAAAGGGGATGAAGGCTAGTCCGGAAAATGGATATGCATATGGGGTGTACTGGGTCCATGGTGAATTTAAGAACGGCATCAACGATTCCAGTTTGGAAACTGGCAACAAGGGAATGATCAGAGCAGAGAACGAGCTTGGAGCCGAGGTCACAGCTGGAGTGGAGGTCAATAGTGGCTCCGAAGCTGTTGTCAGAGCCGCCGGTGCAGAGAAAGACAGGCAAACTGGTCAGAACAGAGATTGTAGTGGGTGCCATAAACGGAGCCAGAACATGCGCGGAGGCAACCTTGGTATGAATAACTGGAGCCAAACTCAGAGCAGAGTAGTCAGAACCGAGGTGGTGATATGGCGCTCGGTAGAAGTCTTGTGGGACTTGTGCTTATGGCTTTTGCCCCTATCACCGGCCGGCGAAGACGGGTCTGAACGAGGACATTTCTTGTCCAAAGAAAGAGGGGTTGAGACCACAGATGCAGAAATAGCCTCCGAAAAAGGCTAAGGAAGCAGGCCCTTAAGAATCAACTTGTTTAGTCTTTTATTCAGCATCCACTGACTGAAGCTGGCACAAATATCACATGGAGGTTTCACCGATAAGTGCAGAACCCCAAAACAATACACATACTCTTCATGTAAATCACTATTCGAGAGTTTACCACTGCAAGAAGAGCAGTGTTTAAACCCCGTAGCCCCTTTCTTTTCTGACATAACATGAAACACACACAAAGTGTAGAGAGAAACAGGGAAATACCAAAAATGGTATTGAAAATGCCACAAGGGTCAGTACCAACAATAGTATGAAAAGAAATACCTGTGGGTAGAGCTGAGTGAGTAAACAGAGAAAAGATTAGCAAACTGACAGGAAAAATACACAAATACTTATAAAATTTTGAAAAAGATGACACTTTGCTGGGAAGCTCAGTGAAACGCTGCTATATGGCTGTGCGGCAAATGACATCGGAGGTAACGGAGTAAAGGGTATTGTGGGTAGCAGCTTATCTTGAGAGTTTTTGGTGCATGCAAGCTTGGTATAAGGCCAGCTCGGTTCAGAAAGCTTGGAACCGAACCCATCAGTGATGAATAGGAAGATTAACAACTTCAGATAAGACCCTTTTCTGGCTTGTTCCTGGGGTACAAGTTCCACTGCTCCTTGAGCACAGAGTTTCTGAAAATAGCTGACAGCCTCTGCCTGCTGATTTATGTCTAGGTACCCTGTTAAGATTGGGCTTTCTTTGAAAGAGGGAATAAGAGGGTGGCCTAATGGTTAAGGTGTTTGCCTTACAAACGCAAGGTACAAGGTTTGAATCTCACTAGGAATAATTGGCTAGGCTTAAAATGTCTCGCACGGGCAGTTAGCCTAGTACAAATCTATGAACCTATGAAGAGAATCTGTATCCTTAGAAAATATTTTTTAGGAACCATTGACACTTTGTGATGGACTGCCAGTTGTCTTTGAAAAGGGTTAGGCTTCCACCTAACCTTTGGGGTGGGGTGGGGGTGGAGCATGGGGGGGGTGGGGAGTCACTGCGAGTCCTGTCTTAGAACTCCCTGCCCTGGGGGTTGTAGAGGTCCACTGTCTGGGCTTCTGCTGCCCTTGTAGTTGCTACCTAGGGGGTCTGTTCCTGCGCCCTTTGTTTTGCACAGTCCTGGACTGGGAAGGAAAGGACCAGTGTTTGGTGGGAAAGTTCCTGCTGAAATTGGGAGGTTGTACCTGGAGGAAATCTTTTACTGTCTGCATTGATTTGGCCTTATCCTCCAGTTTCTTGAGCACCTCCTGCGCCTTAGATCCACACAGGCTATCCTTATCTAGGGGGGAATCTAGGAGATTGGTTTTAACATTAACAGGCAGTGGTTGCTCTTTCAACCATGCATGTCTCCTAATGAATGACCCCACAAAAGCAACCCTGCTAGAGGTTTCTAGGGCATCATATCCAAAGTGGAGAGCATGTTTAGCCACTTGAGAGCTGGAGTGTGAGAGATCCCCTAGCTCTCTGGAAGTCGAACTGTCTGGCAAGGAGGAAATTTTCTGCTTTAGTAGTCCCAAGGTATGTTGCTGATATTTTAACACATGGAACTGGCAGTTAAGAGCTCTAATAGCTAAGGTAGCAGAGGTATATATTTTTTTACGCCATCTGTCTAGGGCTCTGCGATCCTTGTCAGATGGAATAGGGTTTTTGGAGGAAATGGCCTTAGCCCCCTTGGGTCCCTGGATGATTAACTCTGGGTCTGCTGCAGGACTTTTGAATAAGTATTTGTGGGTGTCTGGCACCCTGTAGTACCTGTCTGGATTTCCTATGTGCAGGAGGCAGGGCATCAGGTGTGAGGATAGACTCCATGAAAACATCCTCCACCACATCCAAAATGGGAGGAATGGCTAAGGGTTTGTGCTGGGGAAGATCGAGAAACTCAGCCTCTTCTTAGACTGAGGATAATCCTGAGCTTCCCAATGGAAGTGTACCCTGAGGGTGTATAAGGTCTCTCCAAAAGACAGGCCCTCGGGGGGGGGGGGAGGGGGGATGCAGATGGGATAGATTCCTCTGCATCAGAAGCTGCAAAGGTGCTAAGGGGCTGTTCACAGTCTGAATCCAAAGAATCAGATTCCTTAGTGTCAGGTTCTGAAAATCTCTGGGGGAAGGGGCACTTTTTCTTTTGGCTGGGGTAGTCTGATTACCCCTGATAAGGGTGATAAGATCCTCAGCCGTCTTAAGAAACTGTGTGAATGAGCAGGTTGGGCTTGAAGAAGAAGGTGACTAGGAATTGTTTTTCTGGGAGTGGTTTTGCTTTTAGGGCTCAGAGCTTCAACTGGCATGGGTACGGCTGTGGCCAGCAGTGCAGCTGTCGGTCTTTCTCCGGCATTGATTATCCAAAAAGCCTCCTCGGAAGCCGGTGCCTGCAGTGTTGCTCCGACCCAACCACAGTGCTGACAACCGAAAACTTGGGAAATGTAGTCTGATCCCACAGCGTACCGGACTCCAAATGGGTCTTGATAGAGGCCTGCGGAGGTACAGCGCCAGGCATCAGGGGCTGTGTAAGCATCTCATTGAATTCTACAGAGCTGGTGGCTGACTTCAAGGTAGAGTCGTCTGAAGGCCTAAATTTTTGTCTGCCCCTTTCTTTATCTTTTCTCTTTTTGGGGATATCAACTGTATGCTGACCTACGGACACCATTCAGTACTGTGAAGGACCGTCTTTGAAATATCTAGCTACAAATTCTGCTCTATGGCAGATGGCCCTAGAGTTAAAGAGAACGCAGAACCGACATCCAGGGACGTCATGGTCTGGGCCTGAACAGGTTACACAGATTATGAATGTCTCATTATTTGTTTTCCACAGCGGAAACAATTCTTTACTTTTTTGGACATCGCTTAGTGTAAGAAAAAGTTCCTCAAAAGGGTATTTTAGCTTTAGTCATTTTCTACTTCACTCGGTCAGTGGCAGACAGATGCACACAATCTATTTCTGCTTCGGGCTCCACGGCAAGAGACTAATGTAATGGCATCTGCTGCCCTATTTTACACCACCGATGATCTGACGCCAGTCCCTGGCGACCTGCAGACGATGCAGAAGGGACAATTTTTACTCTGGTATTAGGGTCGTCCAAGGGCTATCCAGCAGGGATAACCCGAAGTGATGACTGCAACAGAGAAACACGAAGAACATCGGAAACTATTCTCTGGTAGTAGGACTGCCAAGGGCTTCCACAGCAGGAAATCCCACAAATTAGGACTGCAACAGTAAAACATTAAGAACATCCACTCTTGCCTGGGCCAGAAGGGAGTCACCACAATGATGCTGGGAATTCCTTCCGAATCTTCACTAGTACCCTGGCTATCAATAGAAAGGGTGGAAAGACATACAGGAACATTCCTATACAGTGAAAAGAAAAGGCATCTGTCCTCCAAGTCTTCTTGCATGGAGCCCTGGAGGAGAATCCCATCATCTGACTGCTCAGAGAAGAAGCAAATAGGTCTACTTAAGGAACTCCCCCACTTACAGATCAAATCTTGGAAGACACCCTAATCTAGTTTCCATTTGTGAGGGTCTACCCTTACACTGCTCAGTTTGTCTGCCACACAATTTTGCTCAGAGAAAAAAAAGGATGCCTGTAGAGTGAAATTGCGCTGCAAAGCTATATCTCAAGCTAACAGATACTCTGCAAAAGGGGATACTGACCTGGTTCCCCTAACTTAATGTACCACATGACTGTGGAGTGATCCCTGGGACCAAAGATGATTCAGATAGATAACTGCCTTAATCAAGAAAAACATCTCTCATATTTGTGCGCTTGCTTCTGCCCATGATGTAGCACATACCTTGCACTTTTATCCCTCTTGAAATTCCTCCCCAGGCAAAGTTCAAGGTGTCTGTAGTGTTTGCCTACTTTGGAACAGGGAGGGATAAAGGGGGACCTGGACTACGGATATTCACAAAATAATTTCCATTCTGACAAACCCTGACACATGCTGGTACCAAAGAGATTTCAGATACCAAAGCATCTTTCTCATGGAGTCTTGTCAAAGGTATCATGCAACTCGCAGATGCCATGAAACCCAAAATCTCGGGGAATTAACTCACAGTGACCAAAGTCTGAATGGAAACCTTTAGAAATAGATATAGACCTATGGACAAAAAACCTCTGAACTGAGGTGGCTAGCTGACATCCCAAGAACACAATCGGATGTACAGGTGTCAAAAAAAGACTTTTTAATGTTCTCCTGGAAGCCCAGCTTGTCCAGAACATCTCTCACTTAAGCAAGAGATTCATAGCTCACTGAAAGCCTCTGCACAGAAAATCAAGCCAACTTAAATATGGGAAAGCATGGCTACCCTGCAGCTTGTAATGAGATACAACTGAGGCTAGACACTTTGTGAATACTCTTGGTGCAGCAGACAAGTCCAAAAGGTAAGAGAACCGACAGTTTGATCTAGGCACAAAGAACTTTAAGAAATGCCTAAAGTCTGAAATAATAGGGGTGTGATAAGCATCTTTTAAATCTTGAGATACAATGGTATCCTATCACACATCATTTCTCAGCACTTACTCCTAACTCCTGCCCCCTCAAAATTCAACTAATTGCTAGTCCTAACCACCTTATAGGTTCATAGGTTCATACTAGGCTGTCTGCCCTAGGGCATTTATAAGCCTAGCCAGAGTGTTTGGCTTTCGCCACCCATTTTAAATGAATTTTGCTATGCCCTTTTTCAAGGTTAGTATACTGTGCCCTCTGTCTAACAGTGACACAAAGGTGATACCCGGGGTGAACCTACAATCTCCCATCCACTCATCAAGATTCCTCTTGGAGAGTGTCAATGAGGGACTCTGCCCAACCTGGACTGGGATTTTATTCCAGAGTGAAGGGAGCCTCTGGGTTATAAATCTGTCCCTCCAGCCTGTCCTATTTATTTCAGTGCTGAGGTTCAAGTCTCTCAAGCGCGTAGCTCGATGGGATTTGGATTTTCTGAGGTGCAGCATGTCCATTAATTTCGGGTTGGACATTGCTTTATACATCAGGCACAGATCGCCTCTGAGCAGGCGGTATGCCACTGAGTAGAGCTGGAGTTTCTTTAACCGGGCAGCATACGGCATCTGTTTGAGCCCTTTGATCCTCTTGGTTAGGTACTTTTGGGGTCTTTCCAGTTGCTGCAGGTGTCTTGTAAGGTACATCCCAAAAGGGGCATTGTACTCAATTATGGGCCTGATGAGGGATGAGTAAAGAGGCACGATGACCTCCCCTGATCTAGATGCGAATCCCTTCATGATTAGGTGGGCTATATAAAATGTTTTTCTAACCACTTTGGCCACGTGGTTTTCAAATGAGAGATTGCTATCAACTTGGGTCCCCAGATCCCCAATTACTTCTTCCGTACTTAACGGATTACCACCTATGTGGCAATTTGTGGGCACACTGTTTTTGCCAAAGGTGATGACTATACACTTTTTGGCATTTAGCTTGAGGCCATGGCTCTGGCACCAGTTGTCTGTTTCTATGAGGCCCTTTTGTAGGATACTTGTGTCAGCTGGAGAGTCAATTATGGCGCCTAGTTTGCAGTCATCTGCGAACTTGGTCAGCCACAGTCCTTCTGTGTTGGCCTGTACCTCCGAGAAATATATACCGAACAAGAGAGGTCCCAGGACTGAGCCTTTTGGGACGCCACTTGTAACTGGTTTGGAGTCTGACATGGCTCCAGCAACTCTAACCATGTGGGTTCTGTCCTTGAGCCAGTTTGCAACCCATCTAGTGACATAGGGGTTTATATTTAAGCTGGTGAGCTTATCTATAATGCCCAAGTGGGGTATTGTATCGAAGGCTTTTGCTATACTTATAGCATGTGACACTAAGAACTTTATCTCATGCCTTGAGTACATGACACTTTTATAAGAATCTGTTACTAACTTTGTGATCAACTCTTGCTTGTCTCCGTTATTGTAAATGAATTTGGCAATCATTACTCATTGTACTGCATATTTATTGAAGTTTGTAATTTTCTATTTATCTACCGTTCATTGGAGTGTCGCTCCCCAGGCCTCTGCTGAAAAAGGACTCTTTCCCAGTCAGACTATCCCAAGTCAATAAATGTCAAGTAAATAAAATAGAGTCACTAGGAAACTTTCTGTGAGGAAGAGGCAACATGTGAAGTGACAGCAATTTGAACTTGGGCACCATCACATCCAGGTTTAGGAAGTAATGAAACAAAACTGGTCTCAAAGCATTTTCTTTCTTTGGCATTAAAAACATGCATGAATAATTTTCCCAGCTGAGAATAACTTTTTTTCACTCCCTAGGACAGCATGCGATGGATTTGTAGAAAAAAAATAAGTTATGTACTCACCATAGCGTTCCATCTGAGTAGTTATACTTCATTTTTCTGCAACCTGTGGGTATTCGGATCCATATCTGATCAGAGCTGGCAAATTATTTTCTAGCATCTGCTCCAAGCTCCGAGCTTCTCCCCTACCCATAATGCACCACCATCTCCTGCCTTCCCTCAGATCGAGTTTGCTGCAACTATACACATTAGCAACTCAGCCCAAAGAACCCAACATACTTATGGATATAAGGTCAGGGGGACGGAGGGAGGGAAGGTTGCAGAAAAATGAAGTGTAAGTACTCAGATGGAACGTTATGGTGAGTACATTACTTCTTTATCTGAAGTAGTTAACTTCATTTTATTTGCAACCTGTGGGACAGTGTCACAAGCTACTTAAATCCTGGCAGGCCCTCATGGAAGGATATTCCTGAACACAGCAGAGCCAAAGGATGCTCTTCCTCTGGAAATCAAGTCTAATTTATAATGAGAAATGAAGGTATGTGGATTTTCCCAAGTTGCTGCTGCACAAATGTCATCCAAAGAAACCCTAGACCAAAAGGCAGCAGAATTCGCTATGGACCCAGTAGAGTGAGCTTTAATTATACCAGGAGGAGATGAACCTTTTGCTTTGTAAACATACGAAATGCAAAGAGTGATCCATCTAGCTAAGGAAACCTTGGAAATGGCCTTTCCCAAAAAAGGTTTGGAAAAGGAAACAAACAATTGGTTGGACTTGCAGAATGACTTTGTTCTATGAAGACAGAAACAAAGTTTGTCTATGAACATCTAACAAGTGAAGTTTATATTCACCCTTGTTTTGGAAATTGGGAAAGAAAACTGGTAGATTAATAGACTTGTTTATGTTTGATTCAGATGCCACTTTGGGTAAGAATGAAGGATTTGTACGGAGAGATACCTTATCCTTATGGAAGACCAAATAAGAAGGCACGGCAGACAAAGCCTGAAGCTCAGAAACCCTCCTGGCATATGTAATGGCAACTAGAAAGGCAGTCTTCCAAGACAAAAGATTTAGATCCACTGAAGCTGCAGGTTCAAAGGGGGGAGCCACCAATGCCTGGAGGACGAATATAAGGTCCCAAGGAGGCACCGCATCTTTGACAGGAGGATGCAAAAGAAAAGTGCCTTTAAGAAAAGCCTTACACAACCTAGAAGAGGCTAAGCGGAGGTCATCTTCCCAAACATGAAAATTAGAAATGGCTGCCAACTGTACTTTCACCGTGGAGAAGCTAGCTCCTTGCTTAAAGATACTAGTCAAAAAATCTAACACCAGAAGAACAGGGGCTGTAAAAGGATCCAGGTTCCTGTGAGAGGCCCAAATGGAAAAACGCTTCCATTTACTGCAATAAACATTCCTAGTGGAAGCTTTAAGAGAGGACACTAGTATATAGTTTACAGGGGATGAAATACTGAGTCCTGGCAATAAATGGAACTGGAGCAACCAAGCTATCAGCTTGAGGCTGTCCAGGTTGGGCGGGCAAACACCTGAAAGATGAGAGATTAGATCCGGGCAGGGATCCAGAATCCACTGAGGAGCTAGAAGATGAGACCAAAGGAAGGGAAACCAAATTTGGCGAGACCAGAATGGGGAAACGAGGATCACTTTGCACCCCAGTCGGCAAGCTTCCTGAAGAAACTTCGGAATGAGTGGTAACAGAGGGTAAGCACACAGAAGCCCGGGGGGGCCAAACATGGACTAGAGAGTCTCTGGGGGCATCCCCTGGGGAGGGAATCAGAGCGAAGAACTCACTGCACTTCACATTGGAAAGAGATGCGAAGAGATCGCAGCAAGACTGGCCCCATGCAAGGAATATCTCCTCCGCTACTGACTGTTTCAGAGACCACTCATATGGCATCAGATTAGCTCGACTCAATCTGTCTGTAAAATGTTGGAGTGTCCTGGGATGTGCGTTGCAATCAGAAACAGACCGGTGGAAGCTGCCCACTCCCACACTCTTATGGCCTCGCTACACAGGGATAGGATCTGGTTCCCCCTTGTTTGTTGACATACCAGACAACCAACATGTTTGTCTGACTGAATTGCAATCATTCCGAGAGGGAAGATGGTGTAAAAGGCTTTCAACACTAAAAGCCCTGCCCTTACCTCTAGAACATTTATGTGCAACTTGGTCTCTGTCTGGGACCACATGCCTTGGACTGTCCTTCCCAAAAAATGCCCCCCGCACAAGAGTTAGGAGGCATCCATGGTCACTGAGGCTTGGACTGGGGAAGACACGAAGGGGCATCCCGCTGCAAACTCCAATGAACATAGCCACCAAAGGAGGGACGTCCTGCAGGTGTGACTGATCCTGATTGGAAAATCCATGGGCAGGTCTAGCCACGACCATTGGACCATCAGAGTCCAGTGAAGAACCCGTATATGAACGTGTGCGCAAGGAAGAATAGATATAGAGGCCTCCATGGAGCCCAGAGAACATCGCTCAACTTTGGAAATATGAGGTTCACTATTTGAGCTATGTGACACTCGAGATGTAAGATCCTTTCTGGTGTTAAGAAAACTTTTAGCTGCTAAGTGTCTAGCCATACCCCGATTAAGTCTAGAACTTGTACTAGTTGCAACTGGAATTTGTGAACATGGACTGTAATCCCCAATCGATGTGCCAAGAGAAGAAAGTAGTCTTAGGCCAGACACAGGAGACGCTTGGTGGGCACAGCAAAGAGTCAGTCGTCCAGGTACGGAAAGACCTGAATTCCCTGAAGCCTCAGGTGAGCTGCTACGACTGCAATTACCTTGGTGAAAACCCTGGGGGCTGTGGTGAGACCGAAGGGTAGAAAGTACAGTTTTGAAATTACCATAAATGTAGATGTTCGAGTGCTCATACAGCTGCAGTCATAACAGATGGGTTATCCTGCCGTCAGGCGGGTCCTCGGTCGGCCGAATTCCAAAGTCTAGGTCTGGCGTCGGTTGTCGTCGCTTCTTCCCTGACGTCAGTGCGGCAGGGGTATAGAAGAGGCAGCCGACACCATTTTCTTCAGTTTTTCTTGCCCCAGATGTCAGGTGCCCCCAGAAGGAAGGCAAACAATGTTATGCAAGATGCAATGTTGATAAATCAAAAACAGTAGTTGCAAGCAAATACACCATAAAAGAATACCCCAAAAAGATTATATGAAAAGTGTTTGTCATAAGGCCTGTCCTAAGAGGGAATGGAGGGAGGGAAACCTGGACTGCAGCTGTATGAGCACTCTAACATCTACATTTATGGTAGGTACAAAACTGTACTATGTTCATTGAGCATACAGCTGCAGTCATAACAGATGGGTAGAATACCAAAGCTAAGTAAGGGTGGTAGGCACTAAGTGGAACTAGGAGGGGCTAGGATGCCCTGCAGGACTGCTGTGGCAAAGCCCGCTCTAGATTTTGAGTATAGTGGGAGGTGATAGTGCTTGAAGAAAGTGTGCACTGAACTCCAGGTGGCTGCTTCCAAAATGTCCTTGGTAGGGACCCCCCTGAGGAAGGCTGCAGAGGTAGCTGTGGCTCTGGTGGAGTGGGATCTGATGCATGCAGGAACAGTTTTTCCAAGAAATGAGTAACAAAAGCATATGCAGTGGGCTATCCATTTTGAAATTGTCTGTTTGGAAATAGCCTTTCCCTGAGCACCTACAGCATAGGACACAAAGAGTTGCTCAGATTTCCTGAATGGCTTTGTTCTGTCCAAGTAGTAACGAAGTTGTCTGTGAATGTCCAAGGAATGTAGTAGTCTTTCCCCTTTGTTTTGTGGATTAAGATAAAAGGTAGGTAAGTGGATAGTCTGATTCAAAGCTACACTGGATACTACCTTTGGCATAAAGGCAGGATTGGCTCATAAGACACTCTGTCCTGATGGAAAATGATGAATGGTTGCACAGCCATGAGGGCCTGTAGCTCCGAAGCCCTGCGTGCTGAGGTGATAGCCAGAAGAAAGGCCGTTTTCCATGACAAGTACTGTAACTGTTGAAGAAGCTGGCTGGAAGGGAGGAAGGGTCAGCTTTTCCAATACGTAGTTGAGGTCCCAAGCAGGGACTGGTGGTTTCCTTGGGGGTTTTAAATTCTTTGCCCCTCTGAGGAACTGCCTTAAGAGAGGGTGAGAGAATAATGGAGGATCTGTGTTGTATTGTGCAGAAATGACTGAAGCGCAGATCTTGATGGAGGAGAAGTAAAGTCCACTGTTTAACATCTCAGCCAGGTACTGTAAAATTTGAGGTATATTTATTACCCAAGTATTCTGTCCCTTTTCTTGATTCCAGGCACAAAATCGTTTCCATTTGGCGGAGTAAGCCTTTCTAGTAGGTGGTCTTCTAGCCTCCAAGATGACATCCTGCACCTCCTTGGAGAGGAGAAGCTGTTGGAAAATCAAGGAATTCTCCATGCAGCTAGATTTAGAGTTTTGAGATGGCTGTGAAGGGTTTTGTAGTTGTGCTGGGACAACAGAAGAGGGACTAGAGGTAGGATCCATGGTGGGGAATTTGTCAGGCTCTTCAGGAGCGGATACCAGTGTTGTCTTGGCCAGTCTGGAGCGATGAGAATCATTTTCGGCCTCTCTGCTCTGGCTTTTAATAGAACTTTGGGCAGCAGAGGAAGAGGCAGGAAGGCATAGACTGTCAATGTTGCCCAACTGAAGGAAAGTGCGTCCACTTTCCAAGCCTGTGGATGATAGGTCCTTGAACAAAATTTTTTCAACTGGCAATTTCTGTGGGTAGCAAAGAGATCTATGTCTGGCTGTCCCCATGCCGGAGTTATCTTTGTGAAAACTTGAGGATGCAACTTCCAGTCATGTGGATCTGTCATATTTCTGCTTAGGTTGTCTGCCAGTGTGTTTTCCTTCCCTGGCAGGAATTGTGCCTGCAGTTGAATTTGGAATTCCAGTGCTGTGTTCCATAGGGTCATGGCTTGCCTGCACAGGGGGTATGAATGAGTTCCCCCCTGTTTATGTATCACATCACTGTGGTGTTGTCTGTCCTTATCAATAGCTGGCCTGGATGCAGTAGGTCTTTGAAGGTCATAATAGCCTTTTGCACAGCTAGCATTTCCTTTTGGTTGATGTGGAGGTGCTTCTCTTTTCGGGTCCATTTTTCCTGAATGCACTGATCTGTCGTGTGTGCTCCCCCAGGCGTAGTCTGAGGCGTCTGTTGTGATGATTTCAGTTGCTTGAGGTACACAGAAAGGAAGACCTGTGTTTCTTTGGCAAGCTTGAGTCCACCACAAAAATTCCTTTTGATGGCATGGAATGAGTGGGATAATTGTTTCCAAGCTGTGGCTGTGTTGAGACCATAAGTTTTTCAGGTACCATTGAAGTTTCCTCATATGCAGCTTTGCACATGGGATTAGTAGGATGCAAGATGCCATGAATCCCAGAACCTGCAGGATTTTCCTTGCAGTTAGCCTGGTGTAAGTTACCATTTTTCTGAAGTATTGAGACAGTTGCCCTTGCTTCTCTGGCTTGAGGTAGGCCATCTGGGTGGTTGTATCCAAGCTGGCACCCAGGAAAATTATTTGTTGAGAGGGTATTAGTTTTGATTTCTTTTTGTTGACTGTGTATCCCAGGAAGTTCAATAGTTTTATTACAAATGCCAGGTGCTGCAGTAGTATGTCCTTGCTGTCCGCTTGGATCAGGCAGTCGTCCAGATATGGGTAGATTTGTATCCCTTGCAGTCTGCAGAAGGCGATTACTGATGCCAGGCATTTCATAAACACTCTGGGCGCAGTAGATAAGCCGAAGGGCAATGCAGAGAATTGGTAATGGGTTGAACCTGCAAGAAATCTGAGGTATCTTCTGCAATCTTGTCCGATAGGGACATGCAGGCATGCCTCCTTGAGGTCCAATGTTACCAGCCAAGACTCCTTGCCCAGCATGGGAAGAAGCTGCTGTAATGTGAGCATCTTGAATTTTGGCACCTGTAGATATGGGTTTAGGATGGATAGGTCTAAGATAGGTCTCCAATCTTTGTCTTTCCTCAGTACCAGGAAGAGTCTGGAATAAAACCCTTGACCTTGATCTTTTGCAGGTACCTCTTGAATTGCTTTCATGTTCATGAGAGCTGAAACTTGTTTTTGTGCCTTGTGCCTCTGCCCTTTGATTTTGTGGCAGGTTTGGCATGCCTCTCATTTTTGGAAGGGTGTGAAAGTGGAACCTATAGCCTCTGTCTATAATGTCCAGAATCCATTTGTCTTTTGTAACAATGTGCCAATTTTTTGAGAATAATGTCAATTTTCCGCCCAAAGGTGCTGCCATTAAAGCTTTGCTTGGCAGGTGGAGGGGGAAGTCATTGTGTCTGTTTTCTAAAAGACTGTGATCTATCTTCTCCACCTCTTGGGGTTGGTGCTTGCCACTGTCTGGCTCTGAAGGATCCTTGAGGTTGCCCTCTGCCCCTTGGGCGCCTGTATCTGCCCCTTTGAGGTCTGTCCGTGGCTGGAAAGGACCAATTATTTGAAGGCCAGTTTCTGTGAAACGTGGAGGCTGTACCTGCAGGAAATCTTTCACTATTTGCATTGATTTAGCTTTTTCCTCCATTTTCTTTAGCACCTCCTCAGCTTTAACACCAAACAATACATCTTTTTGAAGAGGTGCATCTAATAATTTAGCTTTGACATGATCAGGTAAGGTTTGCTCTTTGAGCCAAGCATGCCTACGTATAACAGACCCCGTAACAGCAGCTCTACATGAGGCTTCTAAAGCATCAAAACCACACTGTAAGGTATGTTTACCCACTTGCTCTGCACCATGCAACAAATCCTGCAACTCTTTTAAATCTGGTTGTTCTGGTTGTGTCATCTTGCTTTTCAGCGGAGATATCAAAAACTGTTGATACTTTAACATATGGAACTGACAGTTTAATGCCCTCATGGTTAAAGTGGCCAAGGTGTACACCTTTTCCCCCACCTTTCTAAAGCTCTGGAATCTCTCTCTGAAGGTAATGGATTTTTAGCAGTAGAGGCCTTAATTCCCTTGGGACCCTGTGAAATTGTTTCTGGGTCAGCAGTATGGCTTTTATATAGGAACTGGTGAGACTCAGGAACCCGGTAATACCTGTCTGGTTTAACAGGAGCTGGAGGCAAAGAATCAGGATTAAGGCTGGCTTCTGTGTACACATCATCCAATATATCTAAAACAGGAGGGATAGCCAGAGGCCTATGCTGGGGGGAAAAGAAGAAATTCCCTGAGCCTTTTCTTGGAATCGGAGTAATCTTGGCCTTCCCAGTGAAAGTGTTCCCTCAACGTATGCAGGGTTTCCCCAAAAGAGAAGTCCTCAGGGGGGAGACCGAGGGAATAGACACCTCTGCATCAGAGTCTTCGAATGGAAAATAGGCATAATCCTGGTCCTCAGACAGTTCTGAGGTAATAGAAGATTGATCTGAGGAAGGGTAGCCTTCCTCTAACCTGGGCCTTCTGTCAGAGGGGGGATGAGAACCCCTGATAAGAGTAATCAAATCCTCAGACATTTTAAGCATCTGTTTTTTAGGCATGGTGCCTTGAGAGGGGGTTTGAGGAACCTGTTTTTTGGTTTTCATGGCTGCTTTAGATTTAGTGAAGGCTTTAATAGAGAAGGAGGAAGGCCTGAAGACCCCTTGAGAAATGGCAGGCCTGTCTAAATTCTGAGTTTCCCCGCCAGGAGTGGCATCGGGATCTGTAGTAGGAATGGGGGCCGAGGAGCCTGCGACCTCGGGTACTGAAGACACCGGTAATGCATTGTCATCGGTACTCAGGGGCTGCGTAGGCGCCTCACTGAGTACCGGAGAACCGGTAGTCGGCCTTAGCGTGGTTTCAGTAGGTGGTGCGGACCTCGTATGTCGGTCCTTATGTTTGCGTTTTTTGCTCAAAACTGGAGTCGGAGTATCCAACGACATAATATAATTAAATTTTTTGCCAAAAAAGTGAAGGGTGAACTGCGCCCAATGCTTAATAGTGCGCTTATTGAATCTAGCACAAAACCGGCAGGCCGAGATGTCGTGGTCTGGTCCTAAGCAAGGTATAAAGAAAGAGTGGAAATTCTTATGCAGTATTTGCTTCCCACATGAAATGCAATTAACAACTTTGTCTGACATCGGTCTGAGGCAAAAAAAGTTTCCCCAATGGGGTACTTAGCTTTCAAGAAGACTTCGGCTGAAATACTTTCGTAAATCTCAGGAGCTGGCCGACCGGCACTTGCGAACTGCTCCTGCTTTGGGCACCGCGCGACAAGAAAGACTGAAGAAAATGGAGTCGGCTGCTTCTTGTATACCCCTGCTGCACTGACGTCAGGGAAGAAGCGACGACAACCGACGCCGGACCTAGACTTTGGAATTCGGCCGACCGAGGACCCGCCTGACGGCAGGATAAGCCATCTGTTATGACTGCAGCTATATGCACGATGAACATCTCTTAAATGAAGTGACTGGCTCCCAGCCGGAAGCGAAGAAACCTCCAGGAGCTTCTGTGAACTTTGATATGGTAGTAGGCATCCTGGAGGTCTAACGAGCACATCCAGTTGCACTCCTGGAGATAAGGTGGAATGGACTGTAAGGTGACAATCCAGAACTTTTGTTTGGCGACAGACAGGTTCAAGGTTGACAGGTCCAAGATGGGCCTGAGGGCCCTCGTCTTTTTTGGCACTAAAAAGAACCTGGAGTAAACGCTTAATCTGGACTGGCCAAAGGGGTTTGATGGCTCATTTTTGAAGTAGCTTTAAAACCTCTAAAGCTGCGGCCTCCCAGTGAGCGGGTGGAACATCTGGGAGGTGTCTTGTAGGCCCCAGCGGGGCAACAAATGGGATAGTGTAGCTTCTGGATATTATTTGTAGCACCCAACGGATCTGCAGTTATGGACTCCCATGTCGCTTGGTACAATGACCATCTCCCCTTGGCTGCCTCAAGAGTAGGAGTCGGGCAACCCCTCAGGGCTACTGGGCGGGCCTGTCTGAAAAAGGTTCTCTAGACCCGAAATTCCTAGGACCCCCTTTACCTCTGGGTCGGCGTAAATCCTGTCCCCCTCTGCCTATGGGGGAATAATTGTCCTGAGACTCCTAGGAAAACTGAGATTTCCGGAATCACATCTTCTTTTGCCCTCTTTGATTCCTAGAAAAGGACCTCTGAGGGTTAGAGAAGCGGATCCCGACAGCAAAGTCTTCCCGTCTTTTTTGCTCTGGACAAGAGTGTCACGTACTGTCTTCCCAAAAAGGGAGGAACCCGTCATAGGAGGCATTAATAAATGACACCGTGAAAGGGCCCTCAAACTGATCCAACCTCAGCCAAGAGTGACGCCTCATGGCTATGCTTGTCCAAGCCGCCCTAGCCGCTCCTTCCGTAGCGTGGGAAAGAAGACGCATGGACGTGTTCGATGCCAACTTCAGAGTCGACATTTTTGCGTTAAACAGTTGTTTGACCTGCTGAGATAAGGACTCTGGGGACGACTCAGCAAATTCTGAGACAAGGTCTCACTGAAACCGAATAACATGTGCCAAACAGTTCAGCGCACAGATGGAAAAAGTCGCTGAAGAATAAACACGCTTCCCAAACCTATCCACCGACCTGGACTCCTTGTCCGGAGGGTGGACTGAGGAACTCTCCTGTGCTAGTTCCTTCTTGGTGGCTGCTGTGACCACCATAGCATCAATTGGGGACTCCTTTAGACCACGGTTGTCTGTAGGTGGGAGGAGACAAAATCTTGTCAGGGCGTTTGGGGATAGGCTCTACGGTGTCAGGCTCCTTCCATGCCTGTGTGGTGATAAGATCCATCAAGGGATCCGCTGGCGAGGACACCCAGGAAATAGATGGGTCCATGCCAAAGGCCTCCAGGAACATGGACTCATCCGTACAAGGTTTGGGGGCTGACTAACCACCCCTCTGGAGGAGACATCTTTGGGAGGTGACCTGGGGGAACATTCTCCATCCTCTAAGTCTTTGTCCGTAATGAGGGACTCGGGGGAGTGCCAAGTGCCTCCTTTTGCACTTGCGCTTACAGTTGCCCTCTTCAGTGGGACACTCCGAAGAGGACTCGTGAGCCGCAGGGGGCTCCTCAGAGCTAATAACCTGGGGTCCTCTGGCATGGCTGTCCCTGAAACAGGATGAAGAGAGTAGATCCCAAATGCAGCGGGGTCTGGGTGGAATCCTAGGAGATGGGCTGGGGTCTCAATTCTTGGGAGAAAACCCTCTCCACTTCGAATGCCGCTGTAGAACGTACCTCCTTAGCACCCAAGCAAGGAAGAAGCCCTCCCCGGGTCCAAAGAGGCAATCGGAGCCGAAGCAAGGGTAGCCTGAGCTCCAAGGGAACAGTTTGGATCCAAACAAGCCGGAGCCAAAGAAACATCCGTTCCCTCGGGTCCGACTCCCTGTCCATGGCTCCGAGTGTCACCCAGATACGATAAAATCAAGGTAACAGCCAGGGTCAAGGTTGGGGGAACCGTCAGCACCGAGCTACTAACACCAAACAGCCTCCGATCCAAAACCCCCGAAGCAGTCGCCCGGATTGGGGAAGGAGAGATGGGGCAGAAAAAAGGCATAGAGGTCCCCCCTCCAGAGGGAAATGGGCCAGCCAAGACTCCCATCTGTATTTGGACCAGAAGAAATCTCTGCATCATGTCCATGTCCAAGTCCGATAGGCTCAGAGTCGATCGCGAGGAAGCAACAGACTCAGATCTGGCTGGTCTGCGCAGTAAGGGTGAGGAAGGCCTCGGATCCGAAGATTCCAGCAGCTCTGGCGAGAAAAGGGGTGACCAGAGTCATGGAGAAACTTGCCTCGAAGTCTTAACAGGAGGGCTAAGGAAAGGCTCCCTGTTCGGGGATCTCTTGCGAGGCCCATCTCTCCTCCTTTATCCTCCCTGTGCCTTTCTCTGTCCCTTGTCTCTTTCTTTTTGCTGGTCTGCCAAAGCACCAGAAGAAGCGGGAGTTTGAGTCCCTATCTGGGTGGGAGATTTGGTGGGAGTACCCACAGACCGAGGCAGAATGCAGCATAGAAGCAGGTAGAACACCCTTGGCGACCAATTTGGCATTTCGATTCCTGAGAGCTCTTGGGTTAAAACCCACACAGATAGCACAATGGGTGGACAAAAGGGGCACTCCCAAACAAATTACGCACAGAGTGTGACCATCAGCCAGTGGGAGCTTGTGGCCACACTCTGTACATTTTTTGAAGACTGATTTAGGCTGATCAGCCACAGTCCAAAACTGAATGCCACTCCCTACAGAAAGAATACAACACACACGCTGAAGGAAAGTGGACCTAACAGCAACTTTTTTTTTTTTTTTGAACCGATGAACAAAGCGTTATACTAATGGGGGAGGTAAGATGCACTAACACAGACACACTAAACAGGAACAATAATCCAAACTTACTTATCCCTGGGCTCAGAGCAAAGAGACCACAAGGATCACTGTGGCACAGCAAATGAGATCTGAGGGAAGGCAGGAGATGGTGGTGCAATATGGGTAGGGGAGGATCCGAATACCTACAGGTTTCAGATAAAATGAAGTTAGCTACTTCAGATCAGAGTTTTTTTACTGGTGGATAAGGGATTACTCCTTGAAAAGGGGGAATTTCCTCCCACTGCCATCTGTAACCATAATGAATGACCTTCTGAACCCATTTTCTGTTGACAGAGAGAAAAGTGGAGATTCAAACTTTCAGCAAGAGAGAAGGAACTGACAGGGTGGTGTGTGTGTGTGTGTGTGTGTGTGTGTGTGTGTGTGTGG
Organism: Protopterus annectens; assembly: GCF_019279795.1. Lineage (NCBI taxonomy): Eukaryota > Metazoa > Chordata > Ceratodontiformes > Protopteridae > Protopterus > Protopterus annectens. Next base: position 95,158,293 of record NC_056750.1, read on the forward strand.
GGGGGTTCCCTTTAATTATTCAGACTATTGGACTTGGGGCAGTTTAATTTTTATTTTTGGAACCTAGTTACAATTTCTTCTTAAATGTCAGTTTACCTGCATTTTAATACTGTTTATTTTGTTTTTGCCAAAACTGGATGAGGGATTACAGAATCCCTTAGATGATTTGGAAAAGGAAGGCTGAAAATTGAGAGATTCCTTGTATTAACTTATCCCTCGTCGCACTCTTTGATCACCTCTACATTAGAGGGGACAAAAACGAAATCTCTACCCGAACGAGAATTTATCTAATTTTTATCTTCATCTGGAAGATTCTGAGAATGCAGCAAGGCAAACATCCTCAACAGTACCAGTTGCCAAAGCCCTTGAAGTACCAACTGAAATTTTATAAATAAATATATATATATATATATATATATATATATATAGATAGATATAGATATAGATAGATATAGATATACACACACACACACACATATACATACACACACACATAATTAAGGGTAGACTTTGATTCAATGAAAACTCATTTCACGAATTTCAAAACACTCGCACCAAATTGCTGAAAGCTCAAATCACTGAATCACATTTAACTGAATTTAAGTACTTTTGGGCAAATAAAACCTTTATGTCCTTTTCCCCACTGTAGTTAGTAGATATAGCTGGGGGTGTGTGCCTTCTTTTGGTTTTATATTGTTAAATTTCAGTGAAATGAGATTCATAAATATAAAAGTTAAGTATGTGGTGGACTACGCCCCCTGACATCCCCTAACTATATATACTAACTCCAGGATAACACTACAGTGAGGATTAGGGCACATATGTTTTATTTGTCCAAGAGTACTTACATTTAGTGAAATGAGTTTTCAGTGATTTGAGCTTTCAGCGATTTTTGAGGGTGAATTGAAATTCAGTGAAATTAGTTCAGTGAATCAAAGTAGACCCATATATATATATATATATATATATATATATATATATATATATATATATATATATATATATATATAACAAATTTAAAGCTATTTTTTCTCCTCAGAAGAAAAATGCATACAAAATATTCCTTATACTTTCGCAATTAGAACATTAACATATGAGCTTGACAATTCAAAATTCAGGAATTTAGACTTGTAAAATCATACACGTTTTCCCATCATTATCAAAAATCTTCCCATCCTTATCAGAAAGGATAGGATTACAAATCACTGAATGTTTAACAGCAGGGTAAGACTGTACAAAAACTTAAAACTGAAGAACTTTATAACTCGTCTGTCTTTTTGCAGAGTGTCAGGAAAATTGCAGGCAGTAACATCCTCCAAAACTGACACGACCGGAGAAATGGATGCGCAGAATCTGGAAATTCTTCGTGTGACAGCTTACAAAATTTTCTATGAAACTACGAAACCTCAGTGTTCTCCCACAGAAACACAGCACATTCTAGAAACAGAGAATGACACCCCCCAGTTCCCAGACAATCAGAAATTGAGCTCTCCTCACTGTCTGAACCAGAAATTCAGGAAAGAAAATCCTTAACCTGTCCCCTTGCAGCATACTGTCCAGATTCAGAATATTGAATCTTTTCAGGAAAAGAGGTACTTTTTTTTTTTAACCAGAAATTCCATTACAAGAAGCCTATAGACCATAGCCTCAATTAAGCCCCGAGCCACTCAGTAAACTACTCCTGTCTAAAGAAACTTGAGGAAAAGATGCATATTTACTTTTCGGTTTATTTTTCACATTGTAAATGGAACCAGCAATGTTCTAAATGGCTGCAGCAGTTTCTCCACGTATGGGCACAACCTACTAACAGAACATTAAAGCCCTCCCTGTTCCTTCTCCCAGGAACGAGAAGAGAGGCTCCCCCTTGCCCACTGAGGGGACTCAAACCAATGTAAACGACATGGGAAACTCCAAGTCCAAAGAGACTGTAGCTACCACACCAGTGGGATATGGGTAAAGGGTAAGTGGTCTGAAGTACAACTAATGGCCACAGCAGGGACACCCACCTGAAATTGTGGCAAATTGCTAGCCTACTGTGATGGTAAAGGCTGTTTGCTTAACTTTTTTTTTTTGTGGCTGGAGAAAGGACAGATTATAAGACCAACAGACTGTTCCATGGTCAAGTCAAAAATGATGCTTCTTTCCCAAAGGAAAACAAGCAGCAAATGCCAGTAATAAAAATCTTTATAAAGTCACTTTTTTCCCCACAAACACAGTAAAAAGTATTTTAAAACACTTTGTTAGCCCCATGAAGTAAAATAAACAATTTCTCCACAGAAAAGTTAAAACTTTTTAAAATGGCAGGAAATAAGAGCTCTCATATTTTAGAGTACAGTCTTGTAACAGTTCCTTAAAACCCAAACTCCTAGCTTTAAATTAAATGTCCTGAAGAGTAAGGCAACTATAAACAAAATTAAATGGAATTTTTTTTTTCAAAGAACTTAAGTGCCCAGCAAAAGAACACCGCAAGATGACCGCTGATTCTCAAAAGTCTCACAGGAATGTAACGTACACCAGCAAAGCTTTGAAAGGCTTGGAACCCAAACTTTTTTAGTTAGCTCAGCTCTAGCTGTCTGACAGTTTAGCCATACAGAAGGTACCCTGAAGCACTGGAAGCTGGTCAGCTACTATATCCTTGGCACCGTATAACCAATATAGATGAGGCTACTTCAACAATATGATGGACATCTCAGTAATTCTCTTAACTAATGTGACAGCCACTACGAAAACAGAGTTCCAAGATGGAAATTTCAATCCTGTTGATGTTATTAGTTCAGAGGAGTCTAGTTATAGCCTGAAGCATCAAGGTAATTATCCCAGGTAGGAAGTGGATACCTGGAAGAAGGTCCAAGAAGAAAGGTTCCTTTAAATATACCTTAGTAAGTTTCTAAGCAGCAGTAGGGTTATGTTTTTCTCCCACATGAATGCTGGTTATTGCTGCTCAGTGAACCTTAATCATCAAAATAAATAAATAAAAACTAGCACCTTCCTGAAACAACCCAGCAAAAAAATCCAGAATAAATCATATGGGTGCTGAGCAAGGATCCAAGCCCTTGGATGAAGCCCAGAGATCAACATTTTACCACTTTTGTATTCTTCTCTCATATTCAGTGTCTATGAAGAAAATGTGAATGGGTATGTACAGCCTGGTATTCTTGGCCATCACTGGAACTGGAGGAACCATACAATTAGTTTCAGGGCCTTCAAATCTCAGTGAGGCTGGCAGCATAGATGGGTGAGAGATGACCTGGAAGAGGGTCCAGCACCCAGGGAAAGTGTTTCAGATGAGGCTAGAGAAATGGAAAATCACACCTGCAGAGTCCAGAAAGGGAAAATGAGAATTGCTTTTGCCTTGCAATGAATGGCTTTCTGCAGCAACTTGGTTATCAGGGGAAGGGTGGGAAAGGCATAAAGTAAGACCTGGGGGGGTCAATTGTGGACTACAGCATCCATTGATAACATCAGGGAATAAGGGCAAAGAAGCTGCTGCACTTGCTGCTCAGCGGAAAATGAATATCCCAGTATGACTTACCCACACAACTGAAAACTTACAACTGCCACTGACTGGCTGAAGTAGAACAGATCTGCTCAGTTTGTCTGGCTGGAAATCTGAACTCCCCCAGATGTGCATTACCACCAGAAAATGCAGAAGAGACACTGCCCACTGCCACACCCTTAAGGCTTCTTGGCATAATGAATACAATTAGGTTCCCCTGATTGCTGATACACAGAACTACTACAAGGTTTTTCTTCCGCATGGATATCACACCCTTAGGAATAAAGCCCTCAAAGGACTGCAATACGAGGACAACTACCCTCATCTCCAAGATAGTGATTTGAAGACTGGTTCCTGTCATCAACCACATGCACTGAACCATCTTCCCTTCAAAATACCTACCACCCCAGAACAGAGGCATCAGTGGTCACAGTGACTGTTTGGGGTGGAAAAAAGAAGACACCCCCAACCGACTACAGAGGTGGTCAACCAAAGGATGCCATCTGCATACTGGTAAGAGCCATATGGGGATTTAAAGGGGTTAATGAAACAGTGACTAATGGACAGAGAGGGTCCACTGCAGCCTTCATCTAATATTTTGCCCGAGGAATCAGTATAATGGAAGCAGCCATCAATCCCTGGAGATGGAGAATTAGCCTTGTTGTGGGGATAAGATGAAGAGAGTACCTTAGAAGCTTGATGACAGCGAGGTAGAATGAGTCTGGAAGTTTGGCAATTTGGCATGCTGTGCTCAGATAGCAACCTACAAATTATATTTTAAGTGTCAGTGTCAGCTGGCTTTTCTTCAGTTATGTGGTTATTCCCAGGTGGAAAGAGAACTAGAACAAATCCCTGCATTGTTAAGTAGTTATGTGGTAAGGAGCCAGTTATCGTGATAGGGAAACATGTGGAAACCTTGCAGCCTTAGGTGAGCTACTACCACTACCATGCATTTGATGACTACACTGGGGGCTGCAACGAGACCAGGTGTTCTGCACTGAAAAGGACTGACACTCACCTGAAAGCAGAGAAACAACCTGGAAAGCCTCAGTTCCTTGATATGGTAGTATGCATCATGAAGGTCTAACTGAGCACATCCACTCATACTTCCTCAGAAAAGGTAGAATGGACTGAACGATGACCATCCAAAACCAGTTTGTGAAACTAAGTTTAGGTGACAGTGGTCCGGAATGGACCTGAGGTCTCCATTATTTTTTGGAACCCAAAAAGAACCTTGAATAGACTCCAGATCCTTGCAGGTCTGGCTTGGACCTTCAGGATAACTCATTTTCTAGCAGCTCTGATACTTCTACCAAACTCTTCTGACTGGGTGGAACACCAGGAATTCTCTTTTTGCATGTTGGAAGGAAAGCAAAGGGAATATAGCCTCTGGTGATCATCTGCAAAAATCTTGAGTGATGGCTAGCCAGGTATGTGGGTGCAGAAATGAGCGCTCCCTGACCGCCTCCAGAGTGACAGTCGGGCAACTGTTCAAGAGTGCTGGAAAGGCTTCTAAGTAAAAGAGTCAAAACCCTTGACTTTGCAGTCTGCCGCTACCCTTGGTGGAATGTGCATTGAAATCCCCCCCCCCCCCCCGGAAGGTTCAGTATCCAGAACTGTTCTAAGCAAAATCATGAGACTTACAAAACCAGAGTTTCTTTCCAACATTCTGGTACCATGAACTACTCCGAGGGGTGTGGGGGCACTGTCAAAGGGTGTCCTGGAGCTTTCCACAAAATCACACTGACAGATTTAGCAATGCCAGGAGATAGCAATGCTAGTAGTGCATGCCACTCTCAAAGTGCCATATGCTGCACTGGAGATCAGGTCCACAGAAAATGTGGACGTTGATTGGGGGAGTAGATAGCTGTGTTTCTACAGTTTTCTGTACATCAACAGGCAAATTACATAAGGAGGACTTAAAACTCCCTAGTCATGTCCCTCTGGAACAGAGTCATGGATGCTGGGTAGTTAAGTGCACAAACATCAACTATTGCATCTACTTTCCGAATCTATCATACACACTGAATTTTCTGTTAGGGGGATGGATAGAGGTGATCTCTTCAGAAAGATCATTGTTGGTAGCTGTTGCTACCATCATGGCATCTACAGAGGGAGCCTTGTTCCAATAGGGCCCATTTCTAGCAGACAAGAATTTTACCAAGTTTCCTGGGGATCGGCTACAGTATGTCAGCATCCTTCAAGGCCAGATGCAACATAAAATTGATTAGCTCGTCAGTAAGCAGGACCACTGAAGAAGTAGATTAGCCAACCCCAAAGGCCCTGAGGAATACAGGACTGAAGTCAGGTCATCAGTAGTATAAAGTAAGGCAGCTGACACCATTACATCAGTTTTTCTTGCCCTAACCTGTCAGGAGCCCCCAAGTGGAAGACAGGTTCTGGTGCAAGAACCCCACCAGTAGAAAGTAAATACCAATATGTCCCTTGTAAGGAAAGAGAAGAAAGAAGAGGGGGATGGAGGGAAGGCAACAGTGAATACCCTCGAACATCTACATTTATGGTAAGTGTACACAACTGTAATATGTTCTTCGTGCTTCACTGTTGGTCATCACACTTGGGTTGATTCCCAAAGCTGAGGAAAAGGGTGGAAGTAGTCAAGCAAACTAGGAGCTGGCTAGGATGCCCTGCAAGACTGCTGAGGCAAACCATGCCCTGGATTTGTAGAAGACAGGCAGGTGGTAATGTTTGGTGAAGGTGTGAATAGATGTCCAGGTGGCAGCCTCGAGGATGTCCCTGGTGGGAACTCCTCTGAGGAATGCTGCAAAGGTGGAGGCTGCTCTGGTGCAGTGAGCTTTCCATGTTCTTTGTAGCAGAAATGGATGCAGTGTGCTATCCTTTTGGTGATGGTTTGTTTGGAGATGGCTTTGCCCTCTTCACAGCTAATGGCTAGAACGGGGATGGGGCAGCAGCTGCCCTCTTTCCTGGGTACCAGAAAAAGTCTGGAGTAGAAACCTTGGCCTTTCTGTTCTGCAGGAACATGCTCTATTGCCCTCATGGAGAGTAGAGAAAGGACTTCCTTTTGCACCTCTGCCCAATGGTTTGGAGGTAGATCTGGGAACCCTTTTGCAGTTGGGTGTGGAAAGAAAATTTGTATCCCTGGGACACTATGTTCAGAACCCAGTAGTCATTGGTAATGGTGGCCCAGGTGTTAGCATGAAAGGAGAGTTTTCTTCCTAGGGGTAAGTGGAGGTGGGCAGAGGGTGGGGGAGGACAGTCATTACAAGTTCTTACCATAAGGGGGTGGCTTAGAACTCCCTGATTTTGAAGTGGAGGTAGTCCACTACTTAGATCTCTGCAATCCCTGTGGCTGTCTGTGGGGTCTGGTTCCCCGGGGTATGGGCTGAACTGACCTGGTGGGAGCAGAAAAGGAGCAGTGCTTGGAGGGACAATGTCTGCTGAACATGGGTGGCTGAACATGTAAGAAATCCTTAACTGTCTGCACAGATTTAGCTTTTGCTTCCATCCTTTTTAAGACCTCTTCTGCCTTACTGCCAAATAAGTTGCGTTTGTGCAAGGTGGCAACAATTTAGATTTAACATGGTCTGGCAAGGGCTGTTCCTTAAACCATGCATGTCTTCTAAGGACAGAACCAGTGACTACTGCACTGCAAGAAGCTTCTAGGGGGGTCAAAACCACAGTGCAAGATGTGTTTAGTTACTTGACTTGCAGAATGCATCAACTCTTGTAACTCTTTAGATTCTGCACAAGCAGGAAAGGAAGACATTTTCTGTTTGAAGAGTTCCAGGGTATGTTGCTGACATTTTAGCATATGGAACTGACAATTTAGTGCTCTGATAGCAAGAGTAGCGGAGGTGCATACTTTTTTTTCACCCCATCTGTCTAGTGCTCAGGAATCCCTATCTGAGAGGGTGGGATTCTTAGCAGAGGTTGCTTCAATTCATTTAGGCCCTTGAGAAATTACCTCAGGGTCTGCAGTAGGATTTTTAAAAAGAAATTTGAGAGACTCAGGGACTCTAATACCCGTCTGGTTTTCTGGGTACAGGAAGGAGGGTTGTCAGAAGTCTAGCTGGATTCCAGGAAAACATCCTCCACAACATCCAGGACTAGGGGGATGGTCAAAAGTCTGTGGCACTGTGGAAGATCTAGGAATTCCCTGAATCTCTTTTTAGACTGAGGGTCGTCCTGACTTTCCCATTGGAAATGCTCCCTTAATGTGTGAAGGGTTTCCCCAAAAGAGAAATCCTCTGGGGGAGAGGCTGAAGGAATGGAATCCTCTGCATCAGACTCCTCATAAGCAAAGAGCAGTTGCATGTCTTCATACTCGGATGCATCAGAGTCATCGGACTCCTGTTCAGACAAAACTACAAGGGACAGACCTCTCTTTTGGAAGGGGTAGCTTGGCTTCCCCTGAGCAGCATAAGGTCTTCCGCCTTTTTAAGCATTTGAGCCTGAGGCAAGGAAGCAGGTACCTGAGATTGGGTCGTCTGTTTCTTGGGTGTGGGTCATAGCCTTAGCCTAAGAAACTCAGTAGTTTTCAAAAGAATAGGAGTCGCGAAAGAAGTAATCAGTTTGTGTCAAGAATCAGTAGTGTGGACTTACTCGGAAGCTGGTGCCTGCTCAACGGCTTCGGACCCATCCAAGGTAGAGATGACTGCATGATCCTTAGTCGAAGAAGAGTTTTGCGGCATGCCGGACTCCGAAAAGGTCTCGGTAGCCGCCTGCGAATCCACAGAAGCTGGCATCAGGTGCTGCAAAAGCACCTCACTGAGGACCGGAGAACTAATGACTAGTTTTAATGGGAGCGTCGTCGGTAGGTTTGGACCTGTGCAGTCCGTCTCTGTCTTTATTTTTTTTCGGAAGATCTGCTGTCAGATGGCTTACTGAAGCCATATCGGAATTAAAGGACTGTAAGGGAAAATATCTAGCTACAATAAAGGCCAAACAATGTATAGTTCTGGCGTTGAACAAAGCACAGAAGCGACAGCGGGGGACGTCGTGGTCTGGGGCTATGCAAGTGACGCAGTAAGAATGAAAGTCTCGGTGTGGTATTTGCTTTCCACAGGCGAGACAACTGTTAACTTTTTCTGACATCGGTTAGTGCAAGAAAAAAAGCATTCCCAACAGGGTACTTCGCTTTAGAAGACTTAAGCTTCAATTTGGAAGACGAAACTCTGGTAGCGGCAAACCGGCACTCATACAAACTACTTCTCCTTCGTGCTCCACGGCAAGAAAGACTGATGTAATGGTATTGGCTGCCTTACTTTTTACTACTGATGACCTGACATCAGTCCTGAAGCAACAGTAACCAACGCAGAAATACTAAGCCTCTGGTATTCGGGCCGGCTGAGGGTTACCCTGGCAGGGATAACCCAAATGTGATGACTGCAACAGTGAAGCATGAAGATCATCATGTTCTTAGCTTCAATAAGTTCCCTCATGGGCATCACTTGGAAACAGACACCAAATCCACACAGGGGACTACAGGAGGAGTAACTAATAATGGTTACTTGGGGACAAGACCTGGAGACCCCAGTCGGGAGAGTGATCTGAATCTGCTTCTGAAGAAACATCATCCTATCGATGTTGGCTTTGGAAAGGCTTCTTGATGATCAAAACGACATATACGAAGATGCCACAGAACGTGATCAGGAGGAACGGTGGATCAGTTTATCCTAAGTATAGGAGTGTGGGGCTGGAGACTGGCTGACACCAGAGAAAATCAACATGTTGTAGACCAAATTCAAATTTGATCCTGTCCAGATACTTATACAAAAAATGTAGGGGGTGTTGGCACCAAGCCAAATGGTGCTAACATATCCAAAGATCTCTTCCTAGACCTTTCCTTCTGTTTTTCTTTTTCTTTACTTTTCTCCCATTCCTTATCCTTAAGTGGTTTAGTTTTGTTCAGCTTCTTAGAAAATGGCAAAGCCAATATGGAAGCCAAAGACGTCAAACCTCCCACTTAGGCAGGAAGGAGACCTTTGAGCACCAACATTTCTCATGTTGACAAGAGCCCTGGTTCTGAAAGAAGAGCAAGACTCAAATTCTACATTTAAGTGGTTTGTCCCCAAACAATATATAAAAGTCTAAAGGGCCGTTGTGGGGGGGGGGGGGGGGGAACCACATCTTGTTCTCACAGGCAATGCACTTATTAAAGTCAGAGGCCTTCTCAGACATCCTGGTACAGTAAAAAAGACAACACAAAGCAGATCTACAGCTATCATACTATACAATGGTATTGAGCACAATAGTCTGTCATGAATTACAAAAGGCAAAACCAATACTAACTTTTAAAAAAGTATGTATGTATACATAATTCACTACCAAAAAAAAAAAAACTAGGTGGGAAGGCACTCCCTTAAAATATGGAGAAAATCAAGGATAAACAGGTAAAAGGACTAGCAGAAAATACTGAGGAAAGAACTTCACACAATATTTTGGCTAACAAAAGGCAAATAGTCACTTATCTTGTTAGGAGCACTTTGCCTTCATAGATCACAACTTGACAACACAGGCAGAAAAAGAAGTTATGTCCTTACCATAACGTTCCATGTGGAGTGTTCATCTCGCCTTGGTTATTACACATGGGTTCGGAGCCGATCCTCGGCTCCGTGCCGGCCGACTGCAAGCTCTGCATCGAGAAGAAGCTCGAGGACATCTAATACCCACAATCCCCCTCTGCCTTTACCTCAGATCTAGTTTGCAAGCAAACCAGACAAAAAGCACGCACACATGCCAAACTATATACATAAGTACATATATACAAACATACCAAGGGTATGATAGTAACACTAATACTGCAAACAGCAGAAGGAGAATACTCCAGACCAGGCACCAAATCGAACGTTCTTCCTAAGGGTGGGAAGGGTGGGAGTGTAATAACCAAGGCGAGATGAACACTCCACATGGAACGTTATGGTAAGGACATAACTTCTTTATGTGAGAGTGTTCAATCTCGCCTTTGTTCTTACACATGGGTAGCGTCCCTAGCTCCATGATCCTGAGGAACTCAAGGGAGAACGTTCTTGAGCACAGTGGAACCAAAGGTTGCCCTATCCCTAGAAACCCTGTCCACTTTGTAATGAGAGATAAATGTATGTGGTTTAGCCCAAGTAGCAGCCGCACAAATAGTGTCTAAAGGTAAGCGAGCTGCGTGAGCCAAAGATGTAGACACTGATCTGGTAGAATGTCCTCTGGGTTTTGCTGATAATGTTTGGTCAGAGGTTTCATAAACATATGTGATACAGTCAGTTAGCCACTTAGAAAGAGTTCGTTTTGTAACTGCAAGACCCTTTCTGCTGTCAGCAAAAGCTACAAATAGTTGATCAGATTTCCTGTGATCTTTTGTTCTATCCAAATAAAATCTGAGTTGTCTATGGACGTCCAGTTTGTGCAACATATACTCCAATTTATTAGAGTGGTTCTTAAAGAAAGTGGGTAATTCAATGGACTGATTAATATTACTAGAAGAACAAACTTTGGGAAGAAAGGATGGATTAGTGCGTAGGGATACTCTGTCAGAATGAAATATTAAATAAGGATGTTTGACCGAAAGGGCCTGAAGCTCAGACACTCGTCTAGCAGATGTAATGGCCACTAGAAATAATGTTTTCCATGACAAAAACTTCAATGTGCAACTTGAAGCTGGTTCAAAGGGTGGCAACATCAATTTAGAGAGTAACAGGTTTAAATTCCACGGTGATGTCGGACTTCTGACTGGTGGTCTAATATGAAAAGAACCTTTTAAAAAGGCTTTACAAAGTCTGTGAGCCATAATAGGCGCACCACATTCTTCTACATGATAGTTAGAAATGGCAGCTAACTGTACTCAAAGTAGCCGGGGAAGCTCCTTCATGAAATAATTCAGTCAAGAACTCTAAAACCTTGTTTAACGGAGCTGTAACAGGGTCCAAATGATGTGACTCCAGAAGACAAAACGTTTCCACTTACTGGTGTAAGTCTTTGTAGTGGAAAGTTTATGAGAAGCTACTAAAATATCTTGAACCGCCAATGTAAGGGGAACCGACCTGGCTAAAAAGGGAAGCGGAGCAGCCAAGCTGCTAGGTGGAGAGATTCTAGAGATGGGTGAGGAACTCCTGACGAGTGAGTCAGTAGATCTGGCTCTGGGTCCAGCATCCAAGGTCCCCGAATGCGGTGATGCAATAGAAAGGGGAACCAAATTTGACGAGGCCAGAACGGGGCAATGAGAATAATAGTCCTCTGAAGGTTGATGGCTTTCTGTAGAAACTTTGCAATCAGGGGAAATGGAGGAAAAGCATATAGGAGACCGGGGCCAATCGTGCACCAGCGTCCCTGGGGACTTCCCTGGAGGGTAATAGGGCAAAGTAGCTCCTGCATTTGGCGTTCATTGGAGACGCAAACAGATCGCAGGTAGGCTGGCCCCATTTGCGAAAAATCCTTCTCGCAACTGACTGAGGGACCACTCGTGAGGCAATAGTATTGCTCTGCTCAGCCTGTCGGCTATGACGTTGGATGACCCCGGGATGTGCGTTGCGATCAGAAAGCGACCGGTGGACTCTGCCCATTGCCAAATTCTCATGGCCTCTCTGCATAGTTGGTAAGACCTGGTTCCCCCTTGCTTGTTTATGTACCAGACTACGGACATGTTGTCTGTCTGAACTGCAATGGTCCCTGGAGGAAGAAGGGGAGCAAAGTGTTGCAACGCCAAAAACACTGCCCTCAACTCCAGAACATTGATGTGCAGATTGTACTCCAGATTGGTCCATTCGCCTTGGACTGTCTGTCCCTGAAAGATGCCCCCCCACCCTATCAGGGAAGCGTCCGTGGTTATCGTAAGCTGACGGTGCGGGTAGCACAAATGGTCTTCCGCTGGATAGGTTGCAAGTCTGTAACCACCACATTAGGTGTGATTTGCATGTTTTCGTTATCAATATTTCGTGAGTCAGTGGAAGTTGTTGGAATGACCATTGTGCAAACAGAAGCCATTGTAGCACTCTCATGTGCAGTCTTCCCAATGGTATCGCAATGAGGGAAGCTGCCATGAGACCCAAAACTTTCAGAACAATTTTGCTGGGGACTTTTGGACGACAGTAGAAGGGAAATGTTGAATTGAAGTGCTACTATTCTTTCTGTAGGAAGTTTTAGAACTAACTGACGCGTATCTAATTCGCTCCTATGAATAAGATATGCTGTGATGGCTGTAGCAACGATTTTTGAAATTTACTGAGATGCCAAGGTGTGTACAAAGTTGTAGGGTGTAATCCCTGGCTTGTATCAGTTGACGCCTGGTGGTGGCAGACAGGAGCCAGTCGTCCAGATACGGAAACACCTGGAATCCTAGGCGCCTCAGATGAGACGCTACTACTGCCATGCATTTGGTGAAGACCCTGGGGGCTGTAGTCAGACCAAAGGGCAGGGCTCGAAACTGATAGTGACTGGCTCCCAGCCGGAAGCGCAAATGATCCCTGGACGCCCTGGCCATTTTGATGTGGTAGTATGCGTCCTTCAGATCTATCGAGCACATCCAGTCGTCCTTCCGTAAGAATGGAAGGATCGATTGAAGCGTGACCATTCGGAACTTTTCCTTCTTGACAAAGGTGTTGAGATGGCTTAGGTCCAGAATCGGCCTCCAGTCCCGTTTTCTTTGGAACTAAAAAGAACCTTGAGTAAGTTCCGAATCCTATTTGGTCCGCTGGGACTGGTTGGATGACTCTTTTTTTCTAGCAGCTTTGAAATTTCTGTAGCTGCTGGGTCTCGCAGATGGGGTGGTACATCTGGGAGTTTTCTCTTTGGAATGGGTGTGGATAGAAATGGGATTTTGTAACCTCTGGTAACAATGCTTTTTACCCAATTGTCTGAAGAAAGATTTTGCCAGGCCTGAGGGTATAAAGCTAAGCGACCCCCAACTGCCTCCAGAGCAGGACAGTCGGGCCTCCTCTCAGGAGTGCTGAAAAGGTTTGCCAGGGAGATTATCCCTGTCACCTTGGTTTTGCGGACCCCTCTGCCGCCAGGCGGCGTCTTCCACCTCTGCCCCCCTCTGCCTCTAGAGGGGCATCACCCTGTGTGTTGGGAAAGATCCTTGGGGTTTTCAAACCACATTTTCCCACCACGTTGCCCTTTGGGGTACGGTCTGGAAGGGTGGAAAACGGACTCCGACAGCAGACAGAGTCTTTCCCTCCTGTTCACACCGGGTAAGGGTCTCCTTTACTTTAGGGCCAAAAGTGTGGCTCCGTCAAATGGGGCGTTAGTAAAGGAAGACTTGAAGGCTTCCGCAAACGAACATAAGCGCATCCAGGATTGCCTACGAAGAGCAATCGCTGAAGCCGCTGCCCTACTCGATCCTTCGGCTGCATAGGATATCAGCCTCATGGACGAGTTTACAATGGACGTAAGGGTGTTGAGATGCGCTGTAACTTTCTCTGAGACAGCGGCATCTGTAGTACCCTGGAGGGTATCTCCCAACTCTTTGACTAGATCCCTCTGTAAACGTGTAAAATGAGTCAAATAGTTCAGGGAACGCATAGAGAAAGCCGCTGAACTGAAAATGCGCTTCCCGTATCTGTCCATGGTCCTAGAGTCTTTGTTAGGCAGATGGACAGATGAGGAAGACTTCGACATCTCCTTTTTCGTGGCCGCTGCCACCACCATGGCGTCTACTGGAACTCCTTTGGTGAGGTAAGCTTTGTCCTGTGGTGCCGTAATGTACTTATTTGGCTTCCTAGGGACTGGTTCCACCGTGTCAGGAGTCTCCCACGCCCTTCGAGCAATTAATTCCATTAACTCATCAAAGGGCGGAGTGACCCAGGAGGAGGAAGGACGGGCACCAAATGCCTTCAGCAAAACTGACTCATCCTCAGAAGGGGGGAGGGCTTGCCAGTCACCTCTCTGTTTTAAGACCTCCAAGATGTCAGAAAAAGAGACATCCTCTGAAGGTGACTTAGGGGACCCTTCTGACTCATCTAAGTCAGTATCAGATGTCAAGGATTCTTGTGGAGAATCCAAGTGTCTCCTCTTACACAGTCTTTTCCTAGGGACTTCTTCGTGGGAGCATCCGAAGAAGCCTCCGAGGAAGAGGGGCACCCTCCAGGGGTGGCTGAGACACTGGTGCCCGGCGCTTGGGCGTGGCCGTGGGTGCAGAGGAGGATAACGGTCCTTTGTGGGGAGGAGAAGCTGTACCTGCTGATGTGGTTGTCTGGGTAGACAACACCTTCCTCATGAGGTCGAAGGCCCCGGATCCCGAGTCGAGGTATCTCCCGGTTCAAGAAATGGGAAGAATCCCCGAAACAGGAGCCGAAGGCACCGACCCGAGGACGGAACCGAGTCGATCCGTGCGAGGCCCGAGAGGAGCGTCGGAACGAAACATCGGTCCGACTCTCGTCCCGGAACCAAGGACGGATCTTCGCCCCAGACTCCAGTACCGGATCGGATGGAGTCGAGGTGAACGGTGCCGACCGAGAAAAGACGGTTCTGGCACCGAGGGCTCCACAATCATCAGGTCAGCTTCTTCTGGCTCAAGACTGGACAGGTCTCGGAGGAGGAACAGATGGAGATAGTGGCAGGCCTTCAAGTCTCGACATCAACTGAGAGGAGACCGAGATAAGCTTGGATAGGGCCGTATGCTCCATCAGTTTCTGCACCACGGTCCACATCGGTGTCGGAAAGGGGCCTAGAAGAACGAGTCGAAGGGATCGAAGACGGAGCCGACCTCAGCAGAGTCGGTGGAGGGAGCTCCGTCACCGGTTCCAAGACTCGAGGCTCGAAACTGCCAACAGTTGAACACTCGGCCTCAAGTCTGTGGAACCGGTGATCTAACTAGACCGAAGAGCTCGGAGCCGATGACTTTGGCTCCGGCGCCGACTTCGAAGACTTGGATGCCTGGTCTGAAGCATCCAGAGCCTCCTGGAAAGAGGGTTTCAACAATCCTCTATCCATCAGTTTCCTGCACCTATCTGTCATGACCCTCCCACTAAAAGAGTGACAAATAGAGCAGTCCTCTTGTAAGTGGAGAGGGCCAAGACAGTAGACACAGGAACTGTGGTTGTCTGTGACCGACATCTTTTGGCCACACTGACAACGTTTGAAGCCAGATTTTATTTTCTCAGACATAATGAAGAGAAAGAGACAGTCCAGTCCAGTAAGTCAATCCAGTAATAATGTCAAATCCGGTATTGAAAGTCCGATGTCACTTGCTTAAGGAAAGCAAGACTACAACAAATCTTCAGTCAAACAGTGATCCAAGTAGGGGTGGTAGGCCCCGAAAAACTCTACACCAGTTAGTTAACTAAGTTAAACTAATCTAAGGTATCGAGAATTCTACTCCACTCACACACCGTACTCTAACTTTAAATGACTAGATATTAAAGAAGTTTTTTTTGAAAACTTTAACCAGAATAGATAAAATCTTACCTGTAAAAAGCCTCGAGCTAGCCTCCAGCGATGCGTATGCAGCAGCGGCAAACTAGATCTGAGGTAAAGGCAGAGGGGGATTGTGGGTATTAGATGTCCTCGAGCTTCTTCTCGATGCAGAGCTTGCAGTCGGCCGGCACGGAGCCGAGGATCGGCTCCGAACCCATGTGTAAGAACAAAGGTGAGATTGAACACTCTCACATTATAAGATATGAGGAACTGTAGTGACTAAAGGTCATTATGCGTAGAGGAGGAGCTTGAGCCCTGCATCCAAGAGCCTGTTAAAAGGTGCCAAGGTTAGATCCAATCAGATCTGACAACCCATCAGTTTAGTCTCACAGAAAACTCATCAGATCTTAAGGCCTTACTATGCCTAGGCAATTCAGATCCTGCTCCCCACCTCAAAAGAATAACTTCCTTAGTTACAACCATTTGCCCCACCCCCAACCAAATATTTATGATAGAGTACTCTGTAGGGAGTTTTACAATTTGCCATATCAATATACTCCCTAAACAATGCTCCCTCTTACCTCTTCCTTTGCCATCATACCTCCCAACATTTGCCATTTACCTGAAGAAAAATGATTTGAAGTGTGCACTGGGTATAAAAATAGCTACGGAAATAATTCCAAGTAAACATCTTAACCTTTTGGGCTTTGACACATACTTGGGTGAAAAACAAATTGTCCTACTGTTCCCTTGCAAATTGCTTTTCCACTTTCTTCCCAATCTTTTCTACCCTCCTATGACTGATTCATATAGCCATCATGCAACATTTTGCTGGTCTTAATCAGTCCTTTAACAACAGTTTTAATTCAATATTAGACGAAAAACTCTATTAGAGCAGGTATTTTACTTAGAACTCCCCTATCCCTTGCTTTTTGCCTATACGCAAATATCAACCCCATGGGTAGGGAAGGTAGCCTAAAGCATAGTCCAAACTTCTTTGCCTCATCCCACTCTATTTCCCTCTCTAGTTATTTGCTCCTAACACCTCAGTTCATTTGCCAGTTCTCAAAAAGATTCTAGACCTGTCTTGCCTATTTTCTGTACCCTTATGTGCAAGTTATGTTTGTTGGCTTAGTCTTAGAATACCTTCTGCAGCTTTATGAATATAACTGCATGGTTAATCTCCTCCTCCTTAAGGATTTGCATCCAAATTTCCATTCTCTCCTTATTTGATTCCCCTAACCCGCCACCTCCCCCATCATCTTTCCTTTCCACTTTGAATTATAACATTCTGCTTGTGTTACGTCCAACAGCCTTAACTGCATGGCTGAAAAATAGCACTTCAAGTAAGGCAATCCTAAACCACCTCGTTCAACTGGCTACTACCGCATTTCTACATATTTTACTATCTTTCACTGCATAACCCACCCCCCCACACTGAAAAAAATTTAACAAATGTCCTTCTTGTTGCACTATTACAAACATATGTGGTTTCACCACAGGCAACTGGCTAGTACCAAAGCCTATACCCTCCCAGCAATACAAGTCAGATGTATTATCTCAGCTTGCAAGCATAGTGTTATGTAAGTGGACATGAGAGTAAATCCTGAGCCACCAGACTGAAGACCCTTGAAAGTAATAGCCAGCAAGGGCATAGAAGGAGAATGCCCCTTCTATCCCAAGAAAAACTAGCAAAGAAAAAGGGGGAAGGAGTGTGGGTGAGAATACATCAACACTGACCAGTAGGACATTTACTGTTAATGTTTTAAGTTTTTTCACAACTGTACTATCTTCTGACTGAAATCACTGTTACAGTAATCCAAACAGATGGTGTTAAAAGTTTACGAGTACAGTGAGTACGGTTGAGAATGGTGAGAACTGACCTGGTGAAAGCAGCCTTCAACATGGAAAAGGTATCAAGTCTATAATGTTTAGTGAAACTGTGCACAGATCATCAAGTTGCAGCTTCCAGGATGGTCATGGAATCTAACCCTTTGTAGAAACCCCCCGAAACAGGCTACTGCTCTAGCAGAGTGAGTCCCTAGGGAAGGGAGCAAGGATTTGTCATGGTGCTAGCAGCAAAAGAAAATAAACTTATAACACAGCTTGTACTAGTTTGTTTCGATACTATTTGGCCCAGCTTACGAGTCCATAATACAGATAAAGTTGGTCTGGCTTATGAAGAGATTTAAGTCTTCTCCAGACAGACTCTTAGTTGTCTGTGTACATTTAGGGGGTGCAGAAGTCTTTAACCACTGCTGTCTGGACAGGGAAATATAGTAGATAAACTGACGGCCTGGTTGAGGGAAATCTCATTTACCACTTTTGGCATGAAATAGTGGTTGATAAACTTTTTATGGAAAATAAAGGGAGAGAAGTCATGAAGTTCTCAGGCTCTCCTAGCAAAAGTGAATCAACAACAACATGGCTTTCCAGGTGCAGAATTTTAGAGTAGAAGCAGCGGCTGGTTCAGAGGGAGGAAGAATGAGCTTTTACAGCACAAATCTGAGGTCCCAGGGGAAGCATAGGTCTTTTGGGGGAGTTTAAGTGCAGAATCCCTTTTAAAAAGTGTTTGACTGCATGCCTCAACGTAACGGGCAAATTGAGGGGAAGACGGGTTGAAATGGGTGAAAGGTGGGCTTTAATGGAAGACTAAACCAGGTCACTTTTCATGAGCTCGCATAAATAGGATAATACAAGAGGGACATCTGATTTTGCAGAACCCTGATTGTTTGCTTTTGGCTGTGTAGGATTTTCATGTGGTAGGTTCTCCTTGCCTGCTGGACAACCTGAAGCATATCCTCAGAAACCTGGTGTCTCAAAGGGATCAGAATGCTATCACCCAGAAGCTTAAGTTGAGGGATGATGTGTTGGGCTGAAACAACAAGCCCTTCTGTGGTGCAGTTAAGTCCATTTTGTGAGTTAGCTTGTGGTGGTTGCCCCAGGCTAAATGATGAAGGTAGAACCAATCCTACCTGTGCCAAAAGTTTATCAAGCAGAATTTTTGGCTTTTCTTTTCAGAACATTAATAGAATGTGTAATAGTACAGGAAATGAAGACAAACATTTTTGTCCACTGTAAGGCTAATGCATCTGTCCTCCAAGCAAAGGGAGAGCTGCTCGCCGCTCTCTGAGGCAAAAAACATCTATCTGTGGAGTTCCTCACCTGTGGACTATGTCAAGCAATGCAGGTTTGTTGACCATCCATTCGTGGGGGTCTTCGACAGACTAGCTGGTAAAGTCTGTCAGGATGATGCTCTTGGAAGGGACGTATACTGCTTGAGGGGACATGCACACCTTGTTGGTTAGGTCCCAAGCAATCTGAGAAAGCTGCATAACTAGTAAGATCTGGTTCCTTCTTGCTTATGTACCACATGACTACTGTGCTGTCTCCATACTCTGAGGTGTTCTGGTTTCCTAAGGTGGGCAAAGACCTGTAGTATGTGAATTAGGATTCTCATTTCATTCAGGTTGATGAGCTCTTTCAGGTTGGACTATCAAACACCTTGTGGATTCCCATCAATGCCCCCACAAATCCTCAACTACGGAATTTGTGTACAGCTCTTGACTTGAGGTCTGTACCTTTAAGGGCAGGCCTGGGTTGAGGTTTACCTGCGTCACCCAATACAGGATGTTCTTCTTGAGACAAGGCACAAGAGATGTGTGTACAGGACATAACAGTGCTGGGACAATGTTTTTCAGGTACCACTGAATTTTCCTCATAGGCAACCTGATCAAAAGCATTGATATGGTTGTTTCCATAAATCCTAATGTTCAAAATAATCTCCCTGGCTCAGCAAGCCTGGAGAAAGTTTAAAGACGGAAAGTATCACAGCTCTGTAATTTATCAAGGGGCAGAAAAGATTAGTATTTGTATCAATTCTGCAACCCAAAAAAAACAGGTCTCTAGTGGGGTAAAAGAAAGACTTCTGAAACTGACAGTGAATCCCTTGGAAGAGGGTAAGAGCAAAATCAAGATAACTCAAGTAAGACCAAAGGCTAAGAGGTCTGGATTAACAGATCGCCTAAGTAGGTGAACAACTCAACTCCCAGAGACTTGCACAAGGCTATAACTGGGGCTAGGAACTCTGTAAATCCTCTGGAAGCAGTAGAAAGCCCAAATGGCAAAGCAGTAAACTTAAAGTGTGATGAGTCAGTAGAGAATCTCAAGTATTTTCTGCAAAGGGCATATGTGCATATGCGGGTACACATCCTTTAAGTTAAGAGATACTAGAAAGGCCTGCAAAATGATACAGGGGAGAAGATTTTGTAAAGGTCACTTTGAAAGCAGATACCTTGAGGAAGGTGTTGAGCTGGGAAAGATCCAGTATGGGTCTTAACTATCCTTTTCTTGGTACCACAACAGTTTGGAGGAGAATCCCTGTCCCATGAACTGAGAGGGAACTGATTCTATGGTGCGTTGAGAAAGTAGTTCCTGAAGGATAAGAGATGAGAGCTTTAAATGATTGCAGGGAAGAGGTGCAATGTCTTTAAAGGGAGACAGTTCCTTCCAGGACATACTGTAATCTTTTTTGATGATGGGGACTACCCACATGTCTCTAGGAAACGTTTCCCAATCTCTAATGGAAACGGAAAGAGTAACTGTGACAGGGCAAGGCTACGACTGCAAAGGAAGGAGTTGGGAAGACAGTCGCACTGATTTTCTGTGGTACCTTTCAGGTTTTTTAAGGACATCTTTTTCTGGGTGCCTTCTTGTGTTTCTGAAAAGGCTTATGTTCCTGTCAGACAAAGAGGGCTTTGGCTGGGTAATTCAGCACATATCTAAGCACAGAGGTAAGAAGGGTCTGACTGTAAGATTGAGGTAAGACTATGAAGGACTGCAATCTGCAAGGTTTTAAGTAAGCTAGCTGTCTGTGGACCAAACAAAAGGCGTTTGCTGGGGGGGGGGGGGTTTAGCCTTGAAATCTTCTGGCAATGGCTGGTTATGCACCCAAGCGCACCTATGATTGACTGAACCGGTAGTAGCTGCTCGGGAAGCCTCAATAGCATTATGAATGCATTTTAAACTATACCTAACCACTTGAGTGGCCTGATTTACCAAAGACAAAATTTGCTGCTTAAATTCTATTGCTGACCTCTCACTTGCAGCTTTGTTCAGATTGCTGAAGCCAGATAAGAAGTATTCGGTCATCTGGGTCTGATAATTGCATCCCTCAGCTAAACTTAGCCCCGGTTGTCCTTGTCTGATGGGACAGCATTAGAATTTGGCAGTAGTTTAAGATGGGTTATCTGATACGAAGTAAACTGAAGGATCAGCTAGAGGACTCTTAAAAAAAAGAACTTTGTTATCTGGGACCTTGTGGAATCTGTCTGGCTTTTTGGCAACTGGGTCCTGAGAATCAAGAGCAGTGGACAAGGACATGAAAGTGTCAAAAAAGACCTCAGGGACTGGTGGAGGAAAGTACAGCTGTGTACACTTACCATAAATGTAGATGTTCGAGAGTATTCACTGTTGCAGTTGTCACCTGTGGGTTATCCCTGCTGTAGTAGCCCTTGACCGGCCCAAATACCAGAGTCAATGTTCTTCTGCATCGGCTGCAGACATCTGTAGTCTTGATGTCAGGTCATCAGTGCTAGAAAGCAAGGTAGCCGATGTCATTACATCAGTATTTCTTACCCTAACCCGTCAAAAGCACAAGGAAATAACTTAGAGGTCCTGGAGGCTACAAGCCACCGTGGGAAACTTATGTCCCCTAGGGGAAAAGGATACAAGGGAGATGGAGGGAATGGAAACCAGGACTGCAACAGTGAATACACTCGAACATCTACATTTATGTTAAGTGTACACAACTGTAATGTTCATGTTTCACTGTTGCAGTTATCTGTGGAAGGATTCCCAAAGCTGAGAAGAGGGGTGGAAGGATAGGTTAGAGCCCTAGACATGGGTTAGCAAGCCCTGCAGAATGACCGAGGCAAACCCTGCCCTAGACGTAGAAAAAGAGGTAGGTGGTAATGCTTTGTAAAGGTATGGACAGAGGTCCACATGTCAGCTTCCAAGATGTCCCTGGTGGGGACTCCTGTTAGGAAGGCTGTGCAAGTGGAGGATACCCTAGTGGAATGGGGATGAATAGACTGGGGGGGGGTTCACATGTAGTCTGTAGCAGAAATGGATACAGTGTGATATCCATTTGAAAATGGTTTGCTTGGAAATGGGCTTGCCCTCTACCCATGGGGCAAAGCTGACAAGCAGCTGGTCTGTTTTTCTGAAGAGTTTAGTTCAGTTCAGAAAGTATCCGAGTTGTCTGGGCACATCCATCGAGTGAAGAATTTTCCCCCTTGTTCTGAGAGTTGGGAAAGAAGTGGGTAGGTGTATAGCCTAATTGAGGGTCACATCATATACCACCTTGGGCATAAAGGAGGGGTTAAGTCCTCAGGGAGACTCTGTCTGCATGGAAAGTGATGAAGGGCTCAACAGCCATGAGTGCATGAAGTTCTAAAACCCTTCTGGTTGAGGTAATAGCTAGGAGGAAGGAAGTCTTCCAGGAGAAGCATTTCAATTCTGCTGAAGCAGCAGGTTTGAAAGGAGGTAGGGTTAGCTTTTCTAAAATATAATTCAGTTTCCAGGCTGGCGTGGAAGGCCTTCTGGGATGTCTGATATTAGAGGCCACTCTGAGGAATTGTTTAATCAAAGGATGAAAGAAGAAGGGTAAGTCTGAATCATAATGGGCTGAAATGGCCGAGGCATGGACTTTAAATAGAAGAGAAGGAGAGGCCACTTTTGAGCAACTTGGCTAGCTAATCCAAGATAAGAGGGATGGAAGGATGAGAAGAAATGGCCCCATTAGACTGGCGCAAGGAGCGGAATCTTTTCCATTTCCCTGCGTAAGATTTTCTAGTGCTGGGACTTCTGACCTCTGTGAGAATGTTTAAGACCAGTTTGCTTAACAGAGACTCCTTGTTAGCTTTTAAGATATAAGCAATGCTGAAAGACTGAGAGCCTGCAAGTCTGTGGGGCAGTATCTTCCCCCCTCTCACATGGGTCAAGAGGTCTGAGATCAGGAGAAGCTGCTTGGGGCTGTAAGGTCAGGCTGCGCAATAAGGGTTACCAATGCTGTCTGGGCCAGTCTGGAGCAATGAAGATGGCCTTTGGTCTCTCCTCCCTTATTTTGATCAGTACCTTGAGAATAAAGGGCAGAGGAGGGACCGCGTACACAAAGAGTGTGTTCCAGGGGAAGGTCAAGGCATCCACCTGCCACGCTAGGAGGTGATACTCCCTGTACAGGAAGTTTGTAGCTGGTGATCGAGATATGAAGCAAAGAGATCCACCTCCGGAGTCCCCCACTCCTGAGTGATTGGCAGAAAAATTTCCCTGTGGAGCTGCCATTCATGGAGATCCAGTAAGTTTCTGCTTAGGTGGTCTGCTTGGGTGTTGCTGACCCCTGGAAGGTATTGGGCAATTAGGTGTAGACCCATGAAGGCAGCTGTCAGCCAGGGGCTCATGGATAGCCTGCACCAAGGTTAAGATTGGGCCCCCCCCCCCCCGTTTGTTGATGTACCACATGACTGTGGTGTCTGTTTTTATAAGGAGAACCCCTGGCCTGAGACTAGGTTTGAAGGATGTCAGAGCCTTTTGTACTCTCATTATTTCTTTCCGATTAAGTGAAGGTGCTGGGCATCCCAAAGATCCTGGGTGCACCTGCCTGCTAGGTGAGAGCCCCAAGCAAGGTCTGAGGCATCGGTGGTGATGGTCTGGCCGGTAGGGCGGAGGAAGAAGGGAAGACTCTTGTTCTTGGCACAGGCCTCTGCCCACCAGAGAAACTCAGCCCTTATACATGGGATCAGAGGGAGAGAGTTCTCTACAGAGTGCTGGCACCAAAGGTTCTTGAGATACCAAGTTTTCTCATGTGAAGCCTGGCCAGAGGAATTAGAAGGATGCAAGATCCCATGCATCTCAGGGCTTGCAGGAACTTCCTCGCCATGAGGTGACTTCTGGAAGCCAGCTGGGAAAAGTAGAGAGGAAGGAAGCTCTGCTTTTCTGGAGACAGGAAGGCCATTTGGGATGCTGTTTCTAGCAGAGCTCCCAAGAAAATGAACTTCCTGGTGGGAGTTTGCTTTGATTTCTTCTTGTTGATGGTGAACCATAGGGAAGTTAGGAGGGATATGACAAAAAGATAGTCCTGCAGCAGCTTTTCTTTGCACTCTGCCTGTATGAGGCAGTGGTCCAGGTAAGGGTAAATCTGTACATTTCTCTGTCTGCAAAATGCGGGGGCTAAGCATTTGGTTAATACTTTCGGTGCAGTAGATAAGCCAGAGGGCAGCACAGAGAACTGAAAGTGTTGTGATCCTGCTCTGAAGAGCAGGAATTTCCTGCAGAACTCCCTTACGGGGATGTGGAGGTAGGCATCTTACAGGTCTGGAGTCACTAGCCACGTATTTTTTGTTAGCATAGCCAACAGCTGCTGCAAAGTTAGGATTTTGAATCTGGGGACCACCAGGGAGGTGTTCAGAATGAATAAATCCAGGATGGGGCACCAACTGCCCTCTTTTCTGGGAACAAGGAATAGTCTGGAATAAAAGGCTTTGCCTGTCTGATCTGAAGGGAAAGGTTCCTCTGCCCCCTGGGATGAGAGTTTGGACCTGTATCATTGCGTCGGCCCACTGATTTGGAGGCAAGTCTGGGTACCCCTCTTGGAATTGGGAGTTCGCTGAAAGAGAATTTGTATCCCTGAAAAATTATCTTTAAGCCCCACTGGTCCTTTGTTACAGAAAGCCAATTTTCTTTGAAGAGGGACAGCCTTTCGCCTAGTTTGTGATGAGTGAAGGGAGGGCAGATGGGGGAAGTTATTGCGAGTTTTTGCCATACAAGGGTTGCTTAAAACTCACTGCCTTTGGGGCTGAAGCGGTCCACTGTCTGCTTCTCTGCTGACCCTGGGATAGGGGCCTGGATGGTCTGCCCCTGCGGGGCTTACCTTGGCCCTGTCTGCTAGGTGCAGGGAAGGACCAGTGCTTAGAGGAAAGTTCTTGCTGAACCTGGGAGGTTGAACCTGAAAGAAATCTTTTACACTTTGCATAAATTTTGCTTTGACTTCCAACTTTTTAAGCAACTCTTCCGCTTTTACTCCAAACAAGCCCTCCTTATCCAGGGCTGCATCAATAAGTTTAGACTTGACATGATCAGAGAGAGATTGTTCCTTCAGCCGTGCATGTCTCCTAATAAAAGATCCTGTTCACTGCTGCCTTGCTAGAGGCTTCTAGGATGTCATATCCACATTGTAATGAATGTTTGGCCACTTGACAAGCAGAGTGCATTAAATCTGCCAACTCTTTTGAAATGGCGCAGTCAAGAAAGGTATAAAACTTTTGTTTAAGTAGTTCCAAAGTGTGTTGCTGATATTTTAACAAAACTGACAACTGAATGCTCTGATAGCTAAGGTTGCAGAGGTGTATACTTTTTTACCCCATCTGTCAAGAACTCTGGAGTCCTTGTCAAAAGGAAAAAATTCTTGGTGGAACTAGTCTTAGCTCCTTTAGGTCCCTGTTTAATGACCTATGGGTCTGCAGCAGGATTTCTCAACAGGTATTTGTGAGAATCTGGTTATCTGTAACACCCATCAGGTTTATTGGGAGCAGGTGGGAGGGCGTCAGGGGCTAAGCTGGATTCATGGAAAATATCATCCATCACTTCTAAAATAGGGGGGGTGGCCAGGGGTCTGTGCTGGGGCAGGTCCAGGAACTCTCCAAGTCTTTTTTTTGACTGGGGGAAGTCCTGAGATTCCCACTGGAAATGTTCCCAGAGGGTATGAAGGGTTTCCCCAAAGGAAAGGTCAGCTGGAGGGGGAGGCAGAAGGGATGGATTCCTCTGCATGCGAGTCCACATAAGCAGTCAGAGGTTGCTGTGCCTCTTCAAAATCTGAATAGTCAGATTCCTCAGAATCCTGTTCTGTCAATTTCTGGAGAAGGGTGCCTTTTCCTTTTAGAAGTTGTGGCCTGATGACCCCAGATAAGGGAGACAAGGTCCTCTGCCACTTAAAGCATTTGTGCTTGGGGTGGTGGAGCAGGAGCAAAATGGTGGCTAGAAGCAGCTTTTCTAGGATTGACCTGGCTTCTAAGCCTTACAATATCTGTCAGTCAGAGAGAAACGGTAGTCTGACGAGATGACATCAGTTTTTGTCTAGATTCGGTAGTGCAAAAGGCCTCCTCAGAAGCCGGGGTGCCTGTGTAGCGGCTCCAACCCAACTGAGGCAGAGACATCAAAGGCTCGGAAGACCAAGACTTCTGCGGCATACCGGACTCTGAAAGCGTCTCAGAAGAGGCATGCATAGATAAACATCAGGGTCTCTGAAAGTGCCTCACTGAATTCTGGAGAACTGACTACCTGCTTAGCAGTAGCATTGTCGGAAGGCTTAGCCTTGTGTGGTCCGTCTCTATCTTTATCTTTACATTTTTTCGGAATGTCCATGGTTTGTTGGCTAATGGACTTGATAACGGAATGCAAAGACGGAACATGAATATAACTCCACAAAAAGAGCTCTACAGCAAATGGTTATCGCATTAAAGAAGGCACAGAACCGGCAATGGGGGACATCGTGGTCTGAGCCTAAACAATTCACTCAGTAAGAATGGAAGTCTCTGTGTGGAATCTGCTTTTCACAGGCGAGACAATTAACCTTTTTGGACATAGGTTAGTGCAAGTAGTAAAGGTCCCCCACGGGATACTTAGCGTAAGACATTTTCAGCTGAAATTCAAACTCTGGTAGCGACTGACAGGCACTTGTGCAAACTGCTTCTGCTATGGGCTCCACATCAAGAAAGACTGACATAATGCCTTGCTTTACAGCACTGACGACCTGACCGAGTACAGGCGACTGGAAACGATGCAGAAAAACACCGACTCTAGTATTCGGGCCAGCTGGGGGCTACCACAGAAGGGATAACCCACAGGTGATGACTGCAACAGTGAAACACAAAACATCAGGGGAAAGGGCTGGAGGGGGTCAGTTCTAACAGGCTGTAATAACTCTCCTGGACACTAGAGATTTGTTCGCAATCCCACTCAAAATATTTTATTATATTTAAAATAGTCTCTTGAAAGAATGCCTCTTCAATGAGGGAATCAGGAGAGGGAGCATCAGAGGGCACATGGGTCAGGAGAGAAAATTTGAAAGGAGGAAGCTAAGGACATATCATCATAATCTGAGGCCTCTTCAGAAGATGATTCTATAGCAATTTTTTATGGAGTGGACAAAGATAAAAAGGAAGGAGGTTTAACGGCCGTAACGGCTTTCAACAGGCCCACTAGAAAAGTCCATCTAGTCCTCCTCTCTAGAAGTTGGAAGAAAGAAAATGTTTAGTCTCACTTTTTCTTTGGGGCGATGTCCACCTGAATCAACTGCAGAGGTACCGAACAATGATGTACTTCAGTTTTTCAAGAATCTCATACTAAAAATCCGGGGGATAACTTCTGGTCCCTCTGAGATAATGATCTGTGTTCTCCCTTCCAGGATGCAGTAGCAGTTTCTTCGGACATGCAGTCTTCTGATGCCCTACTGGCCTCCACTGGAGGGCTTTATAGGTTAGATGCCTACTACACTCAAACTTACTCCTCCTAGCTGATATCTAACAAATCACAGCAAAACAGTTTAAACAAGGAAGGTTCTCCAACTAGGCATTTAACTGAATTTGACAAGACTTACAGTCCACACAAAATTCAGACTGATGGGTGAAAGACCTGCATTTGGTCTGGTGGCAGGATAGTCTGAGGATTTACACTGATACATCTGCTTATATAACCCTATGCTTGTGAGCTGAGGTCATAGATCGGATCTATGTTTAAGCTTTGGTACCCCATCAGCAATGAAAACCCGTCTGTTTGGAATACTGCAGCAGTGATTTCAATTAGGAAATTAACTTTTAGGATATATACTTATTAAATAATGATCATTCTACATTGACATTGAAACCAAGTCAGCAAGCAAAGGAGAGTAGTAGTGCCGAAACTGAATTCATCAAGTCTTGGTGAGTACCTTCATGAGGTGGACACTGTTTTCTACAAAATCTCACCAAGGTGACACTGACATATAGACCGTACTGATACAGCATATACTATGGACAGAAGTTTGTCAAAAACTAAGAGATACCTGGGTGCACAAGACACAGGATAACAAAAGTGCCCAATCCTGGTAGGCACTTCGGTGGCAGGACTAGAAAAAATTACAGTGTAGAATCTTCAAAATACAGAAACATTCCTAAAATGGGCACAGGAGGAGGAGGATGCCCCCCCAATTGTAGATGGACGTAGCAGTCCACAAAAACTGATAGGCCAAAGAAGAGCCATAAAGACAACAGTATGAACTATTGAGGATAAGAAAGAAATTCTGTATTGTTACTATTATACAAAAAGCCAAGAATTTCCAGACACAGGAAATACTAAATGGCATTAGATGAAATGAAATTGGAGAAAAGAAAAATACTTCCACAGGAAAAACTGTCAGAAGCTTCAAATGAAAATTTGTATTCATTAATACAACAGATTTTTGAAAAACAGTATATAAAGAGACTTTGATCCGTTTGGAAAAAGAAGCATCTGAGAAAGTGCAAAAATGTAAACAAAACCAAGAGATATTTCAAAAGTATAAAAAAGAAATATGGACATGTGAAAGAGATGTGATATAGTACAATATCTATGCAAATGAGAAAGCCAAATCAATCAATATAAAGTTGTTTCACAATAAAAAAAAAATACAACAAAGATGGGGCGTAGAAAAGAAGATTAGTAAAGTGGAAGTTGAGAAAATTGTGGCTGAAGTTATGGAGTGCCTGTGAAGTGAAAGATATAATGCAGAAAGTCTAACACAGATTACATACATTACAGCATGGAGTGAGTCCCCAAAATAAGAAGTAGGAAGAACGGGAGGCATCTGAGAAAGAATTATGAACATGGGAAAGAAAGATTTAATATGGCATAATATTTATGCAAAGAAGAAATCAAAACTAACCAATAAAAAACGAGCAGCACCAAAGACACTTGAAGAGAAATACAGGGAAAGGAAGCTGGAAATGGAAAACTTTACAATACAAAAAAATAAGACAGAGGAAAAGTAGAAAAGGAGATTAGTAATGGAGAAGTTAAAGAAACAGAAATTGAGGTTATGGCACAACTGCTAACTGAAGGACTCAGTGTAGAAAATTTAATGCAGAAAGCACCACAACAGGGTAGAGCAATGGATATTCAAATTAAGGGGAAACCAGTGGAACAGGAAGCAACTGATCGGGTGCCATAAGATATTTTGGAGCCTTCCACAGGAAACCAGTATAAACATTCACTTGAAGCTAGACAGCAAGGGAAAGAACAGGAAACTGTGGAAACTCTGATGCAGTCAGTGTTGACGAGTGATAGGCCAGTGAGTTCCCATATGACAGAACAGATGGCACAGGATAAAATTGAAGAGAAGGTGCCACAGGAAGGTGCTATAGAAGTTTCTATAGAATGCCCTGCAGGAAAAAAAAAAAATGCGTGCGCCCTCAGTTTGGAGGAAAACGAGTGAAGAGAAGAGTTGCTTGACTTAACAGATATACCAAAATCAACGAAAGAAATACAATGCAGAAGGTCAATAAAACCGCAAAAGTCATAAGTCTGATAAAACAAACGAACACAGACTGTCCGCAGAGATCAATGCAATTTAACAGAAGTAAACAGGATACATTACTGTGCAGCTAAATTAATAACTGAAAGTTCTACCACCAGAACACAGGGTAGGTAGTGATGGAAAGGAAGGAGAGAAATCAAATACCATCAAGAATTATCGAACAGAGAAAACTATAAAGCAATCAAGTCAAGTGTCACTGTTAAAAGACTATAGAAGAGGAAAAAAAATACTAAGACAGACATGATAAAAGCAATGCGCAGAATTAGAATAGACCAACATCTATCATGCATTATCGCAAACTAAAAATTTCAGCACAGACAGAAAAACTTAAAAAATATGAAGATAAATATAAAGAAAAAAGTACAAAATAAGCCATTTATTGATGACCCAAAAAAGTTCTATAGAGAATTGGGAAACGAGGTAAAATGAATTGAAAGACTGCCAAAAAAAACAAGAAATAGCCCCATTTTGGAGAAGTATCTATGAAGATCCTGTGGAAGATAAAGATGCTAAAAGGATAGAAGTTAAAGAATAAGAAGTTTAAAGGTACAGTATATGAAATGGGATGAAGCATCAGCCAGAGAGAATGAAATAAAGTTAAAAAAGCCTTTAATTGGAAAACCCCAGGCCCAGATCCAGTACCTAACTTTTGGCTAAAAGTATTAACATCTATGCATAAAGATTTAGCCATGATTAAGAACTATTCATTTGCGTACCCTTGACAGACACCAACCTGGCTAACAGGAAAAACAATGCTCCTACTTAAGAGTGAATCTACAAGCTACCCAAAAAATTATAGACCAATAACTTGCCTTCTGACATATAAACTTATACATGGGAATTGATGCAGACAGAGTTTATAGTAATTTAAAACAAAACTCAATTATGGCAGTAGAACAAAATGGCAATAAAAAAGGTCATATGTAACAAAGGATAACTTAAGTCAGTGGAGAAAGTACAGTTGTGTACAGTTACCATTATAGATGTTAGTGTGTGTATTCACTGTCGCAGTCATCACATTTGGGTTATCTGCCTGCAGCTAGCCCTCAGCTGGCCTGAATACCAGAGTCTTGGATTCCTGCGTTGGATGCTGTCCCTTCTTCCATGCTGTCAGGTCGTCAGGGGTATAAAACATGCAGCCAATGCCATTACATCAGTTTTTCTTACCCCAGATGTCAGGTGCCCCCACAATGGGAAGCAATTATATGTTATTGTACACCTCCATCAAAAAGCAAATACACCAGAAAACTTAGACACCAAACAAGAAGGAAAGGTAGAGCCAAGAGAAGTCAGGGGGCTGGAGGGAGGGTAACCAGGACTGCAACAGTGAAAACACTCTAACATCTAGAGTTATGTTAAGTGTACACAACTGTACTACATTATTCGTGTTTCACGGTTGCAGTCATCACATTTGGGGTGATTCCCAAAGCTAAGGAAGGGAGGAGGAAGTTAGAGAGCATTAGGGACAGCTATTAAGCCCTGCAAGACTGCAGTGGCAAAACCAGCTCTGGCTTTAGAAAAAAATAGCCATGTGGTAATGTTTGGTGAAGTTATGTACAGAGCTCCAGGTAGCAGCTTCTAGGATGTCCGTGGTAGGTACCCCCCCTGAGAAAGGCTACAGAGGTAGATGCAGCCCTGGAGGAATGTGATCTTATCCTCTGTGGGGTAGGTTTTCCCTGGTGCTTGTAGCAGAAATGAATGCAATGGGCTATCCATTTAGAAATGGTTCGCTTTGAAATGGCCTTCCCCTCTGTCCCTGCAGCAAAGCTAACTAGCAGCTGTTCAGATTTTCTGAGAGGCTTAGTCCTGTCCAAATAAAATCTAAGTTGTTTGTGTATAGAGTGCGCAGTATTCGTTCTCCTTGGTTTTGTGGATTAGGGAAAAAAGTAGGCAAATGAATGGACTGATTTAGGGCCACACTAGACACCACCTTGGGCATAAAGGAAGGAATGGTCCTGAGGGACACCCTGTCCGGGTAAAACGTAATAAAAGGCTCCACAGCCATGAGGGCCTGTAGTTCTGAAACCCTTCTTGCTGAAGTGACTGCCAGAAGAAAAGCTGTTTTCCAAGATAAAACCTTTATATCCGCAGTAGCTGCTGGTTCAAAAGGAGGCAGGGTGAGCTTTTCCAGCACAAAATTTAGGTCCCATGCAGGAGTTGGTGATCTTCTGGGAGGCCTTAAATTTTTGGCCCCCCTAAGATACTGTTTAGCAGAGAATGAGAAAAAATGGGAGGCTCTGTGTTGTAATGAGTTGAGATGGCAGAGGCATGGATTTTTATTGATGAAAAAGATAGGCCCTTGTCAAGCATCTCAGTCAAGTATTGTAAAATCTGAGGAATATTTGGCTTTGCTGTGTCCGTTCCTAGTGCTTGGTTCAAAGCACAGAACCTCTTCCATTTATCAGCATAAAAGTTTCTAGTACTGGGCCTTCTGGCTTCCAAAATGACATCCATCACAGATTTACTGAGAGGTGTTTGAATAATTACATGATCAGCCACGCTGCCAGGTTCAGAGTTTGGAGCTGATTGTGCATAATTTGATTGCTCTGCTGAGACAGTAGATGAGGTATCTGAGGCAAGTACCAAGGAGGGAGTTGAGACATATTCCGTAGAATTGGGTACCAGCGCTGGCTTTGCCAGTCCGGGACAATTAGGATAATTTTTGGTTTTCCTGTCTGACCTTTAGTAAGACCTTGGGGAGAAGACGCAGAGGAGGAAAGGCGTAGACGGATAGGTTTTTCCAACTGAAGGACAGGGCATCCACTTTCTATGCTTGTCTGTGATAAGTCCTTGTGCAGAATTTGTCCAGTTGATAATTTTGGGGAGAGGCAAATAGATCTATGTCTGGATTCTCCCATTTCTCTTATCATGCTGAAGACTTTGTGGATCCAGTTTCCACTTGAGGGTCCATAAGATTTCTGCCTAGGTCTGCCCTAGTATTTTGTTTTCCTGGCAGGAATTGAGCTTGAAGATGTACATGGTAAGTCAAGGCTGTGTCCCACAATGCCATGGCTAGTCTGCAAAGGGGGTAGGAATGTGTAGCCCCCTGCTTGTTTATGTACCACATAACGGTGGTGTTGTCCATCTTTATCATTACTTGTCCTGGATGAAGTCCTTGAATGCTGTCAGGGCATTCTGAACAGCTAACATCTCTTTCTGGTTGATATGCAGATGCATTTGTTTTGGGGTCCATATGCCCTGAATGCATCTCCCCACCAGGTGGGTCCCCCCAAGCATAGTCTGATGCATCTGTAGTTAGGGTTTGGGTGGCAGGGGGTACAGTGAAAGACCGTCTCATGTTCTGGTGACATGTCTCTGCCCACCAAAGAAACTCCTGTTGTAGGCAGGGGATGAGAGGAATTATTGTTTCCAGACTGTGACAATGTTGGCTCCATAAACATTTTAGATACCATTGTAGTTTCCTCATATGCAGTCTTGCATATGGAATTAGTAGAATGCAGAATGCCATGAACCCCAAAGCCTGCAGAATTTGTCTTGCAGAAAACTGGGTTTTTGTTGCCATCTGTTTGAAGTAAATAGTCAGTTGCCTTTGTCTGGTGTCAGGTAAACCATCTGGGCAGTTGTATTCAAGCTTGCACCCAGGAATGTAATTTGAGAGGGTACCAGTTGTGATTTCTTTTTGTTTATTGTGTACCCTACACATGTTAGAAGCCTTTTTACAAATGCCAGATGTTGAAGAAGAATGTCCTTGTTTTCTGCTTGAATGAGACAGTCATCCAAGTAAGGATAGATTTGTATGCTTCTTTGTCTGCAAAATGCAATTACTGGTGCCAGGCACTTTGTAAAGACCCTGGAGCAGTAGATAAGCCAAAGGGCAGTGCAGAAAATTGGTAATGCATAAAACCTGCCTTGAAGCGTAGGTATCTTCTGCGCGATTCCCTTATTGGGATATGCAGTTATGCCTCAAATCTAGAGTCACTAACCAAGTGTTCTTGCCCAGCATGGGCAGAAGCTGTTGTAAAGTCAGCATTTTGAATTTTAGGATGTCCAAGAATGTGTTCAAAATCGATAAATCCAATATTGGACGCCAGGCATGGTCTTTTCTGGGTACCAGGAACAGTCTTGAATAAAAACCTTGTCCTTTTTCCTGTTCTGGTACTGGTAGAATAGCCCCCATACCCATGAGGGACGTAACTTGTTTCTGAGCCTCTGCCCACTGATTTTTGTGGCAGATCTGGCCAACCGTTTGGAATTGGCAAGGTATGGAAATTAAATCTGTACCACTGGAATACTATGTTCAATACCCACTTGTCCTGGGTTAACAACTGCCAATTTTGAGCATGAAGTGCTAATTTTCCCCCCAAGGGGGCTGCCAA
Source organism: Protopterus annectens (assembly GCF_019279795.1). NCBI lineage: Eukaryota > Metazoa > Chordata > Ceratodontiformes > Protopteridae > Protopterus > Protopterus annectens. Next base: position 95,192,050 of record NC_056750.1, read on the forward strand.
AAGCCAAGTGCTTGGTGATGGTAGAGGGAAGTCATTGAGACTGCTTACTGTAGGGTTGTGCTTTTGTTTCCTCCAGATTTGGAGGTGGAGGCACCCCATTGCTCTGACCTGTAAGAACCCTGTGATTGGTATCTAGAGTGCCTGGATTTGCTTTGTGAGGCTCTGTTGGACACAAGAAAGGACCAATTTTTAGTAGGCCAGTGTCTACTGAATCTGGGTGGCTACACTTGTAAGAAATATTTTACAGTTTGCATAGATTTAGCGTAGTCTTCCATTTTCTTTAAAACCTCTTCTGCCTTATTACCAAACAGAGTATCATGCTGTAAAGGGGTATGATGAGGCAGATTTTGCTCCTTGAGCCACGCATGCCTTCTAATCACAGATCCATTAACTGCGGCCCTGCAAGAGGCATCGAAGGAATCAAAACCACATTGCAAAGCATGCTTTCCAACCTATTCTGCTGCATGCAATAATTCCTGTAATTCTTTATTTTCCACACATTCAGAAATCAACATGACTGTTTCAATAATCTCATAACATGCTGTTGTTATTTAAGCATATGAAACTGGCAGTTTAAGGCCCTAACTGCCAAGGTTGCAGACGTATAAACCTTCTTTCCCAATCTATCCAGCACCCTGGAATCTCTATCAGAGGGGGTAGGATTCTTAGATGTAGCTGTAGAGGCCTTTACACCTTTGAGACTCGGATAGTTTCGGGATCAGCAGCAGGATTTTTGAAAAAAAATTTGTGGGAGTCAGGAACCCTGTAATATCTGTCTGGCTTACTAGGAGCTGGAGGTAGAGAATTAGGAGCCATGTTTGATTCCAAAAACACAACAGTAATGTCTAAGGAGGTATAGCCAAAGGCCTATGTTGAGGAAGGAGGAGGAAATCCCTAAGCCTCCTTTTTGATTCCGAGAAATCCTGACTCTCCCAATGAAAATATTCCCTTAATGTATGCAAGGTTTCTCCAAAAGAATAATCCTCAGGAGAAGATGAAGAGGGAATGGATTCTTCTGCATCTGAATCCTCATTGGGTGGTATAGAAAATTCCTGATCAGAAGAAATAGAAACGATCTGAAGATTCATAATCAGTGTCTTGCCTAGGCCTCTTATCTGGGGGGGGGGGGGGGTGTACCCCTGTTCAAGGTAATTAAGTCCTCAGCCATTTTGATAATCTGTTTTTTAGGTATAGGGGCCTGAGCACAAGGCTCATGCGTCGGTTTTTCAGCCTTAGAAGTTGTTTTTGAAGTTGGCATCGGTTTTATATAGAAATGTTGAGGCCTGAAAGCACCATCAGAAGCCGGTGCCTGCTCAGCGGCTCCAGACCCATCCGAGGGAGAGAGATCCACAGGTACAATACTCTGAGAATCTCTAGGCATACCGGACTCCACATGGGTCTCGGTAGAGGCCTGCGACTCAAAAAGTAGCGGGTATCAGGGGCTGCAAAAGCGCCTCACTGAGTACCGGCGAACCAGCGACTGGCTTAGGATAAGCTTTGTCATCGGTTTTGGACCTCGACGGTCTGTCTTTCTTTGCATTTTTTATGAACTCCGGTAGTCAGATTGCTTATCAACGACATTTCAGGTTAATTAAATCTGTTTCCAAAATATTTTGAAGCAAAGATATACAGATGCTTAATAGTGCGTTGGTTAAATCTAGCACAAAACCAAAAAGCAAGGAACATTATGATCTGGGCCTAGACAAGGAACACAGTAGAAATGGAAATCCTTGATGTATTTGCTTCCCACAAGTAATGCAATTAACAACTTTTACTGACATTGGTAAGGAGCAAAAAAAAAGTTTCCCCAAAGGTGTACTTAGCTTTAAAAGAAGACTTGGTTTCTGAAACTCGAATGCAAACATTTCAGGAGTCGGCCAACCAGAACTTACAAACTGCTTCTGCTTCGGGCACCGCGCGGCAAGAAAGACAGAAGGAAATGGAGTCGGCTGCATGTTTTATACCCCTGACGACCTGACGTCATGGAAGAGGAGACAGCAACCGACGCAGGACCCAAGACTTTGATATTCAGGCGGACTGAGGGCAACCTGCCAGCAGATTACCCAAATGTAATGACTGCAACAGTGAAACACGAAGAACATCCAGTGACTACAACGTCCTGCATATAGAAAGACAGTTATATCAGGATTTTCAAGCAGAAATGACAGCAATGTGGAAGAAAGATACCCAGATAGTTCCAATAGTAGTAGGAGCAATGGATCTAAGAAAAGTCTGCAATCTTATTTAGACATGCTACCAATACATGTAACTCCATATGAACTGCAAAAAGAGCCATCTCTGTGCACACTGCAGGTGCTGCGAAGAGCACTAATGGCTGACAAAGTGAAACAAAACTAATTTCATGAACTTTAATCATAATTTGACTTAGGATCATAGGAAAAGAATCACAGAAAGTTACTAGGCTATTGGCCCTGAGGGCCTTACAAGCCTACCCAAGAACTGACCCCATGCTCCAACAAGTCAGCACCCTATACAGCTGTCCAGTAGAGACACAAGTGGAATCACAGGTGTACTTTCTGTTCCCCATCCAGTTCGCACATAAAAAGGTTTAATGAGGTACTCTGCTTTATGTGGAGAGCGAGTCTATTCCACAAAAGAGGGAATCTCTGGGACACAAATCTGTCCCACCAACAAGTCCTATTGAAGTCACAGACCAGGCTGAAGTCTCATGTGCATGTTACTTGAGTGGAGCTTGACTTGCAGATATGCAGCAGTCCCATCAGGGAGAGATATGAGATTGCTATGCATGCCAGACAGAGGTCACATCTGAGGAGTCTGTAGGAGACTGAGTAGGGGGGACAGGGCTTTTAGCCTATCTGTGTAGGGTAGATGATTGAGGCCCTGGATACTCCAGGTGAGGAATCTCTGCGGTGTCTCCAGCTGCTGCATGTGCTTTATGAGGTACATGCTGAAATGGCCACTGTATTCAATAAATGCCTTATAAATGAAGAATACAGGGATGTTATAACCACCTCGACCCTGGATGAGATGCCCTTACTAAAGAGGTGGATCATGGAGGCAATATGGTGGTCAAAAGTCAATTTGCTATCAACCTGGGTTCCCAAGTCCCCCAAGACATATTTCGTACTTAGTGCCTTATTATCAATGTGATGACTTGTGAGGACGTCATTCTCCCCAAAAGGGATGATGCATTTTTTTGGCATTCAGTTTGAGGCCATGTTTCTGGCTCCCATAATTTGTTTGGGTGAAACACTCTTGGAGGATGTCCACATCACTAGGGAAACTGATGACAGCACCCAGCTTGAAGTCATCTGCAAACCTGGACAGCCATAGCCTACTAGATTTGGCCTGCACCTCTGAGAAGTAAATCTCAAACAGAGGCCAAAGACCGATCCCTGGCGTACACTGCTTGTTACAGGTCTACTACTTGTGGTGGGTACCCCTATTTTGATTAGGAGGATTCTATCAGTGAGCCAGTTTGCTACCCATCTGGTAACATATGGATTGATGCCCAGTTGAGAGAGTTTATGTATTTTACCTGACTGGGGAATAGTATCGAAGGCCTTGGCCAGGTCAAGGTAGGCAGTTTGCACGGTCGTCCCCTCATCTATGGCCTTGGTGATGGTCTCAAAAGTTGTCGACCAAATTTAACAGGCATGACCTCCCCTTGACAAAACCAAACTGTGTGGGATTAAGTGTCTGGTGGTTGCCAATGTCCTTATTAATAAGGTCCATGATAATCCGTTCCACAGCCTTGCAGATCAGGCTAATTAGGCTGCTGGGTCTATAATTTCCTGGATCGGTGGACGCTCCACCTTTGTGCAAAGGCATGACAGTAGCTGTCCTCCACTCGGCTGGGACAAAACTGGTACTCAGGCTTTGGTTGAATACGGTGCCTAATAGTGCTGCAAGTTGCTGCCTGAACTCATGTAGGATGCAGCCTGGGATGTTATTGGGTCTCGTGGAGGCTGTAGTTTTTACCTTTGAGAGGGCAGTGATGACTGGTTCCCTAGTGATAAGGGGAGGGTGGCAGCTACTGGGGATGCCCTGTTTTACTGGTGGTGGTGGTGGTGGTGGTGGGGGGGGGGTGCGGGGGCAGAAGAGTGAAATTTTCACTGAACCGGTCTGCCAGCAGATTGGCTATATTCACAGGGTTTGTGTATGTGGTGTCCTTGACCACCAATTCTGAGCAGATCTGGGTGCTTCCCTTGAGACTGCGGATGTATGTGAAGAAAGCCTTATGACTGTCTTTAGTAGATGTGGCCAGTTTGGACTCGAAGTTTGCTTTAGAGGATTTCACTAGTGTTATCATTTGCTTGTTCAGGCTAATGAGAGATTGTTTCCAATTACAGACACCTGCTCCTTCTTGGTCCTGGACAACATTTTTGTTCCTTTTATTATAGAGTATTTACTGTAGGATGTCCACCAAACAGGTTTACTCTTCCTTGAGGAGGATGATTTTGTCCCGTCTGGTATTCCTGATTCCATGCAGCTACATAAATGCCCATATAGTACTTTGGTTTAAGTCTGGACATATGTGCCACTTTCTGTGGAGGGGAGGGGGCTGTGAAGCTGCTTATACCTTCCCTCAGGAAGCTGGAATCAGCTTTGGAGAAGTTTTTTTGTTTGACCCTAGCAAGGTGGGGGGTTGGGGAGATGGTGACTTCGAAAGCGACTGCTTTGTTACTCTTGTTGGTTAATACTAAGTCCAGGATATTTTCACCTCCTGTGGGGGTGTCACACAACTAGTCCAAGGAATCTGCATTGATGAAATCAAGGAATCTCTGGACATTTGCATTTTTCCATGAGTATTTCTTCCAATCTATGGTTGGATAGTTAAAGTTGCCCAGGATCAGGGTAAAGGGTTGAATCTTGACAGATTTGAAGAGGTCCATACAGGTGGAGTGGGCATCTTGAGTCAAGAGTTGGAGGCCTATAGCTAGCTATGATTTGAATAGGGGTCTTGTCAATTGTTAACTGCACCTCGAGTATTTCCTGTGCATCATACTGGATGACCAGCCTAGCGGTGTGTCTTTTATATAAACTGCAACTCCACCTCCTTTTGTTTTGCCATGGCTTGGAGTCTGAATGAATGATAGGATGAGTAACCTGGTATGGCTGGGGTGCTCTCTGCAGCTTTCAACCAAGTTGGTGACAGCACAAATGTCAGTTTCTTCCACGGTTAAGAATGCTTGCAATGAGCGCAGTTTCATGTGGAGACTCGCAGGGTTTAGCGGCAGGACCTTTAATTTACATTCACTGGACTTAGGAATGAGGACCATTCCCGTCACGGTATTAGAAACCCAAAAGATTTGGAGAAATTAAAAAAGGGAGAGCAATACCCAAGCATTCCCTTTTTCTTTTAACCACCACATTTTGCAAATGCAGTAGTTTTTCATCCTTACATTCCAAACATGCACAACATTCCCATCTTCCACTCCATGGTTTTCCCTCACCAACATTTTTAAGAACATGTATATGTTTAGAATGTAATCTTATTTTCAGTTATTTCAGAATCATCATCATACTTGTCCCCCTTTAAAAAGAAGTTATGTCCTTACCAAACGTTCCATGTGGAGTGTTCATCTTGCCTTTGTTCTTACTCCAAGTCGGCCGAATTGCAAAGTCTGAATCTCAGAGAAGCTCGAGACCAGCCCATATCCCACAATCCTCCCTGCCACTACTCAGATCTAGTTTGCAAACAAACCAGACCAAAAGATCCAACACCTCCGGTGCTAGAAGTATACACTTTCTTCAGCCATTCAGAGACACTCTCTCACCATAGCAATAAATAATGGTCTAAACATATATCCCATGATACACAGGACAATATACCTCGGAAGGGGTCAAGACACGTCGATCAGACTCTAATCCTACCAGTTCTTCCAAACACGTGGGGAGGGATTCTAAGTACAAAGGTGAGATGAACACTCCACATGGAACGTTATGGTAAGGACATAACTTCTTTATGTGAGAGAGTTCAATCTCGCCGTTTGTTCTTACACACGGGTATCGTCCCTAGCTCCATCACCCAGAGTGACTCATGGAAGAACATTCCTAAGCACAGTGGAACCAAATGATGTCCTGTCCTTGGAGACTTTGTCCACTCTATAATGAGTGATGAAATTATGTGGCTTAGACCATGTGGCTGCTGCACAAATAGTGTCCAAAGGCAAACGAGCTGCATGAGCTAAGGAAGTGGAGACTGATCTGGTAGAATGGGCCTTAGGTTTGGAGGGTAAGGATTGATTTGATTTAGAGTATACAAAGGTTATACAGTCAGCAAGCCATTTAAATAGTGTACGTTTAGTAATTCCCATGCCCTTTTTATTGTCTGCAAATGCGACGAAGAGCTGATCCGTTTTCCTGTAAGGTTTGGTCCTATCCAAATAAAATCTTAATTGCCTGTGAACATCCAACTTGTGCAACATATACTCCAGTTTGTTAGTATGGTTCTTGAAAAAGGTAGGGAGTTCTATAGACTGGTTAATATTCGTAACTGAGCATACTTTTGGAAGGAAAGATGGATTTGTACGCAGAGACACCCTGTCTGGATGGAATATCAAGTAAGGTGGTCTGATCGATAATGCTTGCAACTCTGATACTCTATGAGCTGAGGTCACAGCGACGAGTAACAGCGTCTTCCACGATAAGAACTTTAAGAGACATGACAAAGCAGGTTCAAAAGGTGGCAACATGAGTTGCGACAGCAACAAATTCAGGCTCCATGGAAAGAAAGGTTTTCTGACAGGCGGCCTAAGATGGAAGGTTCCTTTCACAAAGGCCTTACAAAGTCTGCGAGACATAATGGGAGAACCTTCCTCACCAATATGGAAGTTTGATATGGCCGCCAACTGTACTCTTAGCATGGAAGTAGAAGCTCCTTCGAGAAAAAGGATAGATGAGAATTCTAAAATTTTATGCAGAGGAGCTACCAAGGGGTCTAAGTTTTGGCTAGACGCCCAGTATACAAAGCGTTTCCACTTACTCGTATAGAGTTTAGTAGTGGAAGCTTTATGAGAAGCAACCAGAATGTGTTGAACTGCCGGGGGGAGTAGATGAGACCTGGCTAGGCAGGGAAGCGGAGCAGCCAAGCTGCTAGTTTGAGGGACTGAAGAGACGGGTGAGGAACTCCAGACGAATGGGTCAGTAGATCAGGTACTGGGTCCAGAATCCATGGTTCCTCCATTTGATAGGCTCGAAGAAAGGGGAACCACATTTGATGAGGTCAGAATGGGGTTATGAGTATTATAGTCCTTTGCAGGTTTCTGGCTTTCTGTAGAAATCTGGGAATCAAGGGAGTAGGTGGAAATGCATATAGGAGACCTGGGGGCTAATCATGTATCAGTGCGTCACTGGGGACATCCCCCGGAGGGAGTAGAAGGGCAAAGTAGCTTCTACATTTTGTATTCAACGGGGAAGCAAACAGATCGCAGCGAGGCTGGCCCCATATGCGGAAGATCTTTTCCGCCGTCTGTGGATTGAGGGACCACTCGTGAGGTAACAGGATGGCTCTGCTCAACCTGTCCGCAATGACATTGGATGACCCCGGGATGTGCATTGCTATCAGAAAGTGACCCGTGGACTCTGCCCATTGCCAAATTCTCATGGCCTCTCTGCATAACGGGTAAGACCTGGTTCCCCCTTGCTTATGTACCAGACCACAGACATGTTGTCCGTCTGAACTGCTACTGTTCCTAGAGGTAAGAGGGCTTGGAAGTGTTGCAACGCCAGAAACACAGCCCTCAGCTCCAGAACATTTATGTGTAGAGTGTACTCCATGCTGGACCATTCTCCTTGGACTGTTCCTCCCTGAAAAAGGCCCCCCCCCACCCTATCAGGGAAGTGTCCGTAGTTATCGTGGTTGTTGGACTGGGTAGAACGAATGGACGACCCATAGTGAGGTTCTGATCGCACACCCACCATGAGAGGTGCCTTCTGCAAGAGTCTGTTATCCTGATCTCGTGCGCTAGGGGTAGGTGCTGGAACAACCACTGCGCGAAGAGCAGCCATTGTAGGATCCTCATGTGTAACCTTCCCATAGGAACTGCAATTAGTGCGGCTGCCATCAGTCCCAACACTTTTAACACCAGTTTGGCTGGGCCTTTCTTGCTGACCAGAAGAACAACAACCTGCTGTTTGAGGGTTGACGCCCTTATTGGAGGGAGCTTTAGTAGTGTCGATCGTGTATTAAGGTCTGCTCTGATGAAGGAAATACACTGTGAGGGCGATAAGCAAGACTTTTCGAAGTTTATGGAAATCCCTAAGTGGGAACAAAGGCTGACTGTGTAGTCTTTGGCTTGCAATAGACTACACTCGGTGGAGGCGGTGAGGAGCCAGTCGTCCAGATAGGGAAACACCTGGAATCCTTGTCGTCTCAAGTGAGACGCAACTACTGCCATGCATTTGGTGAATACCCTGGGGGGGTGAGGTGAGTCCAAAGGGCAGAGCTCGAAACTGAAAGTGACTGGCTCCCAGCCGGAAGCACAGGTGATCTCTGGACGGTCTGGCCATTTTGATGTGGTAGTATGCATCTGAGATCTATAGAGCACATCCAATCGTCCTTCTGTAAGAATGGAAGGATCGATTGAAGCGTGACCATGCGGAACTTTTCCTTCTTCACAACGGTGTTGAGATGGCTGAGATCTAAGATTGGTCTCCAGTCCCCTGTCTTTTTTGGAACTAAAAAGAACCTTGAGTAATTTCCGGATCCTCTTTGGTCCGCCGGGACTGGTTTGATGACTCAGTTTTTGAGCAGCTTCAAAATTTCTACAGCTGCTGGATTTTGCAGACGGGGTGGCACGTCTGGAAACCTTCTTTGTAGAGGTGGAGTTGATGTGAAGGGGATTTTGTGTCCTCTGGTTATAATGCTTTTTACCCAAGAATCCGAAGTAATATTTAGCCAGGCCAGTGGGTATAAAGCCAAGTGACCCCCGACAGCCTCCAGAGCAGGACAGCCGGGCCTCCCTTCAGGAGTGCCGGAAAGGCTTCCCAGGGACGGAATCCCTGTCACCTTGGTTATGCAGACCCCCTCTGCCACCGGGGTGGCGTGTTCCATTTCTACCCCCTCCTCTGCCTCTGGAGGGGGTATCACTCTGTGTGGTCTGGGAAAAACCCCGATTCTTACGGAACCACATTTTTCCGCCTCATTGCCCTTTGGGGTATGGTCTAGTAGGAGAGGAAAAATGGACCCAGACAGCAGACAGGGTCATTCCCTCTTGCTCACACCGAGTGAGAGTCTCCTTAACCTTGGGCCCGAAAAGTGTGGCACCATCAAAAGGGGCATTGGCAAAGGAAGACTTGAAGGCTTCCGCAAAGGAGCACAGCCGCATCCATGATTGTCTTCGAAGAGCAATCGCTGAAGCTGCAGCTCTACTCGATCCCTCGGCTGCATACGAGATGGGCCTCATGGATGAGTTTACTATGGAGGTGAGGGTGTTAAGTTGTGCTGTTACTTTTTCTGAAACAGCAGCATCTGTGTTACCCTGGAGGGTATCTGTCAGCTCCTTGACGAGATCCCTCTGCAAATGTGTGAAATGAGTCAAATAGTTTAGCGAACGCATGGAAAAAGTCGCTGAACTAAAACCGCGCTTCCCATATCTGTCCATAGTCCTAGAATCCTGATTAGGAGGATGAACAGATGAGGAAGACTCGGACATCTCCTTTTTCGTGGCTGCCGCCACCACCATAGCGTCGACAGGAACTCCCTTGGTGAGATAAGATTTATCTTGGGGGGCAGTGATGAACTTGTTTGGTTTCCCAGGGACTGGTTCCACTGTGTCAGGTGCCTCCCACACCCTTCGAACAATCAAATCCATTAATTCATCGAAGGGCGGAGTTACCCAGGAGGTAGAAGGTTGAGCCCCAAAAGCCTTCAGCAGCACCGACTCGTCCTCAGTGGGGGCTAGGGATTGCCAATCACCCCTCTGTTTCAAGATCTCCAGGATGTCTGAAAATGACACATCCTCCGAGGGTGATTTGGGGGACCCCTCTGCCTCATCCAAGTCTGTGTCAGACGTTAGAGATTCCTGTGGGGAATTTATGTGCCTCCTCTTGCACAACCGTTTCCTCAGGACCTCATCAGAAGGGGCTTCTGGTGAGGCCTCCAAGAAACAGGGGGAACCCTCTGGGGGTGGCTGAGGCAATGGGGCTCTACGCTTTGGATGGATCGTGGGAGCAGAAACAGAAAGTGGCCCTTTTGGGGAAGGAGAAGATTCCCCTGATGACGTGGTTGTCTGTGCAAACAATACTTTCCTCATAAGGTCAAAGGCCCCCGAACCCCTGGCCGAGGGCTCTCCTGGTTCCGAAGAACACAGGAGCATCCTAGACCCAGGTGCCGTGGGCTCCGACCCAGAGGACGGAGACGAGCCAGTCTGTGCCGAGGCCACGAGAGGGAGAGTAGGCACCGACAGGTCGGTACGACTCTCGGTCCTGGAACTGAGGAGAGACAGTCGGCTCCGCGACTCCCCTATTGGTTCCGAAGGAGTCGAAGTCAATGGTGTCGATCATGCAATGGACGGTTTCGGCACAGAGGGCTCCACTATCATCAGGTCATCCTCTCCCGGCTCCGAGATCTGGATGGGTCTCGAAGGAGGACCCGTTGGAGATATGGGGAGGCCTTCTAGTTTCGACACCAACTGGGAAGAAACTGCAATTAACTTGGAAAGGGCCATGTTTTCCATGAGTTTCTGCACGACATGATCCACATCAGTCTCCGATAAAGGTCTGGAAGAACGGGTCGAAGGAGCCGAAGATGGCACCGACTGACGAATGGATGGTGGTGGCAGCTCCGACACCGGGTCCAAGATCTGGGGCTCAGGGAAGGATAAATGTTAGACGCTCGGCCCCGAGATCTGTGGAACCTGCGAACAAACCCTAGAAGATAAACTCGGAGCCGATGAAATGGGCTCCGACATCTTCGACCCCTTTGAGGATTTAGAAGCCTGATCCGACTTGTCCAAGGCCTCTTGAAAGACAGGCTTCAGTAACCCTCTGTCTATGAGCTTCCTGCGTCTATCTGTCATGACCCTCCCGCTAAAGGAATGGCAAATAGAGCAATCCTCTTGAAGATGGAGAGGGCTAAGACAGTAAACGCAGGAAGCATGATTGTCAGTAACAGACATTTTCTGCCCACACTGACATCTTTTAAAGCCAGATTTAGCTTTCTCTGACATGCTAATGTAACAACACTTCACTAGGCTAATGAGTAGAAAAAAAGTGCTAAGATTACTAATCCTATAAATGTACATATATATAAGTCTAGAAAGGGCTATATAAAATAAGACACTCACAAACCACACCCATAGTTAGGCCACATGGAGCGTATTATCATGGAACTTATAAACAAAGACATTGGCAACCTTCAAACACTGGACCCCACCCAGTTTGGGTTTGTGAAGGGCCGATCTTGTCTCCTGAACCTGATTGACTTCTTTGAATCAGTCTCCAGAGCCATGGACAAGGGTAAGGTGGTCCACACAGCCTATCTAGACCTTGCCAAGGCCTTTGACAACATCCCCCACTCTGGAATCATAGATAAACTTACTAAGTTGGGTATTAATCCCTATGTCACCCAATGGGTTGCTAAATGGCTTACTGATAGAACCCACACTGTAAAAGTAGCCGACTCCAAATCCAGCTCCAGACAAGTGACAAGTGGAGTACCTCAGGGTTCAGTCCTGGGGCCGCTCTTGCTTGGCATCTACTTCTCTGAAGTACAGGTCAACACAAAGGGACTCTGGCTAACAAAGTTTGCAGATGACTGCAAACTGGGAGCCATTATTGAATCCCCAAATGATGTGGATACTCTACAAAAGGGCCTTACAGAAACAGATGCTTGGTGCCAGAGCCATGGGCTCAAGCTCAATGCCAAGAAATGTATCGTTATCCCCTTTGGGAAAAAACATGTATCCATGAATTACCATATAGGTGGCAGTACACTAAACACAGAAAGTGTGATAAGAGACTTAGGGACACAGGTGGACAGAGGTCTCACCTTCGATAACCACATCGCCACAACAGTCAGGAAATCCTTCTATGTGGCACACCTAATCACGAAGGGCTTTTCATCCAGAAAAAAGGAGGTCATTGTCCCACTGTACTCATCCCTCATTAGACCCATTATAGAATACAACGCCCCATTTGGTATGTACCTCTCAAGACATCTGCAACAACTGGAAAGGCCTCAGAAATACCTCACTAAAAGAATTACAGGCCTAAAGCAGATGCCCTACGCTGACCGCCTTAAAAAACTCCAGCTATACTCTGTCGCATATCGTCTACTCAGAGGCGATCTCTGCTTAACATACAAGGCCATGTCAAACCCAGAGCTGTTGGACATGCTACACTTAAAGAAATCCCAATCCCTCAGAGCTACACGCTCCAGGGATCTAAACCTTGTCATCACAATACACAAAATATGCTGGAGGGATAGGTTCCTGACCCAGAGACTCCCCAGACTCTGGAATAGATTGCCCATACATGTCAAGCAGAGTGCCTCTTTGGACCTCTTCAAGAGGAACCTTGACGATTGGATGGGAGAAAGGAAATTCACAAACACAAATGCCAAGAGGTCCAGCAAGACAAACAACGTTCTCAGTAGAAAAACCACTTTAATGTGAGGAGCAAAGCTTTCGGATAAAATCCTTTATCAATACTGAAAATACAAATGCAAATGCAGAGTATATATAGGTCTAAAAAAGTAATATGACCGGCAGCCAAGAAGTCACATGACCCAATCATTAAAACAAAACATGTAGAAATAAATAAATATGCAAAGCTAAAAAATGCAACAGCATAATGCATATATGAAAACAAAACAAAAAACATTTAAAAAAAGCAAGAATGTATGTTTTTAAAAAAAAGCATAGTTTTAACCTAAAAATCAAATGTACAATCATATACATAGAGAAAATCTCAATCTAGATCTACTCATTCTAACCAAAATAGGTTTAAGGCTGACAGTACTAATGTTTTCCTTTTTAATGAATCCTTGTATCTTCAGCTCACAGGTGTGGCTATGGGTACTTCGGTAGCCAATACTTACGCCAACCTAGTTTTATACCAGTGGGAAAGGAAACATTTATTTAGTGGTTTGAATCCATATAAAGATAATGTAAAGTTTTTTCAACGATTTGTGGACGACTGTTTTTTTGATTTGGAGGGGGCACGTTACAGGATTTGAATGATTTTATGCTGTACATAAATTCAATCTCATCTTTTTTGAAGTTCAAAATGTGTTCATCTGAAATTACTATTAATTTTTTGGATATCAACTTGAGTCTTGACGGTGGTACACTTAGAACAAGCCTCCATAGAAAGGAAGTCTGTGCAGGAAGGTACACTCATGCAAGTAGTATGCATGCGCCACATGTTTTTAGAGGTACTGTCAGGTCTCAATTTTATAGAGCCAGTAGGTTTAACACGGAAGATCCTAGCTTCTCTGAACAGCTGAATGAGATGATAGCTGATTTCACTAACAGTGGTTATGATGCTACCATCTTAAATAATGAGAAACTAAATGTGCTTGAGGAAAGAAAGTCGAGGGTGGCCCCTGTTATGTTAAATGACACCAGAGAAATACAGATCTGAGTAATGGCAGGGAGGATTGTGGGATATGGGCTGGTCTCGAGCTTCTCTGTGATTCAGAGCTTTGCAATTCTGCTGACTCGGAGCCGAGGATCGTGTGTAAGAACAAATGGCGAGATTGAACACTCTCACATTTATATTTTCACGTAATTGTGCAATGAACAACCCTGGCATCACATACTAGTAAAAACCGCTTTGCTAGCATAAACAAATCAGAAATTCTCTTAAAATGATTCAGAGCGAAATACGTACATAAACTCTTAACATGCTCTGCCTTGAAGTCAAGTGGCATTAAATTTTACCTCGCACAAAGCATCTGTGATTGAGGTTACAATTTCAAATCTCTAATGTGTTAACAGACCAGACTGCCTGTCATGAAAATTTCCTACATATTTTGCATTAACACATCACTGTATTAGAATATGATTTAGTCTAAAAAGAGTCAGTTACCTTTAAGAAAATTTCTGTTCTTGTGACAACAAAACCTGTGAAGATTCTCCCGTTAGAATATCCTTCTTTCCATTCTGCTCTCCGCTTTCTTTTTAAAACATATGTAGATTCTGTACGCTGACATCAGGAAAGATAATGTTTACCACATCCACCCAAGCCAAAGGAACATCACCCTTTGGTACCACCTCATCCATCATTCGGTTTAGTGTTGCATCATTCAAACTTTCACCATGCAGCTTAACGATCAACATGTGGTACTCCACCATCCACATTACCTGTATCCAACTCTTCAAGAAACATTCATTTCAGGTACATCGTTGAAAAACTTCTTTTAGTAGGATTGCCACCATATAGGTAGAGCCAAATAGCCTAGTAAGACGAACACCTGCCAGCAAAGAGTAATTAAAAATAAATTCCCCCATTCTCTCAATGATTTTCTATAACTCTGAATGCGTATGATTTTTTTCCCTCCTAAATTACTGGAAGCCATTTCTTGTATGGAAGCAGCAACTTAAAATTGCTTTTTGCTCAGCTGCAAGGCTTTTTCTAGCTGGAGCTTTTTCTTCTCTCCTGGGTGAGTTTCCCTTATTTTTTTTTCCAGCAGTGTAATCACTGGGCATTGACCACATTTTACCAGAGCCAGCAGCTTTTACTCACTTTCAAAGAATTTCTCAGTTTTCACACAGGGAGAGATTTCATCAACATATTATTCAGTCTGTCATCATCCTGGAAGACAGGGTCCCCCCTTGTTTACTGAGATACCATGCAACAGACATACCATACCCTGCCATCTGTAAAGAAAAGTCCCACTGAGGCAGGGATTCCTGAAATGATTGAGAGAATTGTCACATCTAATTTTTGTGATGTAAAGTTAAACGTTCCTTAGATAACTACATTCCGTGGACAACTTGTCTGTTTCAATATCCTCTCCACCAGAGGGTAAATACATCCATGGTGACCGTCTCTCAAGCTGAAAGTGGAAATGGACAAAAATGCCAATGAAATACTGAAGGAATCTAACAATCACAAAAAGGGTACACCTTGCATGCTTGAATTAAGTGATTATTATGCTCCACTGAGTCCTCTACCTGTGATCACTGGACCAGAAGGTTTCATTAAAGGCATGTGAACATGAGAAACTACAGTTGTATACACTTACCACAAATGTAGATGTTCGAGTATATTCACTGCTGCAGTCATCACACTTGGGTTATCTGCCAGCAAGCAGCCCTCAGTCGATCGGAATACCAGAGTCTCAGTATTTTTGCGTCGGGTGCTGTCGCTTCTTCCATGACGTCAGGGATATATAACAGGCAGCAGACGCCATTACATCAGTTTTTCTTGCCTCAAATGTCAGGAGCCCCCAAACAGTGAGCTAGTATATGGTGGGGAAACACCAACAGTAAAAAGTAAATACCAATGCCATTAGTAATAGCCATAGAAAGGAGAGGTAGATAGAGAAAAGCCAGGGGGCTGGACGGAGGGAAATCAGGATAGCAACAGTGAATACACTCGAACATGTACATTTATGGTAAGTGTACACAACTGTACTATGTTCTTCGTGTTTCACTGCTGCAGTCATCACACTTGGGTTGATTCCCAAAGCTAAGGAAGGGTGGAGGCAGTCAAGAAGTGTTTGGGCTGGCTAGTAGGCCTTGCAAGACTGCTGTAGCAAATCCTGCCCTGGGTTTGGAAAAGATAGGCAAGTGGTAATGCTTGGTGAAGGTGTGTACAGAACTCCAGTCTGCAGCTTCCAGAATGTCCCTAGTAGGGACTCCCCTGAGGAATGTTGCAGAGGTAGATGTAGCCCTAGTGGAATGTGTTCTGACCCCCTGAGCAGTTGGTGTTCCATCGTGCCTGTAGCAGAAATGGATGCAGTGTGCTATCCATTTGGAAATGGTTTGTTTTGAAATGGCCTTACCTTCTACCCCTGTAGCAAAGCTGTCTAGCATCTGGTCAGATTTTCTGAAATGCTTAGTTCTGTTAAGGTAGAACCTGAGCTGTCTGTGCATGTCCAAAGAGTGCAGGATCCTTTTCCCCTTTAATCTGAGGGTTAGGGAAGAAGGTTGGCAAATGGACTGATTGGTTCAGAGCCACACTGGACACCATCTTAGGCATTAAAGGACGGGTTAGTCCTGAGGGAAACCTTGTCAGCATCTAAAATAATAAAAGGTTCCACAGCCATTACTGCCTGTAACTCAGATACTCTTCTAGCTGAAGTTATGGCTAAAAGTAAGGCTGTTTTCTATGGGAGGAATTTTAACTCTACTGAAGCAGCAGGTTCAAAAGGGGAAAGCATGAGCGTTTCCAGTGCAAAGTTAAGTTTCCAGGCAAGGGTGAATGCTCTCCTTGGGGGCCTTAAGTTGTTAGCCCCTCTCAGGAACTGTTTGATGAGAGGGTGAGAAAATAGAGGTGGCTCAGTATTGTAATGAGCCGAAATGGCAGAGGCATGAATCTTAATAGAGAAGGATAGGCCTCTGTGGAGTAGCTCTGCTAGGTAATCCAAGATTAGAGTTAAGGAGTGAGTGTCCTTTCCTTTAGACTGAATCAAAGTACAATATCTTTTCCACTTTTCAGCATAGAATTTCCTAGTACTAGGCCTTCTAGCTTCAAGAATGATGTCCAGCACCTGTTTAGGGTTCCTGGTGGAGTATTCAAGGAATAAGCCAGGCTGCAAGGCTTAGGGTTTGCAATTGTGGATGCAAAATCTGTCCCTCCTGCTGAGACAGCAGGGTAAGGGTCTGGTGTAGGTGTCAGGGTGGCACCATTATCAGGCTGCGCAGGAGTGAGTACCAGTGCTGGCATGGCCAGTCTGGGGCAATCAGAATTGTCCTTGGCCTGTCTTGTTTTATCTTGAGTAGTACTCGAGAGAAGGGCCAAAGGGGGAAAGGCATAGATAGAGAACTTTTCCCATTTAAAGGATAGGGCATCCACCTTCCAGGGCCTATTATGAGGGTTCCTGGTGCAGTATTTGCTTAACTGATGGTTTTCGGGGGAGGCAGAGAGATCCACCTCTGGATCATAAGGTAGAAGGTGTTGGGCTCCAATTTCCACTCATGTGGATCTAGGAGATTTTTACTCAAGTCTGCCAGTGAATTTTGGTTGCCTGGCAGGAACTGAGCTTGTAGACGGACCTGGCTGATCAAAGCGGTCTTCCACAGAGCCATGGCTAACCTGCAGAGTGGGTAAGAATGGGTTCCCCCCTGCTTGTTCATGTACCACATAACTGTGGTGTTCTGTTTTTATCAGCAGTTGTCCTGGAAGGATTAGGTATCTGAAAGTTGTCAGGGCATTCTATACAGCTAGCATCTCTTTTTGATTGATATGCAGGTGAATCTGCTTTGGGCTCCAGTGGCCCTGAATGCATATGCCTGCCATGTGAGCTCCCCAGGCATAGTCTGATGCGTCTGTGGTCAGAGTTTGGGCGGGGTGGGGTTGAGTGAAATGCAGTCCCTTGTTGTGGTTGCATGCTTCTGCCCACCAAAGGAACTCCGCCCTTAGACAAGGTATGACAGGAAAGTACAGTTGTATACACTTACCATAAATGTAGATGTTAGAGTGTATTCACTGTTGCAGTCATTACATTTGGGTAATCTGCTGGCAGGTTGCCCTCAGTCCGCCTAAATAACAAAGTCTTGGGTCCTGCGTCGGTTACTGTCTCCTCTTCCATGACATCAGGTCGTCAGCAGTATAAAATATGCAGTCGATGCCATTTTAATATTTTAATCAGTTTTTCTTGCCCCAGATATATATATATATATATATATATATATATATATGCATGTATTTCAGAACACAAAAAAAATTACCTTCAACTAAAAGCAAATACACCACAAAGGCTTTTCAGCATAGTGAAGGAAAGAAGAGGTATAATATAATAGAGAAGAAAGGGGGCTGGCAGGTGGGTAACCCAGATTGCAACAGTGAATACACTCAAACATCGACATTCATAGTAAGTGTACACAACTGTACTATGTTCTTCGTGTTTCATTGATGCAGTCATTACATTTGGGTAGAATCCCAAAGTTATGGATGGGAGGATGGAATTAAACAGCATTAGGAGCAGCTATAAGGTCCTGCAGGACTGCAGTGGCAAAGTCTGCCCTAGATTTACCATTAGAGGTAAATGGTAATGTTTTGTGAACATATTAACTGAGCTCCAAGTAACAGCTTCTAGAATGTCTCTGGGAGGAACCCCTCTGAGAAAGGCTGCAGAAGTAGAAGCAGCCCTAGTGGAATGGGATCTGATCCCCTTGGGCACAGGTTTACCATGGTGCATGTAGCAGAAACGAATACAATGGCTTACCATTTTGTAATAGTCTGCTTTAAAATAGCCTTTCCCTCTGTTCCTGCAGCAAATGTCACCAGTAGTTGCACAGACTTTTAGAGATTTTTGTCCTGTTTAAGTAGAATCTTAGTTGTCTGTGTACATCCAATGAATGCAGAATTCGCTCCCCCTTGTTCTGCGGACTTGGGAAAAAAGTTGGCAGGTGAATGGTCTGGTTAAGAGCCACACTGGATACCACCTTAGGCATAAAATAAGGATTGGTCCTGAGGGCCACCCTGTCTGAGAAAAAGATAATGAAAGGCTCCACTGCCATGAGAGCCTGTAGTTATGAAACCCTTCTAGCTGAAGTGACTGCTAAGAGAAAGGCGGTCTTCCAAGAAAGAAATTTTGTGTGCGCAATAGCAGCTGGTTTAAAAGGAGGTAGGGTGAGTTTTTCCAGCATAAAATTGAGGTCCCATGCAAGAGCCAGTGCTCTCCTGGGAGGTATTAAAATTTTGGCCCCTCTGAGGTACTGCTTTAGTAAGGGATGAGAAAAGAGAGGAGGCTCTGTGTTGTAATGAGCCGCAAAGGCATGGATTTTTATTGAAGAAAAAGATAGGCCCTTGTGAAGCATCTCAGTTAAACATTGCAAAATCTGAGGAATATTGGGCATTGCTGTGTTTATTCCTTGTGCTTGGTTCCAAGCACAGAATCTCTTCCATTTATCAGCATAAGATTTTCTAGTGCTAGGCCTTCTAGCCTCAAAAATGGCATCCATCACAGGTTTACTGAGGGATGTGATTGATGAAATTAGTTGATTAGCCATGCGGCAAGATTCAGAGTTTGGAGCTGAGTGTGCAGAATTTGATAGTTATGCTGAGACAATAGATGAGGTGTTTGAGGCAAGTACCACGGAGGGATGTGTGACATATTGCTTAGAAGCGGGTACCAGTGTTGAAGAGGCCAGTCCACAGCAATCAGAATCATTTTTGTTTTTTCCTGTCTGACTTTTAGTAAGACCTTGGAGAGCAGAGGCAGAGGGGGGAAGTCATAGACTGATAGGTTTTTCCAGCTGAAGGATAAAGCATCCACTTTCAAAGCTTTTTTGTGATGAGTTCTTGTGCAAAATTTGTCCAACTCAGTTTTGGGGAGAGGCAAATAGATCTATGTCTGGGCTCCCCCATTTTCGTGTCAACATGCTGAAGATTTGTGGATCCAGTTTCCATTTGTGTGGGTCCATAAGATTTCTACTTAGGTCGTCTGCCAGAGTATTTTGCTTTCCTTGCAGGAATTGAGCTTGAAGATGAATTTGGTAAGTCAAGGCTGTGTTCCACAAGGCCATGGCTAGTCTGCAAAGGAGGTAGAGGAGTGGGTACCCCTCTGCTTGTTTATGTAACACAGCTGTGGTGATGTCCATCTTTATCAGTAGTTGTCCTGGATGAAGGAAGTCCTTGAAGGCTGTCAGAGCATTCTGTACAGCTAGCATTTCTTTCTGGTTGATATGTAGATGGCATCTGATTTGGGCTCCATTCGTCCTGAATGCATCTCCCTGCCAGACAGGCCCCCCCCAAGCATAGTCTGATGCATCTGTAGTCATGGTTTGGGTGGCAGGGGGTAGAATGCATGACAGTCCCTTGTTTTGGTGACATGCCTCTACCCACCAAATGAACTCCTGCTGCAGGCAGGGAATGAGCGGTATCATTGTTTCCAGGCTGTGACAAGGTTGACTCCGTAAGCTTTTTAGGTACCATTGAAGTTTCCTCATATGCAGTCTTGCATATGGAATTAGTAGAATGCAGGATGCCATGAACCCCAAAGCCTGCATAATTTGTCTTGCAGATAGCTGGGTTTTTGTTGCCACTTGAAGTATGTTGTCAATTGAATTTGTTTGTCTGGCATGAGCTAAACAATCTGGGCAGTTGTATTCAAGCTTGCACCCAGGAATGTAATTATTTGAGAGGGTACCAGCTGTGATTTCTTTTTGTTTATGGTGTACCCTAGGCATGTTATAAACCTTTTTACAAATGCCAGATGTTGAAGAAGAGTGTCCTTGTCCTCTGCCTGAATGAGACAATCGTCCTGATATGGATAAATCTGAATGTTTGTCTGCAAAATGCAATTACTGGTACCAGGCACTTTATGAAGACCCTAGGCGCAGTAGATAAGCCAAAGGGCAGTCCAGAGAACTGGTAATGCAAATAGCCTGCTCTGAAGCGGAGGTATCTTCTGCAAGATTACCCGACTGGGATATGGAAGTATGCCTCTTAAGTCTAGAGTTACCAACCAGGCATTTTTGCCTAGCATAGGCAGTAGCTTTTGTAGAGTCAGCATCTTGAATTTTGGCATGTCCAGGAAAGTATTTAGAATGAATAAGTCCAGAATTGGACACCATGATTTCTTTTCTGGGTACCAGGAAAAGTCTTAAATAAAACCCTTGCCCTTTTTCCTTTTCTGGTACTGGCTGAATAGCCCCCATATCCATAAGGGACATAACTTGTTTCTGGGCCCATGCCCACTGATTTGGGGGCAGAACTGGCCATCCATTTGGAATTGGCAACGTGTTGAAATGAAATCTGTACCCCTGGGATACTACATTTAGGACCCAATTGTCCTGGGTAACTGGGTGCCAATTTTGAGCATGAAGTGCGAGCATGAAGGGGCTGCCAAAAGGTAAGCGCTTGGAGATGGCAGAGGAAAGTCATTGAGACTTTTTACCGTAGGGTGGTGCTTTGCTACCTCCTGATTTGGAGGTGGAGGCACCCCATTGTTTTGTCCTGTAAGATCCTTGTGACTGAAACCTGGAGCCTTTGGAGCATCTGGGTTTGACCTGAGCGGCTCTGTTGGACACTGAAAAGGACCAATTCTTCCTAGGCCAGTGCCTACTGAACCTGGGTGGCTGCACTTGCAAGAAATCTTTTACAGTTTGCATAGATTTAGCTTAGTCTTCCATCTTGTTTAAAACCTCTTCTGCCTTACTACCAGACTGGCCTGCTGTAAAGGAGCATCCAACAATTTAGCTTTAACATGATCAGGCAGATTTTGCTCTTTCAGCCAAGCATGCCTTCTTATCACAGATCCAGTTACGGCAGCACTGCAAGAGGCCTCCATGGAATCAAAACCACATTGTAAAGTATGCTTTCCGACTTGTTCAGCTGAGTGCAACAAATCCTGTAACTCCTTATTTTCTACACAATCAGAAATAAACATAATTTTCTGTTTCAGTAAGCCCATAAAATGCTGTTGATATTTAAGCATATGGAACTGGCAGTTTAAAGCCCTGATTGCCAGGGTTGCAGATGTATAAACCTTCTTACCCCATTTATCCAGCGCCCTGGAGTCTCTATCTTAAGGGGTAGGATTTTTGGCTGTAGAAACCTTAACACCCTTGGGACACTAAGAAACAGTTTCAGGGTCAGCAGCAGGATTTTTTAAAAGAAATTTGTGAGTCGGGAACCCTGTATTATCTGTCTGGCTTACTAGGAGCCGGAGGCTGGGAATCAGGAGCTATGCTGGATTCTGAGAAATCATCATCAATAATGTCTGAAACAGGAGGTATAGCCAAAGGTCTATGCTGAGGAAGAAAAAAAAATCCCTAAGCCTCTTTTTGTATTCTGAAAAGTCCTGACTCTCCCAATGAAAATGTTCCCTTAAAGTATGCAAAGTCTCTCCAAAAGAAAAATTCTCAGGAGGAGAAGCAAAAGGCATGGATTCCTCTGCATCAAAGTCCACATAAGGTGGAATAGAAAATTCCTGATCAGAAGAAATGGAAACCTGATCTGAAGATTCATAATCTTAGTGTGTGTGTGGGGGGGGGGGGGGGGTTGGGAACCCCTGATCAAGGTAATTAAATCCTCGGCCATTTTGATAATTTGTTTTTTAGGCATAGGGGCCTGAGCACGTGGCTCATGCGTCAGTTTTTTAGACATAGAAGTAGGTTTTGGCCTTGTTTTTGATGATGGCATTTGTTTCATATACAAATGTTAAGGCCTGAAAACACCCTCAGAAGCCAGTGTCTGCTCAGCAGCTCCGGACCCATCCAAGGGAGAGACATCCGCGGGTTCAATACTTGGGAGAATCTCGCAGCATACCTGACTCCAAATGGGTCTCGGTAGAGGCCTGCGACTCAAAGGTAGCAGGCATCAGGGGCTGCGAAAGAGTCTCACTGAGTACCGGCGAACCATCGACTGGGTTAGAAGTTTCGTCATCTGTTTTGGACCTCAGCGGTCTGTCTTTTTCCTTGCGTTTTTTGTGAAATTCCGGTAGTCGGATTGCTAGCCAACGACATTTCAGGATAGTTAAATCTTGAACCAAAGTATTTAGAAGCAAAAATATACAGACACTTAACAGTGTGTTGGTTAAAATTGGCACAAAACTGACAGCAAGGCATGTTGTGATCAGGGCCTAGGCAAGGAATACAGTACAAATGAAAATCCTTATGAGGTATTTGCTTCCCACAAGTAATACAATCATTAACTTTTACTGACGTCGGTAAGGAGCATGAAAACGTTTCCCCAATAGGGTACTTAGCTTTAGTTTGAAGACTTCGGTTCTGAAACTCGAAAATGAAAATTTCAAAAGTCGGCCAACCGGCACTTGCAAACTGCTTCTGCTTCGGGCACCGCACGGCAAGAAAGACTGATTAAAATGCCGTCAGCTGCATGTTTTATACCCCTGACGTCATGGAAGAGGAGACAGCAACCGACGCAGGACCCAAGCCTTTGTTATTCAGGCTGACTGAGGGAAACCTGCCAGCAGATTACCCAAATATAATGACTGCAACAGTGAAAAACTAAGAACACAGTGTTTCCAGGTCCTGAGAATGCTGGCACTAAAGACTTTTTAATTTCCATTGAAGTTTCCTCATATGCAGTCTTGCATATGGAATCAGTTGAATACATGAGGCCATGAACCCTAGGGCATGTATTTTCTTGCTTTAGTTTGAAGTAGTCTGACAGATGGACCTGTTTTTCTGAAGTGAGAAATGCCATCTGGGAAGTTGCGTCGAAGCTTCCTCCCAGGAATACAATCTTTTGACTAGGTACCAGTTGAGATACCTTTTCGTTGGTGTACCCCAATGAAGTAAGGCGGCTTTTTACAAATGCCAGGTGCTGAAGCAGCAATTCCTGTCTGCCTGAATCAGGCAGTCATACAAGCATGGGTAAATGTGGATATTTCTATGCCTGCAATATGCAAAAGCTGGAGCCAAGCATTTTGTGAATACCCTGGGTGCAGTAGCTAAGCCAAAGGGAAGTGCAGAGAACTAACAAGTGCATAGATCTTGCCCTGAAATGTATATATTTCCTGCATAACTACCCTTATGGGGATGTGATAAGCTTCTTTTAAGTCTAGAGTGACTAACCAGGCATCCTTGGCTACCATAGGGAGAAGCTGTTGCAGGATAAGCATCATGAATTTTGGGAAAGTACAGTTTTGTACCTACCATAAATGTAGATGTCCTATAGATATGCAACTGCAGTCCTTACATATGGGTTGTCCTGCCTCAGGCAGCCCTCGGTCGGCCGGATTCCAAAGTCTGGGTCCGGCGTCGGCTGATGTCGCCTCCTCCCCGACGTCAGAGCGGCTGGGGTATAAAAGCATCAGCAGACGCCATCTTCTTCAGTGTTTCTTGCCCCAGATGCCAGGTGCCCTCCAAGGAAGGCTAAATTTAGAAACTGGATAAAAAATTCCAGACATACACAACAGTAATAAACAGATACACCATAACAGATATCCCCAGCTAAGTTGAAAAAGGGGGAGTGGACCCAAAGGGAGAATATACAGAGGGGTAGGAGGGAGGGAAAACCTGACTGCAGTTGCATATCTATCGGACATCTACATTTATGGTAGGTACAAAACTGTACTATGTCCTTCAAGAATGCAACTGCAGTCCTTGCATATGGGTTGATTACCATAGCCAAGCTGGGGGTGGTAGGCTCTAAGATAAAAGATGGTGTAGCTAAAATGCCCTGCAGGACTGCCGAAGCAAAGCCTGCTCGGGATCTGGAATATAAAGGCAGATTGTAGTGCTTGGAAAATGTATGCACGGAGCTCCATGTAGCAGCTTCTAGAACGTCCTTTGTAGCCATCCCTCTTAGAAAGGCTGTGGAGGTGGCTATAGCTCTGGTGGAGTGTGGCCTGATACTGGCTGGCACACCTTTTCCATGGAAAGAATAACAGAATCTGATGCAGTGTCCAATCCATTTTATAATTGTTTGTTTGGAAATTGCCTTTCCTTGCACTCCAGCAGCGTAAGCTACAAATAGTTGGTCAGACTTTGTTTGCCTTTGTTCTGTCCAAGTAGTAGCGCAGTTGTTTGTGTATGTCCAAAGTGTGCAGCAGCTTTTCCACTTTATTTTGAGGATTGGGGAAGAAGGTAGGCAGGTGAGTTGCTTGATTTAGAGAAACCCTGGATATCACTTTTGGCATGAATGAGGGATTGGTTCTTAAAGAAACTCTGTCCTGATGAAAAATGAGGAATGGAGGTACTGCCATGAGGGCTTGCATCTCCAAAACTCTTCTTGCTGAGGTAATTGCCAACAGGAAAACTGTTTTCCAGGAGAGAAATTGCAATTCTGAAGATGCTGCTGGCTCAAAAGGAGGAAGAGTTAATTTTTCCAACACAAAGTTGAGGTCCCATGCAGGCACTGGTGGTTTTCTGTGAGGTTTGATATTCTTTATCCTTCTTCGAAATTGTCTTAGCAAAGGATGTGAAAACACGGGTGGATCACTGTTGTATTTTGCTGAAATTGCTGAAGCGTGTATTTTTATGGAAGAATATGAAAGTCCATTATGTAGCATTTCTGCCAAGTATTCTAGTATCTGTGGGATGCTCATTACTGATGCATCCTGACCCTTGTTGGCATTCCAGATGTTGAATCTCTTCCATTTGGCTGAATAAGTTTTTCTGGTGGAAGGTCTGCATGCTTCCAGTAAGATCTGTTGAACTTCCTTGGAGAGAGAGATATGGGGAGAAGTCATGGAACCCTCCAAGCTGCCAGCTGCAGAGTTTGCAGGTTGGGATGAACCGTCCTGTAATTGTGTTGAGTCAAAAGCAGAGGCCATTGAGGCAGGGGCCACGGCTTGGTGCAAGTTATGCTCCTTAGTAATGGATACCAGTGCTGTCTTGGCCAATCTGGAGCTATCAAAATGCCTTTCGGTTGTTCTGCTTTGATCTTCAGTAACACCTTGGTCATTAATGGTAGAGGTGGGAATGCATAAATTGTTAGAGAGTTCCAGCTGAAGGAGAGAGCATCCATTCTCCAGGCTTGAGGATGGCATGTCCTCGAGCAGTTCTTCTTCAGATGACGATTGAGGTGTGAGGCAAAGAGATCGATGTCCGGCCTCCCCCATGCATGAGTTATTTGTGCAAAAATGTCTGGATGCAACATCCATTCGTGCGGGTCCAAGATGTTTCTGCTTAGACTGTCCGCCAGAACATTGTCCTTGTCTGAAACAAACTGGGATTGCAACTGTATGTTCAGTTTCAGGGACGTTTCCCAAAGAGTCATTGTTAGTCTGCAGAGGGGGTAAGAATGAGTACCTCCTTGTTTATGTACCACATAACAGTGGTGTTGTCTGTCTATTAGCAGATGACCTTGCTGAAGAAATTTTTCGAAGGCCTCGATTGCATGAATTACTGCTAACATCTCTTTTTGATTGATGTGCAGATGCACTTCCCGGGGAGCCCATTGCCCTTGAATGCATCTGCCCTCCATGTGCGCCCCCCATCCATGATCTGAGGCATCTGTTGTAATGGTTTGACTTGTTTGAGGTTTGTTGAAAGACATGCCTTTGTTTAGCTGGCTTGGTTGAGCCCACCACAGAAATTCCTTTTGTAGACATGGAATGAGTGGGATAATTGCTTCTAGGTTGTGGCTGTGTTGAGACCATAAACTTTTTAGGTACCATTGTAGTTTTCTCATGTGTAGTCTTGCCAGTGGAATCAATAGAATGCAAGATGCCATGAAACCCAGGGTCTGCAGGATTTTCCTTGTAGTCATCTGGGTGAGCTTTGCTAGGCTTTTGAAGTAATCTGGTAATTGTTCTTGCTTCTCTTCTGTGAGGTAAGCCATTTGTGATTTTGTGTCCAGTTTGGCTCCTAGAAATATTATTTGTTGGGATAGCAGTAGTCTTGATTTTTGAATGATGACTGTGTATCACAAAGCCTGTAGTAAGTGAATGACGTAATGCAAGTTTTTTGTCAAGGCTTGCTTGCTGTCCGCTTGTATAAGGAAGTCGTCCAGGTAAGGGTATATTTGTATCCCCTGGAGTCTGCAGTGTGCAATTACTGATGCCAGGCATTCGTGAATACTCTGGGCACAGTAGATAAGCCAAAAGGCAATGCTGAGAATTGATAATGCTCTGACCCTGCAAGAAATCTGAGGTATCTTCTGCAACTGTGTCTGATTGGGACATGCAGGTATGCCTCCTTGAGGTCCAGAGTAACCAGCCAAGACCCCTTGCCCAGCATGGGAAGAAGTTGCTGTAGCATCAGCATTTTGAATTTTGGCACAATGAGAAAAGTGTTTAGAGCGGACAAGTCCAGTATAGGTCTCCATTGCTTTTCTTTTCTTGGAACAAGGAACAGTCTTGAGTAGAATCCCTGGCCTTGTTCCTGAGGAGGAACCTTTTCTATTGCTTTGATTTGTAGCAGCTTTGAAACTTGTATGAGTGCCTCTGCCCTTTGAGTTTGTGGCAGGTTTGGCATGCCTTGTCTTGTTGGTAAAGTATGGAAGTGGAACCTGTAACCTTGGTCTATTATGTCCAGAATCCATTTGTCCTTTGTTAAAACGTGCCAATTTTTTGCAAATAAGGATAATTTTCCGCCTAAAGGTGCTTCTCTTTGAGCCTTGGTCGGCGTTGTCAAAGCCAAGTCATTGTGATTGTCCCTTTGGAGCAGTAGAAGTCCCTGCGCCACTTCTCTGATTAATCGGTTGCCGTTGGCGTCCCCTGTAGGAGCCTCGGTATTGCCCTCTCCCTCGGGCACGCCTGTTTTTTCCCCTTTGGAACTTGTCAGTGTCTGGAAAGGACCAATTCTTCGAAGGCCAATTCCTGCTGAACCTTGGTGGCTGAACCTGGAGGAAATCTTTGACTGTTTGCACTGATTTAGCCTTTTCCTCAATTGATTTCAATACATCCTGAGCATTAGCACCAAATAGCTTGTGTTTTTCCAGAGGTGCATCTAGAAGCTTTACTTTAACATGATCTGGCAATGCCTGTTCTTTCAACCAAGCATGTCTACGTATGACGGCCCCTGTCATAGCTGCCCTACATGAAGCTTCCAATGCATCATAACCACACTGAAGAAAATGACTGCTAACCTGCTGTGTATTATGAACCAAATCCTGCAAAGCCTTTCTATCTAAAGGCTCAGGAGAGGCTAACTTTTTCTGCAAATCATCCATCAAGAAATCCTGAAACTGAAACATATGAAAAAGGCAATTAAGGGCCCTCATGGCAAGGGTGGTTGAGGTATAAACTTTTTTGCCTCACCTCTCCAGGGACCTAGATTCTCAGTCTGCGGGCAAAGGAGTTTTGGCCGTGGAAGTGGCCACTCCTTTGGGCCCCTGAGAAATAGTTTCTAGATCAACAGAATGGGCCTTAAAGAGATGTTTATGAGTTTCAGGAACCCTGTAGTATCTGTCTGGCTTGACAGGAGCAGGAGGGAGAGAATCAGGAGAAGCACTCGAATCTGAGTACACATCATCTAGTACATCTAACACTGGTGGGATAGCTAAAGGCCTGTGCTGGGGAAGCTTAAGGAAAGAACGAAGCCGTTTCCTGGAGTCGGAGAATTCCTGGCCCTGCCACTGAAAATGCTCTCTCAAGGAGTGGAGAATTTCCCCGAAAGAAATATCCTCAGAAGGAGAGGCAGAAGGAATAGATTCCTCATCATCAGAATCCTCGTAGGCCTGGAAAGACTCTTCTTGGGAACCTGAATGGTCTGAGTCACCAGAGGCTTCATCTGAGGAAAGGTTATCTGTCTGCTCAACCCTAGGCCTTTTGTCTGAAGGCGGCTGAGAACCTCTGTCAGGATGAGCCTGGGAGCCTCTGATTAAGGAAATTAGATCTGCAGCTAAAGTCATGATCTGTTTTTCAGAAGTCGGACCCTGAGAAAAAGATTTAGGAGAGTGAGACTTAGCCTGGCTGGCAACCTTAGCACGTGTGTAGGCCTTGATCGACATAGACACCAGAGGCCTAGCTGCCCCACATGCTGGAGTAACTTTGTTCACCGGTATGGTCTCAGGTAAATCTTGGGCTTCGGTTTCTGGAGGAAAATCAACAACCGGCACCGGGATAGGCTCCGGGACCAAAGTGAACGGTAAAGCCGTGTCGTCGGTCTGGAGCGGTGGAATTACCGCCTCAGAAGAGACCAATGCACTTGCGGTAGGTTTTGGCGTGGTATCGGTGGAAGTCACGGGCCGAGAGTGTCGGTCCCGGTCCTTCCGTTTTTTGGAAATCTGTGTTGTCGGTTGTTCCGACGGCATGATATAGGAGTACTTTTCGCCAAAAAAGTCTTCAGCAAATTCTGCCCGGCGCCTGAGTGTGCGCTTATTGAAGCAAGCACAGGCCAAGACGTCGTGGTCTGGGCCAAGGCAGGGAAGGCAGCAAGAATGGAAGTCCTTATGAGGTATTTGTTTACCACAAGACAAACAGTTATTAACTTTTGCAGTTTTATCTGACATCGGCTGAGGCAAGAAAAGGTTCCCCAACGGGGTACTTAGCTTTTTGATGACTTCGGTTACTGAAAACACAGGAGCTGGCCGACCGGCACTTGCGAACTGCTTCTGCTTCGGGCACCGCGCGGCAAGAAAGACTGGAGAAGTTGGAATCCGGCCGACCGAGGGCTGCCTGAGGCAGGACAACCCATATGTAAGGACTGCAGTTGCATTCTTGAAGGACATCACCAGGAAGGTGTTGAGTTGAAAGATCCAAGATTAGGTGCCAAAAGCCCTTTTTTTCTGGGTACCAGGAATAGCCTGGAGTAGAAACCCTGACCCCTTTGTTCTACTGGAACATGATGAACAGTTCTGATACTGAGCAGGGAAGTACTTGCTTATGTGCCTCTGCCCGCTGGTTTGGAGGAAGGTCTTGAAACCCGCTTGGAGTCGGCAGTGAATAGAAATAAAATTTGTACCCCCTGGGATACAATGTTGAGGAACCATCGGTCCTGAGTGATGGACATCCAGTTTTTGCAGGAAAGGCAAGTTTTCCTCCTAGGGGCACAAGCACTTAGGCAGGGCTGGGAAGTGGAGTGAAGAAGTTATTGTGAGCTTTTTCCATAAGGAGGTGGCTAACCACTCCCTGCTTTAGGGGTGGGGGCACTCCATTGCTTAGATCTCGGCACACCTTGAGACTGTAGTCTGGGCAGTCTGTTTCCCCTGGGTCTTGTCTGGGAAGGCCTGGAGGGGCTGGAAAGGACCAGTGTTTTGAAGGAAAATGCCTACTGAATCTAGGTTGTTGCACTTGTAAGAACTCTATAACAATTTGCATAGATTATCTTTTTCTTCCATCTTTTTAAAAAAACTTCTGCTTTGGTGCTAAACAAACAGTCCTTATTTAAAGGAGCGTCTAGTAATTTGGATTTGACATTATCTGGCAAGGTCTGAACTGCGGTGGTGGTGCTGCGGTAGCGTTGTTTTCTCACAGTAAGACATTGTCCAGTTCAATTCTCAGCTAGAGCGTCTTCTGTGTGGAGATATGCGTGAATGGGCGTACCTTTGTTGAAAGTTGTCCGTCAGGGCCGGCAACTCGGCACATAAAAATCTACTGCCAATCATTAGCGGACCGGAGTTCTGCTGCGGCGACCCCTAACCGGGAAAAGCCGAAAGACACAACAACAACATTATCTGGCAAGGTCTGCTCCTTCAGCCAAGCATGTCTTAGTACAGAACCAGTGACTGAAGCCCTGCAAGATGCTTCTAGGGCATCAAAGCCACACTGCAAAGTAAGCTTACTAACTTGGTTTGCAGAATGCATTAGCTCTTGTAAATCTTTATTTTCTGCACACACTGGAAATAGTACCATTTTTGTTTGATTAGTTCCATAATACGTTGCTGGTACTTCAACATGTGAAACTGGCAATTCAATGTCCTGATAGCAAGAGTTGCAGA
Source organism: Protopterus annectens (assembly GCF_019279795.1). Classification (NCBI taxonomy): domain Eukaryota; kingdom Metazoa; phylum Chordata; order Ceratodontiformes; family Protopteridae; genus Protopterus; species Protopterus annectens. The sequence goes on from NC_056750.1 coordinate 95,222,449, forward strand.
CGTATATACCTTCTTACCCTATCTGTCTAAAGCTCTGGAATCCCTGTCCAAAGGGGTAGGATTTTAGGCTGTAATTGCCGTAATTGCCCTTAGGTCCCTGGGAAATTATCTCTGGATCAGCAGTAGGATTCTTGAAAAGAAACTTGTGTGAATCAGGTACCCTATAGTACCTGTCAAGTTTCCTAGGGGTTGGAGGTAAGGTGTCTGGAGTAAGACTGGATTCCATAAAAACATCATCCACAACATCCAGGACAGGGGGTACAGCTAAAGGCCTGTGCTGATGCAACTCAAAATTCTCAGAGTCTCTTTTTGGACTCAGGACAGTCTTGGCATTCCCAGAGGAAATTATCTCAAAGAATGCAAGGATTCACCAAAAGAAAAATCCTCTGGAAGTGAGGCAAAGGGAATTAATTCTTCTGCATTTGAATCCTCATAGACTGTAAGGGCATGTCCTGATAATCAGAAGGGTCAGAGTCATCAGAGTCCTGGTCTGTAGAATCTGAAGGCAACTCATTTCTCTCTCTTAGCAGGGGAAGGCTGTCTTCCCCTAATTAGCGTAATAAGGTCTTCAGATATTCTAAGCATTTGTTTTTGTGGCATGGGAGCCTGAGCATGCGCTTTGGTCATCAGTTTTCTAGGTGTAATGCGTACTCTGGGGGCCTAAGAAACTCAGTAGTTTTAGCTAAAAATTAAGTCATTGGTTTGACTAACATCGGTAGGATGGAATGCACCATCAGAAGCCAGTGGCTGCACAGCGGCTCCGGACCCATCCAAGGTACCCATCTGCAGGTTCCATAGTCGAAGCATCTCGCGGCATACCTGACTCCGAATGGGTCTCAGCAGAGGCCTGAAAATCCATAGAAGCAGGCCTCAGGGGCTGCAAAGGCACCTCACTGAGTACTGGTGGACTGGCGACTAGCTTTACGGAAGTGTTATAGTCAGTTTTGGACCTATGTGGTCTGTCTCTGTCTTTATCCTTACGTTTTTTTTTTCGGAAGATTGGTAGTCGGATGGCTTACCAAAGCCATTTCAGAATATGGAGAACGAGAGCGAAAGAATTTAGTGACAAAGACAGCCTGACAATGAATGATCCGGGCATTAAACAAGGCATAAAACCGACAGTAAGGGACGTTGTGGTCTGGGCCTAAACAGGTGACGCAGTAAGAATGAAAATCTCTGAGTATTTGCCTTCCACAGGCAAGACCCTTGTTAACTTTTTCTGACATCGGTTAGAGCAAGAAAAAAGGATCCCCAATGGGGTACTTAGCTTTAGAAGACTTCAGGGTGCTCAACTCAAAAACAAAAATTTCAGGTAGTGGCCGACCGGCACTTGTGAACTGCTTCTGCTTCGGGCTCTTCCTCGGAAAGAAAGACTGGTGTAATGGCATCTGCTTGCCTGTTTTATATCCCTAATGACCTGACGTCATGTAAGAAACGACAGCACTTGATGCAAAAATACTAAGACTCTGATAGTCGGGCCGACTGAGGGCTACCTGCAGGCAGATAACCCAAGTGTGATGACTGCAGCAGTGAAACATGAAGAACATCAGAGTATATCAATGTATCATAATGGCTATTGCCATGAAACCCAGTATCTTGAGACATCGTAGAGCTAACAGTACAAGAGAGTCTATGAAACAACTACTTTGGAGACCAAAATTCAAACCAGTCTATGGGGTGCCTGGCCCTGCAGCCCAATCAGACTCGCAGCCTATGAATAATTGCTACTAAAACTGCTTCAGATGGGATTTTGATGCATTTAGTGCGATGCTCAGGGACCAGAAAAGACATGTCATGGTCTCGCACAAAAGATGATCTCAAGAAGATGCATAGAAAAACGGGTCACCTAAACAGGTAACCACTGACTCCCTGTAAACGTAGTTCTGCCATCAAAGATGTGCACAGGCTGATCACCTTTGGGGTTGAAATGAGACCATATAGAAGCACCCTGATCTGGAAATGGCTAGCACATACTATGAGCTGTAAACATCTTTGGGATTTTTTTGTGGATTATGATGTATGGATAAATATCCTCACAGGCTTAGCAGCACATCAAATCTGTTTTGGCTAGACAGAGGACAGTATGAACAGAGACCACATGGCAAGGCATAATTGGGGATACACGTGCTGAAGCCACTTCTACAATAGGATTGAGGTCCCTGGTCTTTCTGTTTTGGCCTTCATGCTCTTCTCCTGCTGACATTCTAACTTATTCTCACAAACCCATTCATTCCCTTTGTGAAGAAACAACTAAGCCCAGACACAAGCCATGGCGCAGGTGACCCCCATCTTCTACACCTCGATGTGAGATCAACCCCTCTCCCACAACTTTTACCATTCATCAAGGAAAAGATTAAGGTGGGTGGCATCCTGAGTGGCTTGCAGACAGGGATTTATTTTCAGAATGAAGAGAAATGGAAACTTAACAAGGACAGAGTGGAAGTGAGAGACACATCAAGTAGATCAATGTGCTACATAACTCATCCATTCAACCCCAACCCACCACCACCACCACCACACAAACACAACCAAAACGAAAAGTGGCAGGCTTCAGTGTCAGGAAAAACTCATTTTCCGCCTGGAATCAGACAGAACCCTCAGTGTTTCCCTTGGGATAAGCAGGCAAACAAAAACTGCTCACTTCCAACCACCCTACCAAGCTCCACCAGCATCCGAGCCACTAAACTTGAGTTTTCTTGGATGCATTTGGGGCTCCATCCCTTTAAGCCAGGCCCTTTTTGCATCAAAAAAACTACACTTGTCCACTCAGGTAGGACCTTTATTTATTTATTTTTTTTTAAGCAAGAGATATACTCTGATAGAGTGGGACATCTGACACTGGGTGGAAATGAATTATCAGTACTGAGATAAAGGGAATTTTGTAAAACACACTAGTGATCATCTTCACCCAACTCTTTGAAATAACCAAATAATCAAGAACCACACCAACCACGAGGGACAGGCAACCTACAATCGGACAAGCCCTCGGAACTGCTGTGGGACACCAAAAAGGTGACATTCAGTCATTAGAACATTAACAACTTAAGCCGCATAGTCTGTGACCTGCCTGGAAGAAATTTAATAGACAACTTCCTACCAATAGCCTTAGTTATTTCGCTGATATGGGAAACTACATCTGTCACTTACTTTTATAGGTCTTAAAGGTGCAATGGGGAGTGGGACTTGTCATGGACCAATATCAAGGTCTACCCCTGCCTTTCCATTCTCTCCATGTTTCATGGACCATTGGACCAAATTTTTCAGTATCCTGAAAGGGGGTATTCATTAAAGTTAACTTTCAGTCCTCCGCGTGATGGAGTAAGGCAGGACTGAGATGCTCTTGGCTGCCAAGCAGCCTGTGGATGATCAGGCAACCCAATGCACAGCAAAGCATTGCAATAAAAGATCTGGAGTCAGCGCCATACATTACAAAATAATGGAGAGTCCAGAAGTCTAGGAAAGTCTGGACTGCCAAGCAGTCTTAAATACTTGTGGGTTTAATCCTACAAGTTACTGAGAATGGACCCACTGCTATCTCTGAGTAACACAGCAAAGGAAGCTCTACAGCAGTACTACATAGGAATGAAATGCTTTGGCTAAGGAAAAGCTTATGTAACTAGGGCAATTCTTTGTCTTAAGAACTAAGGCCTTTTACAATAGTAAAAGCACTCACTACAGGAAGAAACTTCTAGACAGAGCAGGCAAAAAAAGTTAAAATCATTTAATTATTCCCACTGACTACAAGCACTTGCTGGTGATCTTTTCTAATGATTTCAGCAGTTTCAGAAAGCCTTCCAGGGACAAAAACAATATACAATACATGGTTGAAAAGTAACACAGCATAAGTCAGAAAGAAAAAAATATTCCTCAGAAGGGCACTTGTCACTTTAAAAGCTGCTTGGAAGAAATCAACACTTAACAAAATTATGTGATATACAACAAAAGAAAATGCCACAGGCAGCTTTGCCTTTTCCACCAGATACTCTGCTGATGCCCACAAAATAAGGAGGAAAGCAACTTCACTCAGCGGACAACCTAAACTCCAAGAGAGATAGCACACATCTAAACTCGCAGTTAACTCCCTTTTACAATTAAAGATTTTAAAGTAGTGATCCCTAAGATGTACATCTCATCCATGCATCATCTACTAAATTACAGTACCAGAAATGGGTTGGGAGGGTGGCCTAATGGTTAGGGTGTTTGCCTTACAAACACAAGGTGCAGGGTTTGAGTCACACAAGGGATAATTGGCTAGGCTTAAAATGGCTCGCAAGGGCAGTTAGCTTAGTACTAACCTATGAACCTGTGAAGAAATGGTATAGCTATATTCTTCCTTTTTAAACATGTTTTCCTCGTTAGGTCAAAGCTTTTTATAAACATTACATTTATGTGCTTTTTATATCATTCATGATGAAGAGATACAACTTCAGCTTAATAAAAATCTGTGCATTACAAAGTCAGCTAACAAAAAAAAAAATGTGCTCACCTTCGAAAGTGAAAGAAGCGGCAAGCCACAGTAGTATCTTCATTATCTTGCTCCCTGAATTTGCGATAACGTTCTAAACGACATTCTCTACACTTGTGCAGATGTGGAGCCACATTGATGCATGAGCCATCCTGCAAGAATGGCTCTCCTGTCTGTTTCAGCCTCCTCACCTTACTCAAGTCTTTCAACACTGACTGGCCAACTGCAAGACAGAGAAAAAAATTCAGCGAACTGCAACTACCCTGTAGATACAAACACAGCACAAACCTCAGAACCAACCCAATCTTGGTGGAGCCATAACAACAAGCAGCTTTACAACAAGAATTCTTCCCAAAAGTAAGAGTAATTCAAAGAATGATAGAGCTCTTACTGAAATTAACAACCAACTCAAGAGCTTCATAAAATCCACTAAAACAAAGACTGAAATAACCACCTAAGACAAAGATAGTCACAAAGCCTTTTTTAGTTATGCTTGAAATATAAGCAGCACAATGTACAAATGAGCGGAGCTAATTGCGCACAAAGTTTCATACACCAAGCCTGAAGATACAGCTAACCTACTGGTTGATCAAGTCATAGGTTCATAGGCTAACTGTTTAATGACCCTTACAGGCTTTTCCAATACAACTCAATTTTACCCAATATATGGCCCCCTAGGGGCAAGAGGATGGCATGGATTTGTACCTGTACATAGTATGTCTTACAGGCTGCCCCTGTCCAATTCAGCTCCAGTTTTACCCATTTCTCCCCAGTCTATCTCACAAAATGCACCAGAAACAGACAACTCCAGCTATCACACAAGATCAAGTCCTGAAAGCTAAAAATACTGTATTACATGGTTTTAACAATATCCTTGGATGAATCTTAAATAGCATGAAGCACAACATAGCCACATCCCCCAACAACAGTGTTTCACCTCAGTCTCCACACAGGTTTTGTACCAAGCAAATAGAGAACTACAATTACTCTTCTGCACAACAGAGTACCTACCCTACACTCAGGAAATTACAGACCCATTAAGTCTAACCAGCCTCGCATGCAAAGCCATGGAAAGGCACAGCATGGAACTAATCAATATGGACATGGGAAACCTCCAAAGACTAGGCCTGTCTCGCAGTTTGGATTAATCAAGGTCAGGTCTTGCTTACTCAACCTGGTGGACTTCATCCACTGCTTTTGTGATCTGTTCAAAGACAGTAAAAGGTACACAGCACATATCTGTCCATGGCTGTTAATCTCCCACTCAGGCATAGCAGAAAAGTTAAACAAATTGGGAATAAACCCCAATGTCACATGCTAGGCTGCCAGTTGGCTCACAGAGAGGATACAGAAGATCAAAACAGGGGATGCTATCTTTACACACAAACCTGTCAGCAGTGGAGTACTGCAGGATTTGGTGCTATAACCTCTCCTGTTTGGTATCTACTCCCCTGAAGTAAAAGTCAATATCAAAAGACTGTGGCTAACAAGGCTTGTAGATGACTGCAGACTATGAAGTTACTGAATCCCTAAATTACTCAGCCGTCCTGCAGGAAGGTTTGTCTCAAAGAAATAACTGGTGCCAGAATCATGGACTGAAACTAAATGTCAAAAAATACATAATCGCATCCCTTGTGAAGTCATCTATCCTTGCAAACTTGGCAACAAACATACTGACAATAAGCTCTCAGAGAATTCACCCATTTGCTAAGGATATGGGAATTTATGTGGACAGTGACCTAACTTTCAACCGTGTGTCTGCTATCATAAAGAAGTCTCTTTCCTATTAAGACCTGGGATTGCATTTCTAATGGCAGTGTAAGGTAACATGGTCTGTTGCAGCTAGGAATTACAGAGGAAGGCTTATTTTTTTTGATTAGACAGAGGGCTATTTGGTTTGTTTAATCAGTTTTCTTGGTCTCTAAATTTGTCATGTTTATACAACACTGACCAACAATGTTTATCACTCAACTGACGTTAACAACTTGGATCTATGAAAGGGTAACAGAAAATTTAGCCCAGGACTGCCCCATACTACTAATGGACCAAGGCAGCTCCTAAATGTTTCATTCAATGTATGGGTCCCCGCTGAAATTATTTATGGTACTATTCCAGTTATTTTCCACTAAGGGTAATGTGCAATTAATAATAATATGAGTAAGGCCAATCTAACACTAAACTAGATAGGTTAATTCAAGGATCGAAAGGGAAACTGGCTAGAATTAAAATGGCTAGCAAGGGCTGCGAGCTAAGATACTTCCCTATGAACCTACTACTGTTGCAAACACTGTAAATGATGGCCAGGAGACAGAGTTGTGGTGTTTTAAAATGCATTTTCTAATGTAGCCTTTTGGATTACTAGCAAAATAGTACTGGTCACGTGAAACATGCACACAGTATCGTTGTCAGAAAGAGTGAGAGACAGCAGCCGTTTTGTGACTATTTTCCAAGTGCTAGAAGCAGCTGGGCTAAAGCTCTGCCCATTACTACACAGTAACAGTATTAGACTTGATCCATAAATCACGCTTGTAAATGCAGACTTAACAAAAAAAATACCAGTGCATTCAATAAGTACACAAAAACAGATGCAACATTAACAAGTCATCTTACAATGTGAATGTTCACCATTTCAGACAAAGAGGAGGCAACAGTCTGATGTGTGTCCCTACTACCTCTGCAGCCAGCCAGGAGGAATTGGGCATCCTGACAAAACTAGTAACTGTCATGTTTACTGACAACCGCTCAATTCTTAAGCAAACTAATTTGGTGTGTTAGAGATGTGGTTATATAATTTCACTGGAGGCAAAGTTCTCACTAACAATTTGTTCCAACTGCTTGCATGTAACTAACACTATAATAAGCTCACACAGTACAGACAAGATGCATAGACCCACATATGCTGAAGATTTCAATGCAACTTTCATAAACCAAAACGACCTCCCAGACATTGCACAAAGTATCCCCAAGCAACCTCAAGCACATTGTACTAAATCAACACCCAACATGACCACATCCAACTGTGTCCCAGCTTTTAAGCTCATAACGCACACTACCACAAATCAGTTTGGTCACAACAGACACTATTGACACACACAGATGACCCACTTACTTCACTGAGTAAGGAGTGTGTGTCACAGTCAGCTGACTGACGGTGCCAGGAAGCGTCAGACAACACATGCACTTATGTCACTGAACCACAACTTCCCACTATGACTCAGTCTTTCTATATGTGGGTATAAAGACCTGAGATGCACCACCCTGGATTACATAAACAGAAACATGATGGAGCTCTCTGATGCCCAGGTCGGTATGAACCTTGCATTGAGCACCATTCTATTTTTGCCAAGAATGATGCCACAATATGAACAGAAAATTGGCAACTGGCACAGAGTATGGTGTCATTTGAAGGGTGCACAATATTTGTCAGCCCAAGAGAATGTTTGGCATCTAGTCACTGCGAACCTCCTAATCTATTGGCATAGCTAAACCAGCCCAGAAAAACCCTATGGTGTGTCAGGAGTCTAAAAAAACTTGACTCCCTGCAAGCTCATCTCACCCTGGAGAATGTAGACATCTATGCAGAATTAGCATGTAATCGATGATGACATAAGAAACCTCCAGACGCTGGACCAAACCCAATTTGGTTTTATCAAGGGCAGGTCATGCCTACCCAGCATGGTGGACTTCTATGAGACGGTCAACAAAGAAATGTATGAAAGAAAAACAGTTCACACTGCCTAGATTGACCTGGCCAAGGCATTTGATAAAATACCCCACGAGCACCTTTGACAAACTCAAGAGTTTATTTATAAAGTCTTATGTCCCCCAGTGGATAAAAACAGCTGGCTCACAAAACAAGACCTAAAAAGTAAGAACTGGGGAGTTCACCAATACAGAGACGAACCACAGACAGAGTCCCCAGAGATCAGTCTTGGGACTGCTCCTTTCTGACACTTCTAAGGTCAACACCAATGTCAAGCCCACTGGCTGAACAAATCTGTGGACTATTCCAAATTAGAAGCTGTCACAGAATCGCCCACCAACACTAATGTTCTCCAGGAAGGGTTAAATAACTTATGTCAGAGCAATGGACAAACTATATGCCAAAAGAAATGTGTAATAGTATCATTCAGGAAGTCCATTCAACCTTGGTAACTATCTTATTAACAAACAGCCCTAAGAGGTGACGCAGTAGTCCAAGACACGAAGAGACACAGAACAGTACTCTTCTTTATCCATCACGTGTCAACAGTAGTGAGGAAATCATTCTACACTGTGCAACTTGGAAACAAAGACATGGCATCTAGGTCGAAGGTAGTCAGTGTTTCACAGTATTCAGCATTCAGACTTATCACAGAGTACAATGCCCTCTTTGGTATGTACCTAATCAGTTACATCCAAAGAGGCTCCTCACTAAAAGAATACAGGGTGTAACATGCCCTGTGTAGACTGCCTCAAAGCCCTATCTCTGTATTCTGTCTCCTACAGGTTGTTGACAGGAAATCTATGTGCGGCATACAAGAGTGTCAGACCAACCCTGATGGACCACCTACATATCTGCAAAACTAACACCAGAATTACCCATTCTAAAGACTTGAACCTAACCTGTGATATTAAACAGGACCTCATGGATAGAGACGCATGTTGCCCACAAACTACCCATTCTCTGGAACCGCTTCCCCAACGATGTAAAGCTGAGTTACTCCCTAACCCAATTAAAGTGCAACTTGGACAACTGGATGGGGAACACTTGGTTTGGCACCTATGTCACTAACAAAGGTAGCCTGTAAATGATTCACCTCCCAGGCTGCGACTTGTAAATATTTAATCTCCCAACCCTCTGAGAACACCACTGCCTATGAAGATTCATTCAAGAAACCCTGTATAATCATATTATCAGGATAAGACACAGCTGTACCCACCTGGACTAACCACTGGATCAATTCAATAAACAAGTCACTCTGGTGGGAACCCACCATCTATAGTTTGTATAACAAATGGAAGAAATTCATGGCAAAAATTAGCAAGTGCAATACCTAGGAAGGTAAAAAGAAATCACTCATCAACCCAAACAAGCAACTCAGGGGGCTAATCAAGGTTACAGAGCCAAATTTGAGGTGAAATGAGCCTCCCAGGCCAAGGACAATCACAAAGGTTTCTTCAGGTATGCTCCACAACTTCAAAGGAAATGCACAGCAATGTACCAAATTAACTGTAAATGTTAACACCTATGTGGAGTCAGAAGTTGTATAGCAAACCTCATGCTTGACATATTACCTCCAATCTTACCCTCTCTCTCTCTCCACCAGACATCCCTCAGAAAATACCCACAACCATAACTCCAGCCACTTTCACTACAGAGCAGAAACTCATGGTGCTCTCCAAGGACAAGAACACTTCACCAATGGATGGCCTCCTTAATAATATGAAACCAACTACTGGGCCTACTAGAATCACTATTTAACCACAGCCTCCAAACAGGCTTTGTGCCAAATGAATAGAAGACTGCAACTATTATCCCACTGTACAAGGAATGCCATCCAGTAACCCAGGGAATCATCAACTCAAAAGCCTAACTATCCTGATATACAAAGCTATGGTGAGAATAATCATGGATATCCTAAATGACAACATATGTAAACTACAAACACTCAACCCAAACCATTTTGGGTATGACAGCTAAGTTTTGCCTACTCAACCTTGTGGATTTCAAGGAGGACACCAAGGCAACGGACGAGGGAAAATATGGTACATGTTGCCAAACCAAACCTGGCCAAGGCATTTCACACAATGCCTAAGTGAAGTATGGTGTGAAATGCCTTGGCCAGGTTTAGGTAGGCAGCATGCACCATTTTTACCCCTGGCCAAGGCATTTCACACAATGCCCAAGTGGGATATTGTATGAAATACCTTGGCAAGGTTTATGTACGCAATGTGCACAGAAGCAATGGACGAGGACAAAATGATGCATGCTGTTTACCTAAACCTGGCAAAGGCATTTCACACAATACTCCACTTGAGCATTGTAGAAAACTAGGTATAAACCCCTGTAACACCTTCTGGATAGCCAGTTGGCTTACAGACAAGACCTAAGAAGTTAAGAATAGGGTAGTCTGCCTCCACAAAAAAGACTGCTACTACTGGAATATCACAGGGCTCAGTGCTGGAGGTGGTCCTGTTTGACATCTACTACTTTGAAGTTAGGAGCATCAGGACAACTAAGTTCAAAGATGACTGTAAATTGGGTACAGTCACTGAATTCCTCCAAGGCACATATCCTGCAGGACCACCTGACACACACTAACTGGTGCCGGAGTCATGGTCTAAATTTTTATGCCAAAAAGTACACTTTGGTATCTTTTGTAAAGACTGCTGCCCCAGCAAACAACTAAACTGACAAAACATCCCTAAAATTAGACTCTAATCAGGCATTTAGGGACACACAGACAATGATTTGTCATCTAACTATCATAAGTCTACTGTAGTGAGGAAATCATTTTATGTTGCACAACATACAAGCAGGGAAATGGGCCTTAGATCCAACCAAGTCATCATTCCATTGTACTCTGTTCTCAGACCAATCAGTGAGTTCTATGCCCACTTCATTATGTAACTTGGCAGGCATATACAACTGGAATGCCCACAAAAATGCCTCAAAAAATACATGGTGTGGAAAACAAGTCCTATGAGGGTCGCCTCACAGTTTTGATCTTATAACTGGACTGCTCGAGGCTGCTTAGAGTGACCTATGCCTGGCCTACAAAGCATTCTCCATTACAGCCCTAATGGACCTGTTTGCACATCCGTAAAACAAACAGCATCAGGAATACCCAATCCAGGGACCCAATACCTGTCCCTCCAGCATGTCCTATTTATGTTGCAGGAAAAGTTGTTTCACAGGCTCCACCTACTCTGGAACAGGCTTCCTATCCTTGCACTTATTCAAGTGAAACTTCAGTGGATGGAGAACTAAAAAATTATACTTTCCCTGGCACCTCTCTCTCTCTCTCTCTATTAGAAAGAGGAAGCTTGTAAATACTTGGCTACCCATGTCCAAGTACATACACCACCTAACACACACACAACCCAATAACCAGTACCTATCAAATTTTAATGGGAAGTGTGGCTAGGCTTAAAGTCCTGTGGATCAACATCCTAGCATAAGGGTGATAAAGGACAATGAGGGAAACATACTCACAAGTGAGGAGAGTGTGTTGAGTAGATGGAAAGAGTACTTTGAAGGACTGATGAATGAAGGGAATGAGAGAGAGAAGGTTGGATGATGTGGGGATAGTGAAGCAGATTAGCAAGGAGGAAGTAAGGACAGCTATGAAGAGGATGAAGAATGGAAAGGGTGTTGGCCCATATGACATATCAGTGGAAGCATGGAGGTGCTTAGGAGAAATGGCAGTGGAATTTTTAACCAGATTGTTTAATGAAATTTTGGAAAGTCAGAGGATGCCTGAGGAGTGGAGAAAAAGTGTTTTGGTACCCATCTTTAAGAATAAGGGTGATGTGCAGAGCAGCAGTAACTACAGAGGGATAAAATTGATCAGTCACAGCTTGAAGTTATGGGAAAGAGTACTGGAAGCTAGGTTAAGAAGGGAGGGGAGGTGATGATTAGTGATGAGCAGTATGGTTTCATGCCAGGAAAGAGAACTACAGATGCAATATTTGCTCTGAGTGTGTTGTTGGAGAAATACAGAGAAGGTCAGGAGGAGTTGCATTGTGTCATTCTGGACTTAGAGAAAGCATATGACAGGGTTCCCAAAAGTGGAGTTGTGGTATTATATGAGGAAGTCGGGAGTGGCAGAGAAGTATGTAAGAGTGGTACAGGATATGTACAAGGGTAGTGTGACATTGGTGAAGACTGCAGTGGGAGTGACAGATACGTTTAAGGTGGAGGTGGGATTACATCAAAGATCAGCTCTGAGCCCTTTCTTATTTGCAGTGGTGATGGACAGGTTGACAGATGAGATTAGACAGGAGGCCTCGTGGACTATGATGTTTGCAGATAACATTGTGATATGCAGTGAGAGTAGGGACCAGGTTGAGGAGACCCTGGAGAGGTGGAGATATGCTTTTGAGAGGAATGAAGGTCAGCAGGGCTAAAACAGAATATATGTGTGTAAATGAGAGGGACGGTAGAGGAATGGTGAGGATGCAGGGAGTAGAGTTGGTAAAGGTGGATGAGTTTAAGTACTTGGGATCAACAGTTCAGAGTAATGGTGAGTGTGGAAGAGAGGTGAAGGAGAGAGTACAGGCAGGGTGGAATGGGTGGAGAAGAGTGTCAGGAGTGATTTGTGACAGACTGGTACCAATAAGAGTGAAAGGGAAGGTCTACAAGAAGGTAGTGAGACCAGCTATGTTATATGGGTTGGAGACGGTAGCATTGTCGAAAAGGCAGGAGTCACAGCTGGATGTGGCAGAGTTAAAGATGTTAAGATTTGCACTGGGTGTGACTAGGATGGACAGGATTAGGAATCAGTATATTAGAGGGTCAGCTCAGGTTGGACAGTTTGGATACAAAGCAAGAGAGGCGAGATTGCGTTGGTTTGGACATGTGCTGAGAAGGGATGCTGGGCATATTGGGAAAAGGATACTAGGGATGGAGCTGCCAGATAAAAGGAAAAGTGGAAGGCCTAAGATGAGGTTTATGGATGTGGTGAGAGAGGACATGCAGGCGGTTGGTGTGAAAGAGCATGATGCAGAGGACAGGAAGAAATGGAAACAGATGATCCGCTGTAGCGACCCCTAACGGGAACAGCCGAAAGAAGATGATGATGACCAGCAAGAATAAGTACTTCATCACATAGCCACAACTAGCTCATCTAGTGCTCAGTGCTACATACCTACCAGCCACACCAACTTCTTTTAAGGAGGAAAAAAAAGCTGATTATCCATTTTCTAACCTAGTGAAGAGCACAAGGTACAATGTGCTCCTATGCTTGAGTAGTAAAAAAAGGTAATAATCTTTGAAAAAATGGTAGCAAACTGATTGCTACAAGTTAACACCACACAGCAAGCAATGAAAGAATTGCTTCAGTCCTGACTGCAAAATAGCAGTACAAGAATTAATTTCCTTACCATCAGAAATGAATTCTGAAACTTTTACTGCAGAAATGAGTACACAACTGACTGATCATTATCTGCTGAACATGCATCCCTAACACACCGCACCTGGGATGGCTGTTCAGTACATCTCACTATACCTGCGCTTCTGCTTCATCCATCACAAAGCAATTAAGTAGTGGATACGGAGTGAGAGCAAAACAATGAAAGACATGGACCAAGTGCATATTAAAGAGCCAACTTACCTTCTTAGAGTCAATGAAACTTTCCACCTGTTCAGACCTCAACTCAAACTTAATACTGAAAGGGCATTCTTAAATATTGCACCAGTGTGGTAGTATCCATTTCCAAAACCATTAGATCTCTGCTGTCAAAGGCTTTAAACATGAATTTAAACATCTTACTGAAGAAAGCAAAATTTTTTTAAGTAAAACGTATCCAGTTAAACCATTAATCACCCAACCAGACAAATTTTCTCCCTTACTCATGCTGCAGTTACTCCAAGAAGACATAGCCTGCCATGAATCTAACTTGTTGGTGCATCACCTACTGCTCAAATTAACAGTATTATACATTTTCTCTGTCATTATATTCTACTTATTGATGAACACAATCCTACTCTGAATATATTCATTGTGTGCTACTGGAGATATGAATAGGAGGCTTAATTTAAGTAATGCTCGAGTACTACGCTATTTCAGGATGATGTTTTATTTTTCAAATGTCAATTGTGTACTTGATGTCTCCCTGGGCTGGGAAAAGGCTCTTTAGAACAGTCTACTCGCAAACAAAAATAAATAAATACATCCAAAACAGAGTGGCATGCCATCACTCAGTTATAAGGTGAGAAGCATAACTGTTGTAAGCTATTAGTGAATGCTCAGATCATGGAGTCCCTCAAAGAAAATGACCTAATTTTATTTAAAAGCTTGTAGAAACAGAAGGCTGTTTAGTTAAAAGAACTTTATCTAAAAACATTCAGACTGTGCACATAATCCAAAATTTGTAATTCGTGGTAATTGTCAAAAAAATGTCTTCATAAACCCAGCTCCACAGAAAGGAGGGAAAAGCCTGGCCAAACTATGACCCAGACATCCTGAGAATGATTAGAAGCTCAGGTGCTGGACAGTGGTAACAGCTAATGCTGGTTTACGCATCCTGGCAGAAGGGAAGTAGTCCAGGTCTACCGCACTGCTGGAATCTACTGAAGGAGAGGTGCACCCCGTGCAGCATACTGGATAAAGATATATGCCTGGATCTATCAAGTCACATTTTCAAAGCAGCCTTCACGATACGAGTACTGAAATATGCATTTCTGAAGAAACTACAGCAAAGCTCTTTCATAACCAATTGCATGTCGACTGGCACCGAAGAGGTTAGAGACATTCAAAAATAAACACAGCTGTCTGGACAATGCCCTGCTGTGTCCAGAACTTGCCTCATAGCATAACAAAGACGTGATCTAGAAAGTTTGACAGTCAGGAGGCAGCAACAAAAATACAACAGAAAAGAACAAAGATGGTAAAAAAAATTATCTGCAATGATCTTGACAGCAGTCTTACATGATTGCTACACTGTAGATGCACCTCGAATCTATTCATCTTAATGACAACCCAGTACATTTTTAACATGCTGACATACCTCTACACCCCTTAAATCCTGCAACTGGGTGCCTCCTTATGGTCCACTGACTCCCATTAATTCTTCAAGTGGCATCAATAACTCTGTCAGCCTTGCCACCCCTACGTATCATTGCTAATCTTGTTATAAACCCATAGATTCCTTTAAATTTTGATTGGTTATTTGACAGTCAATCCAACTGGGACTGCTTTACTCTACCATTTTTATGCAAGGATACAATTACATTCTGCTGAATTAATTCTAATCTGGACTCCCTGATCTGATTTTCTTGCTGCACCTTACAACTCTGAGCACAGATAAAATTAATTTTGTTAGAGGCCATCTTGGAAGACACCATCAAGAAACAAACTACCCTATTAAAGTAGTTCATGACTTCCACCACTGCATTACACATGGCTATACAGCCTTAACTTTAACGAGCCAACTAGAGTGATCTTCCATGTCATGCAGCACACAGTTCTACCAGACAATTACTTACAATGATGGTTGTACCACATTCTACTGTGTCCATCATTTCTTAGGCTTCTTAGCATCATATGCTGCCAAACAGCAACATATCTGCCATTAAAGAAAAGAAAGATCTGCAAAAAAAAAAAAGTCTGCTCTCAAGAGTTTCTATATTTAGAACTGTGGAAATACAACATTCAGTGAAAAGGAAACAACTGCAACCCCCAGGTCAATTTGTCTTTAGAAAGAAATCTGTCTAGAAACTAAAAGCTCAACATCAAGAGTTCTGAACTTATTCCTCAATGCAAGAATAGCAGCTAAAAAGTCTGACTAGGTTCATTGTGCTTTTTTTCATTTCCTTCTTGTTGGTAGGTAATAAGTACAATCAGCATTTAATTCTAAGTAGGGGGAAAATCAGCAGCTAAATAATTTGCTGAACTGCTTCATTAGGATACTGATGGCTGCACAATAATCAACTAGCTTAACTTCAGGTCTCTCACTCTGAAAACAAAAAACTAAGAAAAAAGTGCCATTGAAACTTTTTTTAGGGGGAGGTGGGTAAAATTCAGTTACTGGCTAGTAATTACACTGTATGAAAGCCAGCAAAGAAGAAATTTAGAGAACATGAAATAAAATGAACCAGAAAGGGTAAAAAGAAAACGCTATCTGGGAAAGATTCTGCAGCTGTTCAGCAAAAAGCAATTCAAGTTCAGCTTTACTCAAGAGATGGCTTTTGGTAATTTAGAGGAAAAATAAATCAGAAGTACACATCAGCAATTAAAACCAATGAAACACGAAAAGAATATATCAGCTCAAACAAAAAAGGCTGGAAAAATGGATGAAAATTAGCTGCTCAGATGAACTGATAAAATTGCAAAAAACAGAGGCTAAAATGGAGAGCTGGCTGAGTACAAGGTTTCTCAAGAAGTGCTGTTTCAAAAAACAGAGTCAGAAGACCGTACACAGAGAAAATGTGATATTTTCTGTTGTACCCAAGAAACTAGAGGGAACAGACAATATTTATTTTATGAAAGCATAAATACACAATTAGAATGGTATTCCACAACAGAATTTAACAGATAGGGCACATCAAGTGTATGCTTCAAACCTGGCTATGAAAAAGCAGACAAAAACCACATTAGTAAAAATGCAATCTTACAAGCAGCAGAAGTTCCTGAAAAAAGTGACAGAAGAATATTAAAAACTGGACAACGCTCTACTGTTTACGGAAAATGATTGCTCACTGTAAACCAAACATGAGAATAAATTTTACCCCAGAAATCAAGGAATGTCAATAGGCATGTGTGAGATTTAAGCTGCTACATCCAGCTGTCTTCAGAGTAATCTTCCTGGAGGATCAAAGACATTTTTTGATGAAGAACAGGCCAAGGAAGAAAAAGTTTTTCTAATAAGTGAGCCAGCAAACAGAAAGGAATTCCTTCTTCTGACAGTAAAGTTTATAGACAAACTTTGCCAGTGAAACTAGTAACCATTTGAAATTTTGGGACCTGCTATACATAGTCCCAAAACGCAGAGACTGAAAAGCCAAATGATAAGACTTCTATATCTCAAGTCCGAGATGACAGTTCTTGAAATATTCTCTTAGGTACACTAAACCTCAGAGTTGCTGTATACAAATTAGGGGGTGAGGGGGCATACCTCTTACATGAGGGTGTAGGGGGTTGCCCCCCCGCAAACAAATTTTCATAACACAGATTTTCAAGATTTGTACCCATCACCCCAGCTTTTCGGCACTCGGCATTTCAAGTACTGACATTTCAATAAGGAGCCAGTAAAACCTTTTTAAATGTTAGAAAGGAAAATACATGAGACACAGAAGAAAGCACAAATGTTGACTAGAAGGATCTGAAACATCTTGGGCCTGAACCAGTCTTGTCTTGGTAGATGGACAGGAACAGGAAGACCAGCAACACTGAAATTAGTGAATAAATGGGAGACTATAAAGCATCAATCACATTTGTGAACTATGGCTCTGCAAGAAAAAAAGGCTGAAAGACTAGACTTTTGTTGGCTCTGTTAAACTTGTGGAAGCACTTGAACACACATACCCCACTTTATATAAATAATGTTCAGAACACTAAAAGGGGAAAGTTAACTAAGCAGAACAGTTTTTGTTCTTATTTGTATTTCTACAAAACATTTCATAATCTGTATGCTATACATACTAATCTGTTTTCTTTAGTTTAGTGTGTACTCAGAGGTGGTTTAAATGTATGTGGGAGGTCTCTTCAGTGACTATTTTGTGTGTTAAAGTTATTAAAGTAAAAAAGTACTATCTTACTTGTAAAAACATCTAGGCTTTACATCATAGCAAGAGAAAAAAAGGCTGGACAATAGCACCTTTAATGTTAATATGCTGTGATCTTGAGCTGCTGGACTGGGGTATAAAAGTGCTACTGATTATATGTAGTACTACGATTCCTTTTATTTATTTATTTTTTTTAGAAGCAGCAATGTTTAGATTAGCACCCTTGGCTTAACCTACAATTTTGTTTTTGTAATCAACTAGGCTTTAAA
This sequence comes from Protopterus annectens, assembly GCF_019279795.1. Lineage (NCBI taxonomy): Eukaryota > Metazoa > Chordata > Ceratodontiformes > Protopteridae > Protopterus > Protopterus annectens. The sequence goes on from NC_056750.1 coordinate 95,240,612, forward strand.
AATAAGACAACACAAAGTCATGAAAAATGCTAAATTTATTACATCTGCAAATATATTCGCCTTTTCCATTACCAAATGTTCAGAGGGAGTCAAGAAATCTCCAGCTGACAGCAGCTGTACATTCTGAGTAAAATGTACAAAGATTCACTGCTGAACACTTCTGCATGGAGACTAGCTGTCTTGTAGGTGCAAGCAATTACCTTCAGAGTTCACAGCACTTGTTGCTGAGGAAGATGCAAAACAAAGGTACAATGGCAAGCAGTTAAGTGAAAAATACATTTTAAATTATCTGAAGTGAATGAGAGAGAGAGAGCAGCCTTATTACCTTAAAGCATTAACAGAACAGCATACAATTTAGTTTTAAAGACAGCCAGTGCAATTTTTCTTAGGGCTAAAAGTTAACACTTTCTGAACTCGTGCAAGAATTTTTTTTTTTATTTACTTTTTTACATCTGGAAGGGGAACAAAGATGAGAAGAAACAGCAATTAGTGTGAGAACACAGGCTGTGGCAGTCTGTGGGTGCAACTGTTCCTATCTGAAAGATTAAGCTTATTTTTTTCAAGATGTACATACTTTTGTGTGCTTTTTCTAAATTAATATAGGATGGGGTGTTTTAAAAAAGTACTTAGGTTTTTGCTCGTCATTAAAACAGTCTTGAAATGTGACAGGTTCAAATGGAGATCAGAAACAAGTGTAGAAACATCAACCTGCCAAACAGTGTGTGTATGTATGTAGCACAGTAGTTGGAAATACACATTCAAAAAAACTAAGTATAATAGGTGGGAGCAATAGCTTTGTATTATGATGGCTATCCATATTATCTTGGAAAGTAAATGACACCATGGTTATCGGCAAAAAGAAGAGCAAGTACTGAATTATATTAAGAAATATAGTGCCAAAAACAATGCTGTAGAGAGGACACATCTGAAAAGAAAAGTGAATTTGATAAAGAATTTCTGGATGGACATTCAGCAAACTAATCAGAGACAAAGGAAAAGGGGAGTAATTATTCTAATTACTAAAAAGGGTTCAACACTGAAAGCAGGAAAAAGGTTATGGTAGATTTATGGTAGTAAGGGTTTTTTGGCAAGGGAGGAGGATTATGTGGGCATGTATTTAATATCCCCCCCCCCAAAAAAAAAAAGTTATGTAGTCACCACAATATTCCATCTGTTTTGTCCATTTTTACTTAATCTGTTGGCTCTTCAGATTCAACTCGGGCACTTCTTCCAGACTGTAGAACACTAGAACTCTCGAGGTCCTCCTTTCATCCACAATGCCCTTGTCTCCTACCATACTGCAGATCTAGTCTGCTATCCACAGACCTACACAGCAGTGGAAAATAATGAAAGAACGAATTTAGGGGCTCAAATAAGGATCACAGACTGCACCAATACCCTTTGACCTTTCTAGGAGTAAAGCAAGGAGGGCATTCTTGGCTGGAAGTTGAGGAAGAATGAAATTGGACAACACAGATGGAAAAATAACTTGAGTGCACAACTTTTTTTCTGATGTTTTCATTTTCAGTCATTCCTCAACTGTTGGTACAGAGTCCTTAAAGTCTACCTAAATCCTGGGAGGACTCTAAGGATATTCCTGAGCACAGCTGAGCCAAAGGCTGCTCTTCCCCTAGAGAGCTGATCCAGTTTGTAACTAGCGATAAAGCTATGAGGATTAGCAAGCTGCAGCTGCACAATCACCCCCCCCAAGGAAGTTCTACACAAAAAGAATGAGGAAGTTGCCACAGACTTGGCAGAAGGGACTTTTGGGGGTTTAATCCACTTTTTCATAAACAAAGGTAATACAGTTAGACAACCATTTGTCCAAAGTCGCTTTAAAAACTGATTTGCCTAATTCTGAATCAGAAAAGGAAAAACAATTATTCAGATTTTCTCAAAATTTTGTTTTGTGAAGGAAGAGATGTAACTTTCTGTGGACATCCAAAAAGTGCAACATATATTCTCTTTTGTTAGGGATATTCAGAAAGAAGACTGGGAAGTTGATGACCTAATTAATATTGGATTACAACACAACCTTTAGTATAAATGGACAGATAGGTCCGTAGAGAAACCCTACTCTTGTGAAAAGATAAATAAGGAGGTTTAGAAGACAGAGCCTGAAGTTCAGACACTCTTCTGACAGAAGTAATACCAACTAGGAAGATAATTTCCCAGGTCAAAAACTTCTGATCAAACTTTGCTGACTGTTCAAAAGAGGGTTGGGTCAAAGCCTGAAGAACATTTAAATTCCAATGAAGATCAGGATCCTTTAAAGGACATCTAAGTAAACAGGTTCCACTGAGAAAGGCTTTACAAAGCTTGGAGGAAGCTAAGGTACAGTTATTTACTCCTATACGAAAGGTGGAGAAGTCTGCTAATTGTACTCTGATAGATGACGAGCTAGCACCCTCACTGAAAACTATAGCTAAAAAATCAAGAACCTTAGAAATCTGTGACGAAAAAGGATCTATATTTTTGTATACCCAAAAAAACAAATCTTTTCCAATTACTTTTGTAAATTTTGATAGTGGAACTTTATGGGAAAATAAAAGAATATGACAGATAGGGAAGGAAAGCCTGGGCTGTCTAGCAATCACAGGAACTTGAGAAACCATGCAGCCAACTTGAGGAATGAAATGCCCGAGTGAGTCATGCCTGTGGTGTGAGACAGGTTTGTCTGTAGGTGGATCCAGAATCCAGGGCAGATACAGATGACGAGGCCAAAGGAAGGAAAGCAGATCTGACAAGAACAGTAAGGAGCAACAAGAATGACTGTGCTCTAACTGATATGCTTTCTGGAGAAATTTGTGAATGAGGGATAATCGGGGATAAGCTAAAAAGAGACTGAAGGGACCAAGCGTGAAGAATCCCTATCAGGGACGTCCCCATCAGGGCAAAAAACTTCCTGACTAGCTCAGGGGAGAAGAAAGGTGATCGCAGTATGGGTGACCCCATCAACAGAAAAATCACCTCCATGACATTAATACTGAGAAACCATCAACGCAAACAACCAATAAATATTTCAGATAATGCATTGATAAAGTTAAAAATACAGGATAATGAAGTAGAATTGTGACACTACCTAATAGAATCAGTATTTAAAAAATGGATGCTGAAATATTAGAGAGTTATTAGGAAAAACAGAAATATCTTCGGAAGTTACTAGTGAGTGGGTCAAAATAAACATAGAGTTTAAAAGAGAACTGAAATCAGAGAGATGAGAAAGACGTAACAGGAACTACTTAGAAGGTCTGCCAAAAAATAAAGTACTGCAGAAAGGGAATCTCACAGAACAAGAGGCATTAACGCAGAGAGCAAAAGAGAAAATAAGGGAACATCTGGATAATAAGGGCGAGTTTAGAAAGATTACTAGTAAGCAACTATTGTTTTGACAACTCCAGAGCAAAAAAAAAACACGAAGTACGACAACTGAGACAAGAAAAAGGGTTGCTCGTCAAACTTACGAAGCCTACAACAAGAAGGTTGCTTGTCAAACTTACAAAGCCTACAAAAAAAAACAACCAGAGATCCTCTACAGGTTTTAGAGACATTTCGGAAATTTTATGAAGATTTGAATTTGTAAATAGCAGAGAAATGTGGAACTCAAGAAAGAGCACAAATGGAAATATTTATGAAATACTTAATTATGCCAAGGTTAGAGGCAGATGAAGCTCAACAAATTAAAGTTAAGTACCTCACCATATTACTTCTGTGTTGTATTCCTTCCATACCTCAACAGATAGGGTTCTCAGACCTGATCTCAGTTCCAGCTTTACCATTTCAAGCTTAGGCTCTTCCCCTACACAATCCATACTCGTAAAATGAGCCACCTCAGAGAGGGTTTGCCTATCCAAAACCATTTGAAGAATCAGGACTATATAAGGCTTTTCATATAATATGCTTAAATGGAAAAATAACCATCTACAAAAGGATAAGTGAAGATACAAGCTTAACCATCAGCAGCCAAAACAAAGTCAGCGAGATCAGTCACAAAAAGACAACATGATCAACATTACTTACAAAATATAAGGAGGGGGGGGGTTGGTGGGAAGGTAACTGACAAAGGGACAAAATAGGACACAACAGATGGTAAGTATATTACTTTCACAGCTGAAGTTGTCTTTCCCATCTACTCCTCAACAGATGGGAGAGTCCCTAACTACGTTCACAGGGGGGAGAGGGCTCATACAAGGATATTCCTGACCACAAATAAACCAAGGTCCTTGCTTACACTTATCAAAGTTATCAGAACTTGTCAGAGATTTGGGATGGATGGCAAGGCTTAAAAAGGCCCTTGTGGCTATTTTAGCCTAGTAAACGCGTATGAACCTATAAAAGTTGATCTGTCATAAAGGGTACTGACGAAGGAGATCAAAGTGCTACACAAGGATGCATAACCATATCAGACTCTTGCCCAGAGTAGATCTGTACTGCAGATGAGCATTGAGGAACTGGTTAAAAGATTGTAGGGTAACCAGCTGAGAATCAAAAACCTTTTTCTGATCTGCAGTCAAGGTCTCTAGTAGGGAATTGGAGATCTCTTATACAAAATCTCCCTGAAAGCAAGTAAAATGTGCTAGGTAATTAAGCACACACACTGAGAAAGTAGATGAAGTGGACATACACTTCCCAAATCTATCCTAAGCACATTACTATCTGCTCAGTAGATGGACAGAGGAGCCTGTTTAAGCAAGCTCCTTTTTGGTGGCTACCAACACAATTCATGCTCTTGTTCCAGTGCGATTGGTCCTTCGGGGAAACTAAGAACCTATTATTCTTCTTAAGAGTAGTCTCAACTGTATTAAGTTCAAATGCATTAGGTTCAGTTCCTTCCATACCCAGGATGGGATACAATCAATCATCTCATTATAAGGAAGGACCACCCAAGTAGTAGACGAGCCAGAACTGAAAGCCTTGAGAAAGAAATTCCTCAGGAGGAGGTATTTGGGAAGAACAACCCTCTATCCATCTAAAATTAGAAAAGTTCTCTTAAAGAGCAACCCTCAAGGGTGGATCTGGGGGAATCTACTCCATCATTAAAAAAGTACAGTTTTGTACCTACCATAAATGTAGATGTTCGAGTGCTAATACAGCTGCAGTCATAACAGATGGGTTCTCCTGCCGTCAGGCGGGTCCTCGGTCGGTCGAATTCCAAAGTCTAGGTCCAGCGTCGGTTGTCGTCGCTTCTTCCCTGACATCAGTGCGACAGGGGTATAAAAGAACCAGCCAACGCCATTTTCTTCAGTTTTTCTTGCCCCAGATGTCAGGTGCCCCCAGAAGGAAGGCAATACATAAAATTATGCAATATTGCAATGCAATATAATCAAAAAACAGTAGTTGCAAGCAAATACACCATAAAAAACAACCCCTAGAGGGGAAGGAGGGAGGGAAACCTGGACTGCAGCTGTATTAGCACTCGAACATCTACATTTATGGTAGGTACAAAACTGTACTATGTTCATCGTGCATACAGCTGCAGTCATAACAGATGGGTAGAATCCCAAAGCTAAGAAAGGGGTGGTAGGCACTAGGTGGAACTAGGAGGAGCCAAAATGCCCTGCAAGACTGCAGTGGCAAAGCCTGCTCTAGATTTGGAGTATAATGGTAGGATGTAGTGCTTGGAGAAGGTATGCACAGAACTCCAAGTGGCTGCTTCCAAAATATCCTTGGTAGGTACTCCTCTGAGGAAGGCTGCAGAGGTGGCTGTGGCCCTGGTGGAATGGGTTCTAATGCCTGTAGGTACAGTTTTGCCATGAAAAGAATAGCAAAAGTGTATGCAGTGTGCTATCCATTTTGAGATTGTCTGTTTGGAAATTGGCTTTCCTTGAACTCCTACCGCATAGGCCACAAAGAGCTGTTCTGCTTTTCTGAAAGGCTTTGTTCTGTCCAAATAGTAACGCAGTTGTCTGTGGATGTCCAAGGAATGTAGTAATCTCTCCCCCTTGTTTTGAGGATTAGGATAAAAAGTAGGTAAATGTATGGCCTGATTTAAAGCTACCCTGGATACCACTTTAGGCATAAAGGACGGGTTGGTTCGTAAGGAAACTCTGTCCTGATGGAAGATGATAAAAGGCTGGACAGCCATGACAGCCTGCAGTTCTGAAACTCTACGAGCTGAAGTGATAGCCAGAAGGAAAGCTGTTTTCCAGGACAAATATTGCAAATCTGATGAGGCAGCTGGCACAAAAGGAGACAAGGTCAGTTATTCCAGAATGAAATTAAGATCCCAAGCAGGTATTGGTTGTTTCCTTGGAGGTCTTAAATTCTTAGTCCCTCTGAGGAACTGTCTTAAGAGAGGGTGAGAGAATAAAGGTGGATCAGTGTTGTATTCTGCAGAAATGGCTGAGGCATGGATTTTGATGGAGAAGAACTAAAGTCGACTGCTTAGCAGTTCCGCCAAATATTGTAGTATTTGAGGTAAATTCAGTTTTCCAGGGTCCTGGCCCTCTTTCTCATTCCAGACGCAAAAACGTTTCCATTTTGCGGAACAAGCTTTTCTAGTTGATGGCCTTCTGGCCTCCAAAATGACTTCCTACACCTCCTTGGAGAGTAGGGCCTGCTGTGATGCTAAGGAATCTTCCATGCGGCCAGACTGAGTGTTTTTAGCTGACTGTGAAGAGTTTTGAAGCTGTGCTGAGTCAGAAGAGGCGGCATTAGAGACAGGGTCCATGGTGGGGAATGCATCAGGCTCCTCAGGAATGGGTACCAGTGTTGCCTTGGCCAGTCCGGAGCAATGAGGATCATCTTTGGTCTGTCTGCTCTGGTCTTCAATAAAACTTTGGGCAGCAGAGGAAGAGGCGGGAAGGCATAAACTGTCATTGATGTCCAACTGAAAGAGAGAGCATCCACTCTCCAGGCCTTTGGATGGGAGATCCTTGAGCAGAATTTTGTCAATTGATTTTTGTGGGAGACAAAGAGATCTATGTCTGGCCTTCCCCATTCTTGGATTATTTCTGTAAAAACTTTTGGATGCAACTTCCATTCGTGTGGATCTGTCATATTCCTGCTTAGGTTGTCTGCCAGCGTGTTTTCCTTGCCTGGCAAGTACTGTGCTTGTAGTTCCATTTGTAAGTCCATGGCCATGTTCCAAAGTGACATGGCCAGTCTGCATAGGGGGTAAGAATGTGTTCCTCCCTGCTTGTTTATGTACCACATAACTGTGGTGTTGTCCGTTCTTATCAATAGTTGACCTGGTTGTAGGAGGTCCTTGAAGGCTATAATAACATTCATTACTGCTAGCATTTCTTTTTGATTGATGTGAAGGTGCTTTTCTTTTTGGGACCATTTGCCCTGAATGCACCGGTCTGTCATGTGCGCCCCCCAGGCGTAGTCAGAGGCATCTGTTGTGATGACTTGATTTGCTTGAGGCTTGATGAATGGAAGACCTGTGTTTGTTTGACATGCTTGAGCCCACCACAGAAATTCCTTTTGCAGACATGGAATTAGTGGTATTATTGTTTCCAAACTGTGGCTGTGTTGAAACCATATGTTTTTTAGGTACCATTGTAGTTTTCTTATATGCAGCTTTGCACATGGGATTAGTAAGATGCAAGATGCCATGAATCCCAGAGCCTGCAGGATTTTCCTTGCAGTCAGCCTGGTGCAATTTGCCAGTGTTCTGAAGTATTGAATTAGTTGCCCCTGCGTCTCTGGCGTGAGGTAGGCCATCTGGGTGTTTGTGTCCAAATTGGCACCCAGGAAAATTATCTTCTGAGAGGGTATTAGCCTTGATTTTTCTTTGTTGACTGTGTATCCCAGAGAGTTTAATAACATTATTACATAAGCCAGATGTTTCAGAAGAATGTGCTTGCTGTCCACTTGGATCAGGCAGTCGTCCAAATAGGGGTATATTTGTATCCCTTGAAGTCTGCAGTAGGCAATTACTGATGCCAGGCATTTCGTGAATACTCTGGGCGCAGTAGATAAGCCAAAGGGCAATGCAGAGAATTGATAATGGGTTGAACCTGCAAGAAATCTGAGGTATCTTCTGCAATTTTGTCTGATTGGAACATGCAGGTATGCCTCCTTGAGGTCCAATGTTACCAGCCAAGACTCCTTGCCCAGCATGGGAAGAAGTTGCTGTAGAGTGAGCATCTTGAATTTTGGTACGAGTAGGAATGTGTTTAGAATGGAAAGATCCAAAATAGGTCTCCAATCTTTTCCCTTCCTTGGCACCAGAAATAGCCTGGAATAAAAACCTTGACCTTGTTCGTGTGGAGGTACCTCTTGAATAGCTTTCATGTTTATGAGATCTGAAATTTGCCTTTGTGCCTCTGCCCTTTGATTGTGTGGCAGGTTGGGCATGCCTCTCATTTTTGGAAGGGTATGAAAATGGAATTTGTAGCCTCTGTTTATAATGTCCAGGATCCCATTTGTCCTTTGTGACAACATGCCAATTTTTTGAAAATAGTGCCAGCTTTCCTCCTAAGGGGGCTGCCATTTGAGACCTGGTTGGCATGCAAAGGGGAAAGTCATTGGGTTTGCTTTCTGAAAGATTGTGAGTTGTCCTCACCGCCTCTTTGTGTAGCAGCTCGCCATTGTCTGCCTCTGTACGATCCTTGTGATTGTCCTCTGCCCCTCGGGCGCCTGTATCTGCCTCTTTGGGGTCTGTCTGTGGCAGGAAAGGACCAGTTTTTGGAAGGCCAATTTCTACTAAAACGGGGGAGTTGAACCTGCAGAAATCCCTTCACAGCTTGCATTGATTTAGCCTTTTCCTCCATTTTCCGTAATACTTCCTCAGCATTAGCCCCAAATAGTACATCCTTTTGAAGAGGGGCGTCTAGTAATTTAGCTTTGACATGATCAGGCAAGGCTTGTTCCTTGAGCCAGGCATGCCTACATATGACTGATCCTGTAACAGCAGCTCTACGAGGCCTCTAGAGCATCAAATCCACATTGTATGGTATGCATACCCACTTGTTCTGCACTATGCATCAAATCCTGCAACTCCTTCAAGTCTGGTTGTTCAGGTTGTGACATTTTACTTTTCAATTGTGATAACAAAAACTGTTGGTATTTTAGCATATGAAACTGACAGTTTAAGGCCCTCATGGATAAGGTAGCCGAGGTATATACCTTTTTTCCCCAACTTTATAAGGATCTGGAATCTCTCTCGGAAGGCAATGGATTTTTGGCAATGGAGGCCTTAACTTCCTTGGGGCCCTGTGAGATGGTTTCTGGGTCAGCAGCATGGCTTTTGTATAGAAACTGGTGTGAGTCAGGAACCCTGTAGTACCTGTCAGGCTTAACTGGAGCTGGAGGTAGAGAGTCCGGGTTAAGGCAGGCCTCCAAGTAAACATCATCTAGGATGTCCAAAACAGGAGGTACAGCCAGAGGCCTGTGTTGAGGTAACAGAAGAAATTCCCTGAGCCTTTTCTTGGAATCTGAATAATCCTGGCCTTCCCAGTGGAAGTGTTCCCTTAAGGTATGCAAAGTTTCCCCAAATGAGTAATCCTCAGGGGGTGATACAGAAGGGATGGACTCCTCCGCATCAGAGTCTTCAAAAGGGGAGTAAGAATGTTCCTGATCATCAGAGTGTTCTGAAATAATGGAGCCCTGATCAGAGGAGGGGGAATCTTCCTCCACTCTGGGCCTTTTGTCCGGTGGGGGCTGAGAACCTCTGATTAGAGTAATTAAGTCCTCAGCCATTTTAAGCATCTGTTTCTTAGGCATGGGGCCTGGAGATGGGCCCTGTGTTGCTGGTCTCAGGGTGCATGGTTGCTTTAGATTTTGTGAAAGCCTTGATGGAAAAAGAAGAGGAAGGTCTGAAGACACCTTGAGTGGAGGTGGACCTGTCCACATTCTGAGTTTCAACGTCGAGAGTGGCTTCGGTATCTGTAGTCGGGGTGTGGGCCGAAGAGCCTGCGACCTCGGGCACAGGAGACACCGTCAAAGAAGTGTCGTCGGTAACCAGGGGCTGCATAGGCGCCTCGCTGAGAACCGGACCACGTGTAGTCGGCTTTGGCGTGGTGTCGGTCCTTGTCTTAGCGTTTTTTTAGACAAAACCGGAGTCGGAGTATCCGACGACATAGTATAGTTAAATGCTTTTCAAAAATAATGCTGGGCGAACTCCGCCCGACACTTAATAGTGCGTTTGTTGAATGTAGCACAAAAACGACAGACCGAGACGTCGTGGTCTGGGCCTAAACAAGGTATACAGAGGGAATGGAAATCCTTATGCGGTATTTGCTTCCCACAAGAAATACAATTATTAACTTTGTCTGACATCGGTCTGAGGCAAGAAAAGTTTCCCCAACGGGGTACTTAGCTTTTAAGAAGACTTCGGTTTCCAAATTTTCATAATCTCAGGAGCTGGCCGACCGGCACATGCGAACTGCTTCTGCTTCGGGCACCGCGTGGCAAGAAAGACTGAAGAAAATGGCGTTGGCTGGTTCCTTTATACCCCTGTCGCACTGACGTCAGGGAAGAAGCAACGACAACCGACGCCGGACCTAGACTTTGGAATTCGGCTGACCGAGGACCCGCCTGACGGCAGGAGAACCCATCTGTTGTGACTGCAGCTGTATGCACGATGAACATCAATAGCAGTAGCCAGGGATTCTTCAGAGGACGTCTCTCCTTTTACACTTTTGTTTTTTGTGAACCCTCTCTGCAGTTTGCTCAGAGGAGGACATAGAAAAATACAAAGTTTCTCTAGTAAGAGAAGGTTCAAGGCTCTCAAGAAAGTACAGTTGTGTACACTTAGCATAAATGTAGATATTAGAGTGTATTCAGTGTTGCAGTCATCACATTTGGGTTATCTGCTTGCAGTAGCCCTCAGTTGGCCTGATTATCAAAGTCTTGGGTCCTGGGTCGGCTGCTCTCTCATCTTCCATGACATCAGATAGTCAGAGGTATAAAGCATGCAGCCGAAGCAATTACATCAGTTTTTCTTGCCCCGGATGTCAGGTGCCCCCATAATGGTAAACAATTATATACAAGGTTACACCTCCAACAAAAAAGCAAATACACCAAAAAAGCTTTAAGCATGGTAAAGAATAGAGGTATAGCCAATAGAAGTTAGGGGGCTGGAGGGAGGGTAACCAGGACTGCAACAGTGAATACACTCTAACATCTACATTTATGATGTGTACACAACTGTACTATGTTCTTCGTGTTTCACTGCTGCAGTCATCACATTTTGGTACATTCCCAAAGCTAAGGATGGGAGGAGGAAATTAGATAGCATTAGGACCAGCTATAAGGCCCTGCAAGACAGCAGTGGCAAAACCAGCTCTCGATTTAGAAAAGATTGGCAAATGGTAATGCTTGGTGAAGGTATGTACAGAACTCCAGGTAGCAGCTTCTAGGATGTCCCTGGTAGGAACACCTCTGAGAAAGGCTGTACATGTAGATGCAGCCCTGGTTGAATGTGATCTTATCCACTGTGGGGTAGGTTTTCCATGGTGCTTATAGTAGAAATGAATGCAATGGCCTATCCACTTAGAAATGGTCTGCTTTGAAAAGGCCTTCCCCTCTGCCCCTGCAGCAAATGCAACCATCAGCTGTTCAGATTTCCTGAGAGGTTTAGTCCTGTCCAAGTAAAATCTAAGTTGTCTGTGCACATCCAAGGAGTGCAGTATTCGTTCCCCTTTGTTCTGTGGATTAGAAAAGAAGGTTGGCAAATGAATGGACTGATTAAGGGCCACACTGGATACCACCTCGGGCATGAAGGAGGGATTGGTCCTGAGGGACACCCTGTCCGCATGAAAGATGGCAAAAGGCTCCACTGCCATGAGGGCCTGTAATTCAAACACCCTTCTTGCTGAAGTGATGGTTAAAAGGAAAGCTGTTTTTCAAGAAAGGAATTTCAACTCTGCATTTGCAGCTGGCTCAAAAGGAGGTTGAGTGAGCTTTTCCAATACAAAGTTAAGGTCCCAGGCTGGAGTTGTGGCTGTCCTGGGTGGTCTTAAGTTTTTGGCCCCTTTGAGGAACTGCTTCAGCAGTGGAGGAAAGAAGAGGGGTGAATCTGTATTGTAATGAGTTGAAATGGCTCAGGCATGAGTTTTGATGGAGGAAAAGGAAAGGCCCTTGTGAAGCATCTCAGTTAAGTATTGAAGAATCTTAGCTAAATTGGGCGCTGCTGTGCCCATCCACTGAATTTGGTTCCAAGAACAGAATTGTTTCCATTTTTCAGCATATGATTTTCTAGTACTAGTCCTCCTTGCCTCCAGAATGACATCCACCACTTGCTGACTGAGGGATGGTAATGGAGAGATCAGGTAATTACCCATGCTGCCAGGTTCAGGGTTTGAAGCTGTGGGTGCAGAATCTGTCCCTCCTGCTGGGACAGCAGGGCAGCGGTGTGAGGCAGGTGACATGGTGCCAGCAGTGACACTGCGCAAGAGGGGGTACCAGCGTTGGCCTAGCCAGTCTGGTGCAATTAGAATTGTCCTTGGTTTGTCCTGTTTGATCTTCAGTAGTACCTTGGAGAGGAGAGGCAGAGGGGGAAAAGCATAAACTGTGAAGGACAGGACATCCACTTTCCAAGCTTGTTTGTGGGGAGTCCTTGTGCAGAATTTGTTCAATTGGTAGTTCTGGGGGGAAGCAAACAGGTCCATCTCTGGGCTTTCCCATTTGTTTCTCAACATGTTGAATATCTTTGGATTCAGTTTCCACTTGTGTGGGTCCATGAGACTTCTGCTTAATTAGTCTGCCAGTGTATTCAGCTTTCCTGGCAAGAACTGAGCCTGTAGGTGCACTTGGTAGCTCAAAGGCTGTGTTCCACAAAGCCATGGACAGTCTGCAGAGAGAGTATGAATGGGTTCTCTCCTGCTTGTTTATGTATCACGTAACAGTGGTGTTGTCCGTCTTTACCATTAACGGTCCTGGAAGAATTTGGTCCTTGAAGGCTATTAGAGCATTCTGTACGGCTAACACTTCTTTTTGATTCATATGCAGGTGCATATGACTTGGGTTCCATTTGCCCTGAACGCACTTCCCTGCGAAGTGAGCCCCAAATGCATAGTCTGATGAGTCTGTTAGGGTTTGGGCAGCAGGGGGTAGAATGAATGGCAGTCCCTTGTTTTGGTGGCAGGCCTCTGCCCACCAAAGGAACTCTATCTGCAGACAAGGTATGACAGGAATCATTAATTTAGATCCTGAGAATGTTGACACCATAGGCTTTTTAGACACCAGTGTAGTTTCTTCATTTTCAGTCTTGCATATGGAATTAAGAGAATGCAGGAGGCCATGAACCCCAGGCTTTGCAGTATTTTCCTTGCAGATAGCTGGGTCCTTGTGGCCAGTAGTTTGAAGTAGGATGTCAAATGAACTTGTTTCTCTGGCGTTAGGTAGGCCATCTGGAAAGTTGTATTCAAGCTTGCTCACAGGAATTCAATTTGTTGGCAGGGTACAAGATGTGACTTCTTTTCGTTTATGGTGTACCCCAGAAAAGTTAGCAATTTCTTTACAAATGCCAGATTTACTAGTATTGTCCTGGCTTTCTGCCCGAATTAGATAATCATCCAGGTATGGGTATATTTGAATATTTCTTTGCCTGCAAAATGCAATGACTGGAGCTAGGCACTTTGGGAATACCCTGGGCGCAGTAGATAAGACAAAGGGCAGAGCAGAGAACTGATGGTGCATGTAGTCTGCTTTGAAGCATAGGTATTTTCTGCAAGATTCCCTTATTGGGATGTGCAGGTAGACTTCCTTTAAATCCAGTGTTGCCAACAAGTCATCTTTGCCTAGCATAGGAGCAGCTGATGAAGAGTTAGCATCTTGAATTTTGGGATCACCAAAAATGTGTTTAGGATAAACAGGTCCAGGACAGGACGCCAGGAATTGTTTTTCCTGGGTACCAGGAAAAGTTTTGAGTAGAAACCTTGTCCCTTTTCTTCTTCTGGGACAGGCTGAATAGCCCTTATGCTTGAGAGAGAGAGAACTTGCTTTTGAGCCTCGGCCCACTGATTTGGGGGTAGATCTGGTCAACTGTTTGGTGTAAAGCGTGGAAGTGGAATCTGTATCCGTGGGAAACTATATTTAAAACCCATTTGTCCTGGGTAATGAGTTCCCAATTTTTTGCCTGCAGGGCAATCTTTCTACCTAAAGGAACAGTCAGTTGTGCAGGGCTTGGAAATTTTAAAGTTAAGTCATTGAGACAGTTAACCATAGGGGGGAGACTTACTACTCACTGCTTTGGAAGTGGGAGCCCCCCACTGCTTAGCCCTGTGAGTTCCTTGGGAGTGAAGCCTAGGTGTTCTGCTGGCTCTGGGTCTGGACGGAGAAGGCCTGGAAGAGGCAGGAAAGTACCAATTCTTTAGAGGCCCAATGCCTACTAAATCTGGGAGGCTGTGCTTTCAGGAAATCTTTAACAGTTTGCATAGATTTAGCGTTTTCCTCCATCTTTTTAAGTACTACTACTGCTTTGTTGCCAAACGGGTGTTCTTGGTTTAAGGGAGCATCCAGCAATTTAGTTTTAACATGATCTGGCAAAGTTTGCTCCTTAAGCCAAGCATGCCTTCTAAGTACAGACCCAGTGACACAGCCCTGCAAGATGCCTCTAATGAATCAAAACCACATTGCAAAGTATGTTTTCCAACTTGTTCAGCAGAATGCATTAAATCCTGTAAATCTTTACTTTCAGTAGAGTCAGGAATGAACATTTTCAGTTTAAACAATCCAATATTATGCTGCTTATACTTCAACATATGAAACTGGCAGTTTAAGGCCCTAATGACCAAGGTTGCATAAGTGCATACCTTCTTACCCCATTGATCCAGCGCCCTGGAATCTCTATCAGATGGGGTAGGATTTTTGACAGTAGTAGCCTTAATACCCTTGGGTCCCTGTGAAATGGTCTCAGGAACCACAGTAGGGTTTTTAAAGAGGAACTTGTGAGAGGCAGGGACCCTGTAATACCTATCAGGTTTTCTGGGAGCAGAAAGTAGAAAGTCAGGGGCCAAGGCTAGACTATGAGAAGACATCAATATCCAGTACAGGAGGGATAGCTAAAGGTCTGCATTGGGGCAGGAGTAAGAAATCCCTAAGCCTCTTTTTGGAGTCAGAATAATCCTGGCTTTCCCAGTGAAAATGCTTCTTAAGAGTATGCAAGGTTTCATCGAAAGAGAAATCCTCTTGAGGGGAAGCAGAGGGAATGGAGTCCTCTGCATCAAAATCCTCATAGGTACAGAAGGGTAAATCCTGCTCAGAGGAAACAAATTTCAGAGTCCTAATCAGAAGAATCAGAAGGAAAAGCAGTCCTAGGTCTCAGAGGGGGAAGGGTGGCTTCCCCTGATTCGAGTAATAAGGTCTTAAGCCATTCTTATTTGTTTTTAGGCATAGGGGCCTGACCATGCAGTCTGGGCATCTGTTTTCTAGGCAGGGATCAAGTTTTAGGCCTTGAAGAAGATGGTGCTGGTTTAATATGCAAGTCAGTAGGCCTGAATACACCCTCAGAAGCTGGTGCCTGCACAGCGGCTCCGGACCCATCCAAGGTAGAGGCATCCGCAGGTTCCACAGTTGAAGAAACATCTCGCAGCATACTGGACTCCGAATGGGACTCAGTAGAGGCCTGCGAATCTGAAGTAGCGGGTATCAGGGGCTGCGAAAGCACCTGAATACCGGCGAACTGGTGACTAGCTTAGGAGAAGCGTCGTCGGCAGCTTTGGACTTATGCAGTCTGGCTTTATCTGTGTTTTTTTGGAATGTCGGTAGTCGGGTGGCTTACCGAAGCCATTTCTGGATAATTGAACAGAGTACCAAAATATTTAGAAGCGTAAATAAACAGACAAATAGTTTGAGGTTTGAATAAGGCACAAAACCGACAGCAGGGTACATCATGGTCTAGGCCTAAGCAAGGAATGCAGTACGAATGAAAATCTTTATGGAGCTTTTTGCTTTCCACAAGAAATACAATTGTTAACTTTTACTGACATTGGTTTAGAGCAAGAAAAGGATTCCCCAACGAAGTACTTACTTAGTTGAAGACTTTGGTTCTGAAACTTGAAAACGAAAATTTCAGGAGTCGGCCAACCGGCACTTGTGAATTGTTTCTGCTTCAGGCACCGCAGGGCAAAAAAACACTGATGTAATGGTGTTGGCTGCATGCTTTATACCCCTACCTGACATCATGAAAGATGAGACAGCAACAGACGCAGGGCCCAAAACTTCAATAATCAGGCCAACTGAGGGCTACTGCAAGCAGATAACACAAATGTGATGACTGCAACAGTGAAACACGAAGAACACCTGGCTGACGTGAGAAGACTAAAAGAGCAGGCTGCAGACCCTAGGAGATCCCATGGGTGAGGGATAGATCCATGTTCGTGTGAAGACCTTACTCTAGCTGGGAGAGTACTCTTTCGAAAGCCTTGAATGTGGAGCTTGAAAATTATCCGGGAAGCACAGCCTTAGGAGCCGAAACTCTTGGCAGAAGTTCAACTATGGAAGCCATGCGGCTAGGGTCCAAAGCAGCCACTGGAGCCTAACTAATGCAGAGGCTCCAAAGAGAAGGAAAGGATCCGATCCAAACCTGTTGGGAGTCAGCACCAACATTACTGCCACTGATCTTCAATGGCTTTGACAGTGTCGAGGCCAGCTTTGTCAGAGAACTCACCGGGGTCGATAAAATATATAATCTCAGCTCTAAAATCTACCCTAAGCAGGAGTCAAATACAAGAATTCCAATCCAACAGGTCAGACTGGAGAAAGAGCCACCAAAGAGCAATGGGGAAAAACTGTTCTACTAACTCTGACAGCAGCTGGAGCAATGAGTACCCCCAACTAGATTTGGGTCAAAAGAAAATGCCTCATCCTCTTCATGTCTGCTTCAGTTAGGTTCTGAGAAGAGGTAAATGACTTCAAGGATGAGATGGAAGAGGGGGCTTGGACAAGTATGGCAATCTGACATGCAAAATCGGAGAACAGTCTCTAGGAGAGGAAGGCTACAGAGAGAACTTAGGAGTTGTCGTGGATCCGATAATTACTGGATCTGAAAGAACCACTTGCTCCAAAGGTTTGCCAAGTTTCTGTGCTACAGCCAACAAAAATATCGGGTCCAGGGACCATTTTCTAGAAGACTTTTTTTGTTCTTGTCCTTCCTTTTTTCCTGGAGGATGAAGAGATAGGAGATCTAGAGGCACCTGACTTCCATGAAACTGAAGAGGGTTTTTTCCAGTAGTAGACTGATCCTAAGAGTCTCAACTTAATACATCTCCTTATTAGAGCCATTTTATCAAAAGCCTCACAAACTGGTAGGACACTGATGTTAAGGGCCAAGGCAGTACACATTTGTCATGTGTGTCAGAATTTGGACACCTGTGTGTTCAGGACACAAGCTTATTAAAGCCAGCTGGTTTGTCAATCACAATAGAAAATCCATCAAAATCATACATTTTACCAAATTCTTAAAGCACTTGTCAAAAAACAGAGAGAAAAAGACAGGAAAAGCAACTACTAAAAGATTCTAAAACTATACTACTAAAAAGTAAGCTGCACAAGATATGCTTATCAGAATTGTTTTGTTCTTGCTTTTTTTAACTGCCAACTACTAAACAAAAAGCTATGGAATATTACAGGAGAGAAGAAAAAAGGGGGATGAAGAAGGCACTATTCTGAAGGATATGACTAAGGTAAATCCTCATCTGAAACTAACAATGGTCTTTTGAACACCTACACCCCAGCACCAAAGATCTGTCCAGCACTGACAGCAACAAATGAGATCTAAGGCAGCTTGTTGTGTGTGCATGGGGAGGAGTCTGAGCTTCAGATGCAAAGCTTTGAACGGCCAAAGCTGATTCCCCATCAGCGATGGATGGATAGGATAACGTAAGATCTTAACACTTAAGATAGGAAGGGATGAGAAAAAAATGGTAATGAATAAACAATCTGCAAGAAAATCAGCAGGAAAAAAACTTATGAACTTACCATAACATTCCATCTGAGTAGTTAGACTTCATTTCTCATTAAACCTGTGGGCTTTGGATCTAGACCGGATCCGAGACGGCAGTCGCACCAGCATCAGATAAAAGCTCCAAGCTCCTCCCTTTACCCATAACCACTGGATCTCCTTCCTTCCCTCACCTGCTTCACAAGTAATAGCAAGAGGGCAGCAAGGGTATTATCTCTTGGTTACTCAGGTGAAAGAACCCAATAACAAAGCCAGGGGGAAGGAGGGAGGGATGGTTGATAACAAATAGTTCGCTACTCAGATGGAACGTTATGGTAAATACATAACTTCTTTACCTGAAGCAATTAACTTCATTTGGTCATCAACCTGTGGGACAGAGTCCCCAGCTACCATAACCTTGGGAGGCCCTCATGGAAGGATATTCCAAAGCATCGCGGAGCCAAAGAATGCTCTTCCTCTGGAAACAATGTCCAATTTATAATGAGAAATGAAAGTATGAGATGACCAAGTAGCCGCTGAAAAGATATCATCCAAGGATACTCTGGACCAAAAGGCCGGTGATGTAGCCATGGACCTGGTAGAATGAGCAGGAACCCTCCCCAGAATAGGCATACCTTCATCTTTGCAAACCTGCAGAATGCAAAGGGAAATCCACTTGGCAATTGTCACCTTGGAAACTGGTTTGCCTAGAAAAGGTCTAGCAAAGGACACAAATAATTGGTCAGACTTGCAAAAGGCCCTAGTCCTGTGCAAGTAGAAATGTAACTCCCTATGCACATCTAACAAATGTAGTTTATATTTCCCCCGTTCTTAAATTTTGGAAAAAGACAGGTAGATTGATTAACTGATATTTGATTCTGAAGCCACTTAAGGCAAAAAATAAGGATTAGTCCTTAGTGAGACCCTGTCTTTTTGAAAAATCATACAAGGAGGTTTAACAGATAATGCTTGAAGTTCTGACACTCTCCCAGCCAAGGTGATGACCACTAGGAAAGCCATTTTCAAAGACAAAAATTTCAAGTCCACAGAGGCAGCTGGCTCAAAGGGTGGAGCAACTAATGCCTGGAAAACTAAGGTCAGGTCCCAAGGAGGACTAGGGTCCTTAATCAGTGGCCTTAAGAGAAAGGTACCTTTAATAAACGTTTTGCAGGGTCTGGAGAAAGCTAAAGACCCCATGTTTTCACCTACATGGAAATTAGAAATGGCAACTAGTTGAACTGTCACTGTAGAAGAGCAGACACCCTGCTGGAAAATGTGAGCAAAAATTCAAGAAACACTGGCACTTGAAGCAGTAAAAGGATCTAAATCCTTCTGAGAACCCCAGATAGAAAAACGCTTCCAATTACTACGGTAAACTTTTCTGGCAGACGACTTATGAGCTTCCACCAGAATAGATCTAACAGGGGAAGAAAGTTCAGGAGTACTGGCAATCAATGGAACTGGAGTAGCCAAACAGTGAGCTTCAGACTGCCCAGGTCTGGAGTGGGAATTCCCGATGGGCGCAAAATAAGATCTGGGATCGGATCCAAGGAGGAGCTACCAGATGAGACCAGAGACAGGGAAACCAGATTTGGTGAGGCCAGAATGGGGCAATGAGGTTGACTCTGCTCCCCCAACAATCGAGCCTTCTGTAAAAACTTCATCCTGAGAGGTAATGGAGGGTATGCATAAAGGAGACCGGGAGGCCAAGCATGGACCAGAGCATCCCTGGGGGGGTTCCGCTGAGGGGGTATCAGAGCAAAGAACTCACCGCACTTTGCATTGGAAGGAGATGCAAGGAGATCGCAGCAAGCCAGACCTCACTCGAGGAAGATCTGCTCTGCTACGCAAGGATTCATAGACCACTTGTAAGGCATTAGGACAGTCCTACTCAATTTGTCCACTGGTATGTTGGACCAACCCAGAATGTGCATTGCTATCAGAAAATGGTTGGTGGAGATTGCCCATTCCCACTCTCTCATGGCCTCTCAACAGAGAGGGTAGGATCTGGTTCCTCCTTGTCTGTTGACATACCAGACTACTGACATATTGCCTGTCTGAATCACAACAGTTCCCAAAGGAAGAAAGGCATAAAGGGCCTGCAAGGCTAATAAGACTGCCCTCATCACCATAACACTGATATGCAGACTGGTCTTGTTCAGGGACCACGTGCCTTGGTCTGTCCTTCCTGAGCAATGCCCCTCCCACCCTAGTCGGCAGGAGTCCGTGGTCACCGTGGCTTGGGGAGGGGCTACAACAAAGTATTGTCCCTCGACAATATGAAGCCACAAGAGGAGGGACTTCCTGCATGCCTTGCTTATGTGAACTGAATGCATCAACAGCCGATCCAACAAGGACCACTGGACTGCCAACGTCCACTGTAGAACCCACAAGTGAAGACGAGCACAAGGAAGAAAAGTGACAGTGGATGCCATGGATCCTAGGGCTCTTAACACCACTTTGGCTGTATGAAAGGGATAAGACCGCAAGAACATGAAGAGTTAAGCCCCGAACCCTATCTGGAGTCAGAAAGACTTGGATTGCAAGGTGTCTGTTCTCGCCCCTATGAAGTCCAGGACCTGAACAGGTTCTAGAGAGGACTTGACTATATTTATTGTGATGCCCAGCACGTCTGACAACTTCTGGAAATAATCCCTGGCTTGACAGAGTAGATGCCTGGTGGAAGAGGGAAGGAGCCAATCGTTCAGTTACCGACAGATCTGTATGCCTGAAGCCTCAGGTGAGCAGCTACTGCTGACATGACCTTGGTGAACACCCTGGGTGATGTAGTGAGACCAAAAGGTAGGGCCCAGAACTGGTAGTGATTGGCCCCTAGCTAAAAGTGGAGGAACCTCCTGGAGCATCTGTGCATCTTTATATGGTAGTACGCATCCTGGAGGTCTACTGAGCACATCCAGTCATTTTCCTGCAGATAGGGCATGACGGACTGCAGAGTGAGCATCCAGAAGATTTCTTTAGCAACTGACAGGTTTAAAGTGGAAAGGTCGAGAATTGGCCTCAAGTCCCCCCCAGTCTCTTTTGGCACCAAAAAAAACTTGGAATAGATGCCTGATCCAGACTGATCTGAGGGGACAGGCTGGATGGCCCGTTTGCTTTGCAGCTTTTCTACTTTGAGCACTGCTACCTCCCTTTGCGCGGGTGGAATGTCCGGGAGGTGCTTTGGTGGAAAGGGATGTGTCAAAAAGGGAATTGTGTAACCTCTGGACATTATTTGGAGCACCCAACTGTCTGTTGACATGGACTACCATGCCCCCGAATGCCTCTAGAGTAGAGCAGTCAAGCAACCCCTCAGGACTTTTGCGGGGGTCTGTCAGAGAACGGTTGAGACCTGAAGTTCTTTGGACCCCCCCCCCGCCTCTGGGCTGGCATCTGGCTTGTCCCCCTCTGCCTTTAGGGGAAAATGAGTCCCGAGTGTCCCGGGAATACTGAGACTTCTGGAAACATCTTCTTTCACCCCTGTTGATTCCTGGAAAAGGATCTTTGGGAAATAGAGAAGCAGATCCCGACAACAGGCAGTATCTTCCCGTCCTTCTCACTCTGGACTAGTGTGAGACAAGCCATCTTCTCAAACAAGGAAGAGTAGTCATACAGACCATTCGCAAAAGATGCCTTGAAGGGTTCCGCGAAGTTACACAGCCTGAGCCAGGCGTGTTGCCTCATGGGAATGCCGGGCTCAACCACCTGTGCCACTCTGGTGGCATGAGAAAGTAGGCGTATAGGGAAGGAGGCACATGGATGTGCTTGTAACCTCTTTCAGAATGGTCATTCACATAGAGAATGAGGGTTTACCCTCTAGTGACAAGGACTCTGGGGAACACTTGCTGTACTCTTAACAGGTCACTCTGAAGTCTGGTAACATGGGCCATATAATTCACCGCCCTTATAAAAAAGGTGGCTGAAGCATAAGTCCGCTTTCCAAAAAGGTCTATCGTACTGAACTCTCGGTCCGGAGGATGGACCGTAGAACTCTCCTGAGCTAGTTCCTTCTTTGTGGCGGCTAATACCACCATGGCATCCACTGGGGACCCCTTGTTCCAGCTAGGTCGATCTACTGGGGGGCTCAATTTTTATCTGGACGCTTTGAAATTGGCTCCACAATGTCTGGCTCTTTCCATGCCTTGGTAGTAATAAGGCCCACCAGAGGGTTCACAGGAGGGGACCCAAGAAGTAGATGGGCCCGTGTTGAATGCCTCTAGAAAAGGAATCGTCCGAAGGCTTGGGGGAAGGAGGGCGGACCAACCCCCCCTTCCCCTCTGGCACAGGATCTACATGATATCTCCAAAGGAGATATCCTCCAGGTGTGATCTGGGGAAGCCTTCCCCTTCCCTGCAAGTCGGTATCCTCAGTGAGGGACTCAGGAGAGTCCAAGTGCTTCCTCTTGTATTTAATAACCTCTTCGGTGGGACTCTCTGGTGGGACTCTCTGGAGAGGACTCACGAACAGCTTGCAGTTCCTGGAGGGGAACAGTCCAGGGCATGTCAAGCATGGGCTGTCCCTGCATGGGCATAATGGCAGACGACACACCCAGAAGACAGGGGGTCGGGGCGGACTCAGGAGATGGTCAGGGGCCTTGATCCATTAAGAGAACCCTCTCCACCACTTCGAATGCAGAGGGGGAGCGAGCATTGAGCCACAGAGAGAGGACGCTCTCCTTGGATCCGACGTGGGGATCGGAACAAAGCCCGAAGGCGCCAACACCCCAGGGGGTAGGCAGTGACCCGACAAAGTCGGAGCCAAAGGACAAAAACCCAGCCCCTCGGATTCAACACCCAGGCTACAGGCTGCAAGAGCTTGGATCCGACATGCTCATGGGAACTGCTGGCATCAAGATAAATTGTAGCATCGGCGCTGACCCCCTGACGCCAGAACCTTTCGGATCCAGGGACTCCAAAACCAGAGAACTATCGGAGAAATCAGGACAAAACGGTAGTGGGCCCCCCCCCCCTCCAGAGGGAGAAGGTGCCAGCAAGACCCCCATCTGAAGCTGGGTGCGAATAAACCTTCACATCATCCTGTCCAGGTTGGCTTCCGATAAACTCCTAGTTGATCTTGAAGAAGCCAATGACGCCAGCCGGGAAAGACGGTGAATGGAAGCCGAACCTCCTCCGGCTCCGGGGAAAGCCTCGGAGAACTGAGTAGAGGGAAAGTCAGCCTGGAAATGTCAGGTAGCTTGAGAGGAACACCCGCCAGATCTGAGCGTTCCAGGGATCTCTTCCTTCAGTTTTCTCTCTCTCTGTCTTTCCTAGACTGCTAGACTCCATTTCCCCCAGGTTTGTGGTCGGGATGCAGAGTCCAGGCCTGGCAGGGAGGTGAGGACACAATAATTGTGGTAAAAACAGTCACATCCGTGACCGCAGAAAAAGTCACAACAGAAGACAAGGAGGCAGCTACCTCCATAGAGGGGAAAAGCCCTTCCAAAATCAACTTGGCCCTGTGGTCAAACCTTGCACATATGGAGCAGTCTGTGGGTAAGTGAGCTGCCCCCAAACTAAAACAAACATGGGGCCATCCGCAAGTGACAACTTATGGCGAAACTCTGTGCATTTTCTAAAGATCAACTTTTGCTGATCTGTCATAATCAAGCCTAACAGTTACAAAGTACCAAAGGCTGACAACCCCAACAGACAGACACATATACGAGGCGGGAAATGGGAAGAAGGCCTGCACTAACTACACTACCCAAAACAAACTTTTTTTTTTTTTTTGTCTGAGAACAGGAAGGGTAGGGTAAGGAAAAAAGTGTCAAAATAATACCCTACAAGCTCCACACACACACACACACACACACATAAATACCCCGAAAACTGTCCTACCAGCTTGGAGATCAAGGGATCACGTTGTAGGTGAAACCATGGCAAACGAGATCTGGGGGAAGGAAAGAGATGCAGTGGTGTTATGGTAAAGGGGAGGAGCTTGGAGCTCGGATCTGATGCTGATGGAAAGTACAGTTGTGTACACTTAGCATAAATGTAGATGTTAGCGTTTATTCACTGTTGCAGTCATTACATTTGGGATATATGCCTGCAGGTAGCCCTCAGCCAGCCTGCATACCAGAGTCTTGGATTCCTGCGTCGGATGCAGTCTCTTCTTCCATAAAGTCAGGTGTATAAAACATGCAGCAGATGCCATTACATCAGTTTGTCTTGCCCCAGATGTCAGGTGCCCCCACAATGGAAAGCAATTATATGTTATGTTACACCTCCATCAAAAAGCATACACCAGAAAGCTTAAAACAAGGAAACATAGAGCCAAGAGAAGACAGGGGGCTAGAGGGAGGGTAACCAGGACTGCAACAGTGAATACACTTGAACATCTACATTTATAGTATGTGTACACAACTGTACTATGTTCTTCGCGTTTCACTGTTGCAGTCATTACATTTGGGTTGATTCCCAAAGCTAAGGAAGGGAAGTGGAAGTTAGAGAGCATTAGGGCCAGCTTTTAAGCCCTGCAAGACTGCAGTGGCAAAACCAGCTCTGGATTTAGAAAAAAACAGGCATGTGGTAATGCTTGGTGAAGGTATGTACAGAGCTCCAGGTAGCAGGTTATAGTATTGTCCCTGGTAGGGACTCCCCTGAGAAAGGCTGTAGAGGTAGATGCAGCCCTGGTGGAATGTGATCTTATTCCCTGTGGAGTACGTTTTCCATGGTGCTTATAGCAGAAATGAATGCAATGGGCTATCCATGTAGAAATGGTTTGCTTTGAAATGGCCTACCCCTCTGCCCCTGCAACAAAGCTAACTAGCAGCTGTTCAGATTTTCTGAGAGGCTTAGTCCTGTCCAAATAAAATCTAAATTGTCTGTGCACATCCAAAGAGTGCAGTATTCATTCTCCTTTCTTTTGTGGATTCGGGAAAAAGGTAAGCAAATGATTGGACTGATTTAAGGCCACACCAGACACCACCTTGGGCATAAAGGAAGGATTGGTTCTGAGGGAAACCCTGAATGCATTGGAAGATAATGAAGGGCTCCACTGCAATGACGGCCTGTAATTCAGCTTTTCCAATATAAAGTTAAGGTCCCAGGCTGGAAAAGGGGCTTGCCGGGGGGGGGGGGTCTTAAATTTTTAGCCCCTCTGAGGAATTGCTTTAGCAGGGGGTGAGAGAAGAGGGGTGGTTCAGTATTATGATGTGCTGAAATGTCAGAGGCAAGAATATTAACTGATGAGAACGATAGGCCCTTATGGAGCATTTCTCTTAAGTGCTGAAGAAAACGAGGTAAGCTGGGCACTATTGTGCCCAACAACCCCCCCCCCCTTGCTTCCAGAATGACATCTAACACTTGCTTACTGAGGGATGCTACTGGAGAGCTCAAGGAATTAGTAAAGGCTGCAAGGCTCCGGGTTTGAAGCTGAGGGTGCAGAATCTGGCCAGCCTGCTGGGACAGCAGGGAAAGTGTCGGAGTTAGGTGCCATAGCTCCAGCAGTATCATACTGCACAATAGGGGGTAACAGTGCTGGCGAGGCCAGTCTGGTGTAATCAATATTGTCCTTGGCTTATAGTGTTTCATCTTTAGCAGAACCTTCGAGAGGAGAGGCAGAGGGGGAAAGGCATAAACCGAGAGGCTTTCCCAAATGAAGGACAGGGCATCCACTTTCAAAGCATGACTATGGGAAGTCCTTGGGCAGAATTTGTCCAACTGGTAGTTCTGAGGGGAGGCAAACAGCTCTATCTTTGGAGACCCCCACTTTTTCCTCAAGAGGTTGAATATGTTTGGTTCCAGTTTCCATTCGTGTGGGTGCATATTACTTCTGCTTAGGTCGTCTGCCAGTGAATTTAGCTTGCCTGGCAGGAATTGAGCTTGTAGGTGCACTTGGTAGCTCAAGGCTGTGTTCCACAGAGCCATGGCTAGTCTGCAGAGAGGGTACACGAGTGGATTCCCCCCTGCTTGTTTATGTACCACATAAATGTAGTATCTGTCTTTACCAATAATTGTCCTGGAAGGATGTGGTCTTTGAAGGCAGTCAGGGAATTTTGTACAGCTTCTATTTCTTTTTGGTTGATATGCAGGTGCATCTGACTTGGTTTCTATTTGCCCTGAATGTACTGCCCTGCCAAGTGAGCCCCCCATGCATAGTCTGATGTGTCTGTTAGGGTTTGGGAGGCAGGGGGTAGAGAGAAAGGGAGCCCCTTGTTGTGGTAGCAGGCCTCTGTCCACCAAAGAAACTCTGTCTTTATACAAGGAATGATAGGAATCAATGATTCCAGGTCCTGAGAATGTTGACACCATAGGCCTTTTAGATACCATTTAGTTTCCTCATATGCAGTCTTACATATGGAATTAGTAGAAGGCAAGAGGCCATGAACCCCAGGGCTTGCAAATTTTTCCTTGCAGATACCTGGGTCTTTGTGGCCAGTAGTTTGAAGTAGGTTGGCAAATAAACTCGTTTCTCTGGAGTGAGGTAAGCCATCTGGGAAGTTGTGTTCAAGCTTGCTCCCAGGAATACAATCTGTTGGCAGAGTACTAGGTGAGATTTATTTTAGTTTATGGTGTACCCCAGTGAGGTTAGAAGTTTCTTTACGAATGCCAGATATTTTAATAGCAAGTCCTGGCTTTCTGCCTGAATCAGACAATCATCCAGGTATGGGTATATCTGAATATTTCTCTGCCTGCAAACTGCAATGGCTGGAGATAGACACTTTGGCTTATCTACTGTGCCCAAGGTATTCACAAAGGGAAGTGCAGAGAACTAATAGTGCATGGAGAGCCTGCCCTGAGGCATAGATATTTCCTGCAAGATTCCCTTATTGAAATGTGCAGGTAAGCTTCCTTTAAGTCTAAGGTTGCCAACCAGGCATCTTTACCTAGCAGGAAGCAGCTGTTGAACTGTTAGCATTTGGAATTTTGGGATTACCAGAAAGGTGTTTAGAATAGAAAGGTCCAGGATAGGATGCCAGGAGTTGTCTTTTCTGGGTACTGGGAAAAGTCTTGAATAAAAACCTTGTCCCCCTTCTTCTGTTGGGACAGGTTGAACAGCCCTGATACTTAGAAGGGAGAGAGCCTGCTGTTGAGCCTTTGCCCACTGATTTGGGGGGTAGGTCTGGCCAACCGTTTGGGGTTGGTAGGGTGTGGAAGTGGACTCTGTACCCTTGGAAAGCTATATTTAAAACCCATCTGTCCTGGTTAATGAGTTCCCAGTTTTCTGCATGCATGGTGAGCTTTCATCCTAAGGGAGCAAGCAGTTGAGCAGGACTTGGAAGAGTTAAGGTTAAGTAACTGTGACATTATTCCGTAGGGGGGTGTTTTACTACTTCCTGCTTTGGAAGTGGTAGCCCTCCACTGCTTAGGTCTGTGTGTAGCCTGACACTGTAACCTATGTGGTCTGCTGTTCCTGGGTTTGGACTGAGAAGGCCTGGAAGAGACTGGAAAGGACCACTTCTTTGAAGGCCAATGCCTGGGAGGCTGTACTTGCAGGAAACTTTAACAGTTTGCATAGATTTAGCTTTTTCCTCCCTCTTTTTGAGAACAACTGCTTTGTTGCCAAACATACTAACTTGGTTTAAGGGAACATCCAGCAATTTAGCTTTAACATGCTCTGGCAAGTTTTGCTCCTTAAGCCAAGCATGCCCTCTAAGCAGTGACAGTAGCCCTGCAAGATGCTTCTAAAGAGTCAAAACCACATTTCAAAGTATGTTTACCAACTTGTTCAGCAGAGTGCATTAAATCCTGAAATACTTTGCGTTCAGCAGAGTCAGGAATCAGCATAATTTTCTGTTTAAGCAGTCGCATAATATGCTGCTGGTACTTTAACTTATGAAACTGGCAATTTAAAGCCCTAATGGCCAAAGTAGCAGAAGTGTATACCTTTTTACATCATCTGTCCAAGGCTCTAGAATCTTTATCAGAAGGGGTAGGATTTTTGGCAGCAGTAGCCTTAATGCCCTTTGGTCCTTGGGAAATGGTCTCTGGATCCACAGTAGGATTCTTGAAGAGGAACTTGTGAGATTCAGGTACTCTAATACCAGTCAGGTTTTCTGGGAAATGGAGGTAAAGTGTCTGGGGACAGACTAGATTCCAAGAAGGAATCTACAATGTCCAGAACAGGAGGGATAGCTAAAGGCCTGTGTTGAGGAAGGAGTAAAAATTCCCTAAGCCTCATTTTGGAATCAGAGTAAACCCTGGATTTCCCAGTGGAAATGCTCCATAAGAGTGTGCAAGGTTTTACCAAAAGAAAAATCTTCTGGAGGGGAAGCAGAGGGAATGGAATCCTCTGCATCAGAATCCCCATAGGTAGATAAGGGCAAATCCTGGTAATCTGAAGAAACTTTTAGTTATGTACTCACCATAACTTCAGATGTTTGGGATCCATCTCGCCTACATTCTGAATGATGGGTTCGGAGCCGATCCCTCGGCTCCGACTCGGCACGCTTATGCCAAAGAGCGAAGTCTCTTATTGGCTGAGCTTACTATATCCCAGGATGCACCACTACCAGTCCCCCAGATCTAGTTTGTCCGCATACATGCACACACGCATACCCTGCTTATATAACATCGTCAGATGAAACAAGATAAAAACAGTTGAACTCAAAACCGTTCAATCTCTTCTGATCTGCAAGGCAGGGGAAGGAGGGTGGGTATCAGGAATGTAGGCGAGATGGATCCCAAACATCTGAAGTTATGGTGAGTACATAACTAAAAGATGTTATGTGATCCTATCTCGCCTACATTCTGAATGATGGGACAGCGTCCCTAGCACCTGAATCCTGGGTGGCTCACTGGAAAACACTCCTGAGTACCGTGGAACCAAATGATGCTCGTCCTTTAGATGCCACATCCAATTTGTAGTGGGAAATGAAAGTGTGCGGGTTGGACCAAGTAGCCGCAGCACAAATTTCCGATATAGCGAGCTTGGAATGAAAGGCTATAGAAGTAGCCATAGCTCTGGTAGAATGAGCTTTGATAGATGATGTAAGATGTTTATTCGAAGAATAGGCCTGAGTTATGCAATCTCTGATCCATTTTGAGATTGTAGCTTTTGTGATGGTTTGGCCCAATTTATTATCAGAGAAGGACACAAACAACTGGTCTGACTTACGAAGTTGCTGAGTCCTGTCTAAATAGAAGCGTAATTGCCTGTGAACATCCAATTTATGGAGAGTGTATTCTGCTTCATTAGAGAATTTTGGAAAGAAAACTGGTAGTTCTAGAGATTGTTGAAGACAGAAACTAGAACAAACCTTTGGGACAAAGGATGGATTAGGCCTAAGTGATACTCTATCCTTGTGGAAAATCAAGTACGGTGGTTTAATAGACAGGGCTTGAAGCTCTGAGACTCTTCTTGCAGAAGTAATAGCCACTAAGAATGCCGTTTTCCAAGACAGGTATTTTAATTCGCAAGTAGCAGCCGGTTCAAAAGGGGAAGATGTTAATGCGCGAAGCACCAAATCAAGATCCCACGGAGGTGCAGGATGAAAAACTGGTGGTCTTAACAGACTCGCACCTTTAATGAACGTTTTGCATAGTCTGCTGCTCATCAAAGGAGGATCCGTGGATTCATGGAATTTAGAGATAGCAGCTAGTTGGACTTTAATAGTTGAGACAGAAGATCCCTGATTAAACAGGGATGTTAAGAATTTCAAAACCTCTGGGACAGGAGCAGTGATAGGGTCTAAGCCCTTGAGTTGAGCCCAGATAGCAAACCTCTTCCACTTACTGAGGTACAATTTGTTAGTGGTGGGTTTGTGGGCCGAAGATAAAATGTGAACAACTTCCGGGTCTAGTGTGTGCCTTCTAACTAAGGTTGGAAGTGGAGGAGCCAAGCTGTCAATTTCAGAGATTGAAGGGACTGATGCCAATGTCCCGACTGATGGATTAGAAAATCCGGAATCAGGTCTAAGGTCCACGGATCGTCCACTGCATGCTTTTTCAAGTAAGGAAACCATATCTGACGAGGCCAGTATGGGGCAATCAGAATCATTGAAGACCCCAGTTGAGAAGCTTTTTGAATAACTTTGGGAAGGAGTGGAATTGGAGGAAAGGCATAAAGAAGCCCTGTTGGCCAAGGTTGTGCTAGAGCATCCATGGCTGGTACTTCCTGATGTGGCATCAAGGAGAAGAACCTTTGGCACTTGGTGTTTTGTGGAGTTGCAAATAGGTCGCAGCACGGCGTTCCCCATCTCTTGAAAACCTGGGCTGCTACTGTGCGGTTTAGAGACCATTCGTGAGGAGAGAGAATTGTCCTGCTTAATTTGTCCGCCAATACATTTGACTTTCCCGGGATGTGGGTCGCTACCAAGAAGCGGTTGGTAGCTACAGCCCATTCCCACACTCTCATGGCCTCTCTGCAAAGGGGATACGACCTGGTCCCTCCTTGTTTGTTCAGATACCAAACCACCGACATGTTGTCTGTGTGGATGGCGATGATGCCCTGAGGAAGAAACTTGTGTAAGGCCTGTAGGGATAGAAGTACAGCCCTCATCTCCAACACGTTGATGTGGAGAAGAGCTTCGTCCGGAAGCCAGGAGCCCTGAACTAGCCTGCCCAGACAATGCCCCCCCCACCCTATCTGGGAGGCATCTGTCGTCAGGGTAACCACTGGAGGGGGGAGAACAAAGGGTTTTCCCTGATCCAAGTTGGATGTCTGAAGCCACCAGCGAAGGTCCCTTTTGCATATTTCCGTAATCATGATGTGATGACTGAGGGGAAGATCCTGAAAGGACCATTGAGTTGACAAGAGCCACTGAAGAATCCTCATGTGTAATCTTGCTAGAGGAACTAAAAGAACCGTGGCAGACATTGAGCCTAAAACCTGTAGGACCATCCTGGCTGGGGCTTTGGATCTCGAGATCAGAGCTTGAACTTGGCCCTGTAAAGTTCGGATCCTTTCGGCAGGAAGAAAGACGCGCATCAATCTTGAGTCTATCTCTGCTCCTATAAACTTTATGCGTTGAGAGGGCAGCAAGACAGACTTTGACCAATTGAATGTAATCCCTAGGGAAACACCCAGGAGATGGTGGCTTTGAGGTTGTCCATTAGTAGATGCCTGGTGGTGGCAGTCAGGAGCCAGTCGTCGAGATAGGGAAACACTTGGAATCCAAGACTTCTCAGGTGAGCCGTCACTACTGCCAAACACTTGGTGAACACCCTGGGGGCTGTGGTGAGACCAAAGGGCAGAGCACAAAATTGGTAATGACTGACTCCCAGGCTGAAGCGCAGATACCTTCTGGACGCCTGATGTATCGGTATGTGATAATAGGCGTCCTTGAGGTCTATGGAGCACATCCAAACATCCTTCTCCAACAACGGGAGAATGGATTGTAACGTGACCATTCGGAATTTGGATTTCGTGACGGATTGGTTCAATCTGCTGAGATCCAATATTGGTCTCAGGTCCCCTGTCTTTTTTGGCACTAAAAAGAACCTGGAGTAATTTCCTGATCCGATCTGGTCTGTGGGGACCGGTTGGATGACTCCTTTTCTAGCAGCTTTAAAGCTTCTGCGGCTGCTATTTCCCTTTGACTGGGTGGTGGGTCCGGGATTCTCTTGGACGGTGGGGTGAGTATTTGAATGGGATGGTGTAACCTCCGGCAATGATCCGAAGCACCCATCTGTCCTGAGTGATTGACTCCCAGGCTTTTAGGTGCTTGGCAACGACACCCGACTGGCTCGAGCAGCACAGCCGGGCAATCCCTCATGACGTGTGGGAGGCTGAAGAGCCACGAAAGGACTCGCGGTCTCCAGAATTGCGGGCCCTCTGCCGCCTCTGGGACGGCGTCTCCTGAAAAATTTCCCGCCCTCTGCCTCTGGACGGGAATCTTCCTGCTGTTGGGAGAAAAACTTGCGAGATTTTCGAACCACATTTTCCCCTCCTTTGGCCTTGGGGTAAGGCCGAAGGGAGTGGAATAACGGGCACCTACGGCAGATAACGTTTTCCCTCTTGCTCACAGCGGTAAGGGTGTCTTTCACCTTGGGTCCAAACAATGAGGACCCATCAAAGGGAGCGTCGGCGAAGGAAGACTTGAAGGCCTCCAGAACTGACACAAGCGGAGCCAGGCTTGTCACGTGAGCCACGCCTGTGCCTGCCGCTCTACCCGCCCCTTCGGCCGCATAGGAAATGAGCCTCATGGACGAGTTAGAAATTGACGTAAGGATAGCCAACTGAGAGCTAACCGACTGGGCTAGCTGCTCAGGTAGGTTACCGAGAGGAATCTGACAACTCCTTGACCAGATCCCTCTGAAGCCTGGTAAAATGTGCCAAATAATTCAGAGACCTTAAGGTAAAGGCCGCTGAAGTCAGGGTGCGCTTCCCGTACCTATCCATACTCCTAGACTCCTTATTAGGAGGATGGATGGACGTTGAAGCCTCTGCCACGTCCTGTTGTGTAGCAGATGCCACCACCATGGCATCTACAGCCACGCCTTTAGTAAGGAACTCCTTCTCGGGGGGGGCAGATAAAAATTTATTTGGACGAGAAGGGACTGGTTCCACGGTATCTGGATGTTCCCACGCCTTGACAAACTAAATCCAGAAGCTCGTCGAAGGTCGAAGACACCCAGGAGGCGGAGGGCTGAGCCCCAAAGGCCTTGAGGAGCACTGACTCGTCAGCAGAGTGGGGTTTGGATATCCAGCCGCCTCGTTGTTTGAGGATCTCTAAGATGTCTGCAAATGAGACATCATCCGAGGACGACTTCGGGACCCCTCTGCATCATCCATATCAGTGTCCGATGTAATAGACTCGGGAGTCCACGTGCTTCCTCTTGCACGATCTCTTCCTTGGGGGTTCCTCTGAAGACAACTCAAGAACCCTCAGGAGGAGGGAACCCCACTGGGGTAACCTCAGGCCTCGGGCTCCGCTGGCTACGGAAAGGGGAACTGACATAGACGCAGTCTCCGGGCCCAGGGAAGGTGGTGGTAAAAGCGGAGAGATGGCCGAAGAGGACTTGGCCAAGGCACTCCTCATGGCCCTGAAAGCCGGACCCCCAGAATCCTGGGAGTGTCCGGACTCCGGAGCCGTGATAGCCAACGGAAGTCCCGCAGCCGAAGCACCGAGGGGGAGGCTCGGAACCGAAAGCATAGGTCCCGAAACATCACCCCCGGGTCCAGCCGAAGAAGTCCGCGTACCAAACTCGGACCCGAAGGCCCGGGTTGGAGTAAGGGTCGGAGCCGACCCTGAGATCTCCACCGGCTCCAACAGCACCTGCTCCGACGGAGCCAAAGCCGTCGGAGGAGGAATGGCAATGGGGTGGGCCAAGGTCATCGGCTCCGAAACCAGCTGGGTCGGAACCGAAACAAATTTTTGGAAGACTGGGGACTGGAACAGTCTTTGTAGCACCCTGTCTATATCAGAATCCGACATCCTCGAAGACCGAGAGGAAATAGAACGGGTTCGAGAAGGCCTCTCCATCGGCCCCAAAGGGCTAGGGGACCGGCTCCGAGGCGACTCGATGAGTATCGGCGCCGAGGGAATACTCACAGCAGATTCCATCGGTGCCGAGGTAGACTTCGGCGCCGAGGAGGAAGTGTCTGAGCGGGCGACCCTTGTCGGCTCCGAGAGCAGCGGAGCCGAAGGTGACCCGCCTCTCGATGCCCCAGCCATCGGCTCCGAAGCCAGAGGAGTCGATACTGGTGGCATCGAGGCAGACCGTTCCAACCTCGGCTCCGAAGTCTTTGGAGCCGAAGGAGAGGCCTGCCTAAGTTTCTTGGCAGTCGGATCCGACGGACTGGTCGGAACCGAAGCCCTTTTCTTTTTGGCCGGAGCAGGAGAGGATGCCAAGGCTTCTTCAAAGGAAGGTTTAACTAACCCCTTAAGAATCAATTTATTTTTCCTCTCCTGGAGGACCCTTGAGGAAAAAGCGTGACATACACTGCACGACTCCTGCAAGTGCTTTGCCCCGAGACAATATACACAGAGCGAATGATCGTCTGTGATAGACATTTTAAACCCACATTTCGAACATTTTTTAAAGCCCGAAGGCCTAGGGGTTTGAGACATGATGTTACACTCACTTTGACAGGAAAGTAAACAACTAAACTCTTGCTGATGATAAAGCCAAGCTTACTGCAAACACTTCCTGAAAAAAAAAGGACAGGGAACTCTAAACCAACTATAGAACACTAGAGACCCTGTAAATATTAAGGGTTGATAGTCCGGGAAGGCCCTGGATGGAGGGGGGCCGAAACAAACTCAACCCAATCACACACAACAATTTTACAATCCAATCGTACACAAAAATAAGCGATAGCCGTTAAAACAGCTTTTGTGAGCAAATTTAGCAAAAAACTGACAGAAAAGTTAGTTAATAAAAACTACTCAGCCCAGCCAGCTCGAGACCACGTCTTCGCAGGTTAGCGGCAAACGAGATCTGGGGGACTGGTAGTGGTGCATCCTGGGATATAGTAAGCTCAGCCAATAAGAGACTTCGCTCTTTGGCATAAGCGTGCCGAGTCGGAGCCGAGGGATCGGCTCCGAACCCATCATTCAGAATGTAGGCGAGATAGGATCACATAACATCAGAAGTAACAGAATCTTGATCAAAGTATCAGAAGGAAAATCAGTTCTAGGTCTCTTAGAGGGGGAAGGCTGGCTTCCCCAAATTAAAGTAGTAAGGTCTTTCAGCCATTCTAAGCATTTGTTTTTTAGGCATATGGGCCTGACCATGCGGTTTGGACGTTGGTTTTCTAGGCATGGGTCGAGTTTTAGGCCTGGATGAAGAAGGCATCGGTTTAAAATGCAAATCTGTAGGCCTGAATACACCCTCAGAAGCTGGTACCTGCACAGCGGCTCCGGACCCATCAAAGGTAGAGACATCCGCAAGTTCCACAGTCGAAGAAGCATCTCGCGGCATACCGGACTCCGAATGGTTCTCAGTAGAGGCCTGTGAATCTGAAGTAGCGGGTATCAGGGGCTGCAAAAGTGCCTCACTGAGTACCGGTGAACTGGCGACTAACTTAACGGAAGCGTTGTCGGCAGTTTTGGACCTATGCAGTCTGTCTCCGTCTTTATCCTTATGTTTTTTCAGAATATCGATAGTCAGATGGCTTATGGCAGCCATTTCTGGATAGTTAAACTGAGTACCAAAATAATTTGCTGCAAAAATAGACAGACAACGAATAGTTCAGAGATTGAATAAGGCACAAAACAGACAGCGAGAGACGTTGTGGTCTGGGCCCAAGCAAGGAATGCAGTACGAAGGAAAACCTTTGAGGTATTTGCTTTCCACAGGTAAGACAACTGTTAACTTTTAGTGAAATTGGTTAAGAGCGAGATAAAGGATCCCCAACGGGGTACTTAGCTTTTTTGAAGACTTTGATTCTGAAACTCGAAAACGAAAATTTCAGGAGTCTGCCTACCGGCACTTGCGCGGCTAGAAAGACTGTTGTAATGGTGTCAGCTGCATGTTTTATACCCCTGATGACCTGATGTCATGGAAGAGAGCGGCTGACGCAGGAATCCAGGATTCTGGTATTCAGGCCGGCTGAGGGCTACCTGCAGGCAGATAACCAAATTTAATGACTGCAACAGTGAAACATGAACATCTACCATTTCGGATCCAATCTGGATCCGAAGCCCACAGGTAGACGACCAAATGAAGTTAACTATTTCAGATTTTGTGGTCACCCAACTATTAATCTAGGTGGTCTCTGAAGAGGGTCAGGGAGGGGTTCTGTTTCATGTCAACTGGAAACTTGTTCCAGAGAGGCTGCAGTCAGTCTCTGGAAGATGTTTCTCTCTCGCTCCGGCATGACCTGTTCAAGTCAGAGGCTTGGTTACGATCCCTGGAATGAATGATCCTCCTGCAGTTTGATTTAAGAATGTGTGGCACTGCCATCAAGGCCGGGTCAGAGACAGTCCTGAAAGCCAGACACAAGTCAGCCATTAGCAATCTGTAGGAGATTGAATACAGTGACAAGCCTTTCAGTCTTTCCATGCAAGACTTGCTTTGTGCACTCAATTCTTGGATAGAAACCTCTGTGATCTCTTCAACTGTTGCAGGTGCCTGGTGAGGTACATGCAAAAGGAAGCACTGTGCTCAATTACTGGTCTGAAGACAGTCAAATACAGTGGATATAAAAAGTGTACACACCCCTGTTAAAGTGCCAGGTTTTTGCAATATAAAAAAAAGGACACCACAATAAATAATTTTAAAACTTTTC
Organism: Protopterus annectens; assembly: GCF_019279795.1. NCBI lineage: Eukaryota > Metazoa > Chordata > Ceratodontiformes > Protopteridae > Protopterus > Protopterus annectens. The sequence continues at coordinate 95,276,559 of NC_056750.1, forward strand.
CCATCTTTAATGTAACCTATAACCCGTACAATTCAATTTAAAAACAAATAAAACTGTTAGGGGGCAAAATATAAAAATAAAACGTACCATAAGCTGGTTGCATAAGTGTGCACACCCTTAAAAAAGTCATGTACTCACCATAATGTTCAGTGTTTGTTGTCCATCTCGCCCTTCATTCTTACTGGATGGGAAAGCATCCCTAGCATCTTTTCCTGGGTGGCTCACGGGAGTACACCTTTGAGGACAGTGGAACCAAATGAAGCCCTGTCCCTGGAGGCCAAATCAACTTTGTAATGAGTAATCAATGTATGAGGATTTTCCCATGTAGCAGCAGCACAAATACTGTCCACTGACATTCTGGCCTGGAAAGCAGAGGATGTTGCCAATGCTCTGGTTGAGTGACCTCTAATTTTGAATGGCAAATTTCTATTATTGAAAGTGTATATAAAAGTAATACAATTTGAATGCCAATTTGAAAGTGTGACTTTTGAAACTGGCATGCCCTTTTTTGCTTCAGAGAAAGAAATGAACAATTGGGCTGATCTTCTGAAATCTTTAGTTCTATGGAGATAGAATCTGAGTTGTCTATGCACATCCAATTGGTGGACTTTATACTCTGCCTTGTTGTTATGACTGAAAATACTAGAAACTCGATAGATTGGTTTAGATTGGATTGAAAACAAACCTTGGGTACAAATGACAGATTAGTTCTTAGCAATACCCTATATCCTTATGGAAAATCAAATAAGGTGGCTTGATTGATAGTGCTTGCAACTCTGACACTCTTCTTGCAGAGGTTACCACTACTAGAAGTATAGTCTTCTATGAAAGGAATTTGAGGTCACAAGATGAGGAGGGGCTCGAATGGCGGCAATGTTAGATGAGACGCTACAAAATTTAAATCCCAAGAAGGAAGTGGTTCTTTTAAAGGTCGTCTCAATAAAGAAATTCCTTTTACGAATGCTTTACACAATCTGTGCGACATTAGGTTAGGAGAAAATTCACCAATGTGGACATTTAAAATTGCTGCCAGTTGGACTCTAACTGTAGCTGCAGCCAAGCCTTGTTGGAATACTCCAGTAAGAAAATCTAAAATCAAGTGAATTGGTGCAGAAAAGGGGTCACTGTTTCTGGTTTATGCCCAGGAGAATCTCTTCCATTTACTAGTACATAATTCTCTGAAAGAATCTTTATGAGAGGATATCAAAATGTGTCTGACTGCTGGAGTGAAGTCTTGAAGCCTAAGTTTGGAAGTGGAGCAGCCATGCTGTTAAATTGAGGGTGTGGAGAGAAGGATGTAGTGTTCCTAACATATGGGTCAGAAGGTCTGGAACTGGGTCCAGAACCCACGGCTTCTCCTGCAGATGAGGCCAGATGAAGGGGAACCAAATCTGATTAGGCCAATATGGGGCAATGAGAATCAGCCTGCTTCCGAAGGATTTTGCTTTCTGGATGACTATGGGTATTAAGGGAAACAGGGGAATGGCATAAAGTCGTCCCGAGGGCCAAATGTGAACAAGAGCATATCTCGGTGTCTCCTTCAGAAGGGGGAATTAGGGCAAAGTAGCTGCTGCATTTGGTATTCATGAAAGTGGCAAAAAGACTGCAGCAAGGCTGGCCCAATTTCCGGAAAATCTCTTCTGCTACGATCTGGTTTAGAGACCACTCAGGAGGCATTAATATTGCCCTGCTGAGCTTGTCCACTATCACGCTGGATTTCCCCGGGATGTGCGTTGCTACTAGAAAGCATTGGGAAGTTACTGCCCATTGCCAAACTCTCAGAGCCTCTCAACAAAGTGTATATGATTTGCTTCCTCCTTGTTTATGTGCCATACCACCGACATACTGTCTGACTGGATTGCAATCGTCCGTAGTGGAAGAGTCATGGAGTGCCTGCAATTCCAGAAGCACTGCTCTTACCTCTAGAACACTGATGTGCAAATGGGCCTCATGGTCTTGCCATATGCCTTGGATTGCCCTTCCCAGATAATGTCCCCCCTCCCATCTGGGAAGTGTCTGTATTCACTGTAGCAACAGGATGTTGTGGAATAAAGGGTCTCCCGATGGTCACATGATTGGACTGAGTCAACCACCGTAGATCCCGCTTGCATGACTCCATTATTCTTATCAGATGGGGCATAGGAAGTTCTTGTAGCAACCACTGAGAAAACAGGAGCCACTGAAGGATTCTCATATGCATCTGGCGAGAGGAACTAGAGTTATGATTGAAGCCATGGTTCCTAGAAGTTTCAGGACTACCTTTGCCTTCACCTTGTCCTTGGGAAGCAGGTGGAGTATTTGCTGTCTGAGGGCAGAAATTGTGTCGGGTGGAAGACGTGCCATCATAGAAACGGTGTCTAGGTCTGCACCTATGAAGGTAATATACTGACAGGGCAACAAGGGAGATTTTTGCAAATTGACTTATCCCTAGCTGAGCACAAATTTCCAATGTCACATCCCTGACTTGTTGAAGTAGATGCTTGGTGGTGGCATTTAGGAGCTAGTGGTCCAGGTATGGAAAACACTTGGATCCAAGAGGTCTCAAGTGAGCAGTTACTACTGCCATACATTTGGTGAAAACTCTGGGGGCTGTAGTGAGACTTAAGGGCACAGCTCGGAACTGATGACTGGCTCCCAGCCAGAAGTTTAAATGACTCCTTGATGCTCTGTCCATTTTTATGTGGTAGTATGCATCTTTAAGGTCTATTGAGCACATTCAATAATCTTTCCCTAAGGGAAGTACTGACTGCAGGTGTCACAATTTGGACCTTGCACTTTTTGACAGATTTGTTCAGTTTGCTGAGATCCAGTCCCCTGTTCTTTCTGGCACTAAAAAGAATCTTGAATAAGTTCCAAATCCTATTTGGTCTGCAGGGACTTTTTGGATGACTCTTGTCTAACAAAGTACAGTTGTGTACACCTACCATAAATGTAGATGTTAGAGAGTCTTCACTGTTGCAGTCATAACTGTAGGGTTCTCCCCTGCCGGCAGGCAGTCCTCGGTCGGCCAGAATCCCTAAGTCTGGGTCCGGCATAGGCTGTTCAACCATGCTCCCTGACGTCACAGCGCCAGGAGTACAAAGCTGACAAACGATGCCATGTTCTCCAGTTTTTCTTGCCCCAGATGTCAGGAGTCCCAAAATGAGAAAGGTCCCATATCCTTTGCAAATACACCTCAGAAGAATGGTGAAAAAAGGAACCACACAAAAGTAAAAATAAGAGGGGACAGGAGGGAGAGCAGACTGCAACAGTGAAGACACTCAAACATCTACATTTATGGTAGGTGTACACAACTGTACTATGTTCATCGTGTTTCACTGTTGCAGTCATGACTGTAGGGTAGAATCCCAAAGCAGAATGAAAGGGAGGTGGTCAAAGTAGAAGGGGGTGGCTAAAAGGCCCTGCAAGACTGCAGAAGCAAAGCCTGCCCTAGACTTAGAGTAGAGAGGTAGATTGTAGTGCTTTGAAAAAGTATGCACTGAACTCCAAATTGCAGTTTCCAAAATGTCTTTGGTAGGAACTCCCCTGAGGAAGGCAGCAGAAGTGGCAGCAGCTCTGGTGGAATGAGTCCGTATACTCCCTGGGATTTGCTTTCCATGGTGTGAATAACAAAATCTGATTCCATGAGCAATCTATTTAGAAATTGTCTGTTTTGAAATGGCTTTACCTTGGGAACTTGAAGCATAAGAAACTAACAATTGCTCTGATTTTCTGATGTCCTTGGTTCTGTGCAGGTAAAAACATAGTTGTCTGTGTACATCCAAGGAATGTAAGATCCTTTCCCCTTTATTTTGAGGAGTGGGGAAAAAAGTTGGCAAGTGGATAATTTGATTTAAAGTCACTTTGGAAACCATCTTAGGCATGAATGTAGGATTAGTCCTCAAAGACACCCTGTGTCTTGATGAAAAATAATATAAGGTTCCACAGCCATAAGAGCTTGCAACTCTGAAACTCTCTTGGCAGAGGTCAGGGCTAACAGGATGGCCGTTTTCCAAGATAAAAACTTGATGTCATTAGAGGCAGCAGGCTCAAAAGGAGGTAAGATGAGCTTTTCCAAAACATAGCTGAGATCCCAAGCAGGAATGGGAGGAGATCTAGGAGGTCTTAAGTTCTTAGCTCCTCTGAGAAACTGTCTCATGAGCTGGTGGGAAAAGATTGAAGGGTCTGTATTATAATAAGCGGAAATAGCAGAGGCATGTATCTTAATGGAAGAGAAAGAGCGACCCTTATGTAAGAGATCTGTCAGGTAAAGTAAAATCAAAGGAATGTTCGGAAGAAGAGGATCAGAATCCTGAGCCTGCATCCAGGAACAAAATCTTTTCCATTTTCCTGCATAAGATTTTCTAGTGCTAGGACGTCTGGCTTCTAAAATGACATCCATAACCTGCTTGGGTAGTAGAGAAGGAATCAAAGGCCCTGGATTAACCAGGCCGCCAGGCTGAGAGTGCTGACATGGGAGTGTAGAACCTGACCTTGATGTTGGGACAGAAGGTTCGGAGTCTGTGTAAGACCCAAGGGGGCTCCAGACATAGGTTTTTCAGAGTGGAGTACCAAAACTGTCGAGGCCAATTTGAGTCCAACAAGATTATCATCTTGGGCTTGTCCTGTTTGATCTTTAATAATACCCGTGGAAGAAGAGGAAGAGGCGGAAAGGCATATCCCGAGAGGTTTCTCCAACTGAATGATAGTGCATCCACTTTCCAAGCTTGTTCGTGGAAAGTCCTGGTGCAAAAAATCTGTAGTTGATGATTGAGGTGGGATGCAAAGAGGTCTATGTGAGGACATCCCCAGACTGCTGTTATCATCCTGAATATTTTGGTGTCCAGCATCCATTCGTGTGGATCCGAAAGGTTTCTGCTTAGACTGTCTGCCAGGAAGTTTTGCTTCCCTGGTAGAAACTGAGCTTGAAGGTCCAGACTGCAAGCTACAGCTGTGTTCCATAGATCCATGGCTTGTCTGCAAAGGGGGTAGGAATGATATCCCCCTTGCTTGTTTATGTACCACATAACTGTGGTGTTGTCTGTCCGTATCAGTAGTTGTCCTGGTTGTAGAACATTCCTGAAGGCCATTAGAGCTTTCTGAACGGCTAACATTTCCTTTAAATTGATATGCAGGTGCTTCTGATCCTTTGTCCAAAGGCCCTGCAGACAGTTGCCCTGAAAATGGGGTCCCCATGCATAATCCGAGGCGTCCGTGGTTAGAATCTGAGTGGCAGGAGGCAGACAGAAGGGTTTCCCTTTGTTTAGAGTACATGCCTTGGACCACCAAAGGAATTCCTTTTGAAGACAAGGCAGGACGGAGATCAGTATGTCTAAACTGTGTCAATGCTGAGACCATACACTTTTTAGGTACCACTGTATTTTCCTCATGTGTAGTCTTGCATATGGTACGAGAAGGATGCAGGAGGCCATGTAACCCAAAGCCTGAAGGAATCTCCTTGCAGATAGCCGAGTTAAAGTTGCCAAGGTTTTGAAAGTTGAAGCCAGCAGAAACTGTTTTTTCGTATGTCAGAAATGCCATCTGGGTTGTTGTGTTTAAAGAAGCGCCCAGAAAAATTATCTGTTGTGAGGGTGTCAAATTTGACTTTATGTTTACAGTGAATCCCAGGAACTTGCTGTCTGCCTGAATAAGACAGTCGTCCAGATAAGGGTAAATTTGAATTCCCTTGAGTCTGCAGTAAGCTACTACTGGAGCCAGGCATTTGGTGAAGACCCTGGGCGCAGTAGACAATCCAAAGGGCAGCACAGAGAATTTAAAGTGCCTCGATCCGGCCTTGAACCTGAGGTATTTTCTGCGTTCCTGCCTGATGGGAATGTGTAAATATGCCTCTTTTAAATCCAAAGTTACCATCCATGCAGTTTTGGACAGCATTGGAAGTAGCTGCTGTAGAGTAAGTATCTTGAATCTTGGAATCTCTAGAAAGGTGTTCAAGATTGACAGATCCAGAATGGGTCTCCATGAGATGTTCTTCATCTCACATTGCTGCAGTCCTTACACTTGGGTAGTCCGCTGTCCTCGGTCTGCCCGAATATCAAAGTATAAGGCTGACGTCGGTCAAGGCGCATTTGACTGACATCAGGACGTCAGGGTACAAATGCGCATGACCGACGTCATATCCTCAGTCTTTTTTGCCGCATGGTCCAATGCAGAAGCAGCATTGCAAGTGCCGGTTGGCGTTCTGAAATTTTTCGATTTCGGAGTTTCAGACAGAGTCAAAGTTGGCTAAGTACCCCGTTGGGGAATATTTTAGTTTTTTCTTGCCTCAGTGGTTTACCGGATGTCAGAAAAGTGAATAATTGTATTTCTTGTGGGAAACAGATACCGCATAGAGACTATCATACTTTGTGTATTCCTTGTTTAGGGCCTGAGCACGACGTTGTTGGGTGTCGCTCTTGTGCTAGATTCAATAAGCGCACTATAAAGAGAAGGTTAGATTGTGCCAGGTTAGTCTTCGAAGCGGTGCAATTATAAAATGCCGCCGGATGCTCCGACGCCCGCTTCTTCGAAGAAGCGCAAGGACAAAGCAGTTAAGCCTAGGCTAGAAGAACCGTCCGTACCGGACGCCGGTTCTTTAGAGGTGTCGGTGGAGCCGGTGGTTCCACCGGAGGTTTCTTTGGGATCCCAGGGAGAGACTTTGTTATTGCAGGATGTGGCCTCTCAGGAGGCAGGTCAGGCTGAAGGGGCTTCTCAGGTTACTATACCCCCCTCCCTTCCTAGGGTGGTTAGGCCCTCTCCTTCTGTTTCCAAGGCTTCTCCCAGAGGCAGGCCAGGTTTAGCTTCAGTTGGTGTCACCCCTAGTTCTTCAGGAACTGTGCCCAAGAAGCATATGCTTATAATGGCAGAAGATTTGATTACTTTGATTAGGGGTTCTTTGCCCCCTCCTGATAAGAGACCTAGGGTGGAGCCTGAGCTAGGGAGTTTTGAGCAGGCTTCGGATGTTTCAGAGTCTTCGCTGAAGACTTGCAGGAGTATTCTCCTTATTCTGATTCTGATGTGGATGATTCTACTCCTTCTGCTTCTCCTCCTGAGGATTTTTCTTTCAGAAACTCTTCATTCCATGAGGGAGCATTTTAAGTGGGAAGGTCAGGACTTCTCTGATTCCAGGAAAAGGCTTAGGGAATTTTTGTTTTTACCCCAGCATAGGCCTTTGGCTATACCTCCTGTTTTGGATGTGGTGGAAGATGTTTTTACAGAGGCTTCTCTTAATCCTGATTCTTTGCCTCCTGCTCCTGTTAAACCGGATAGGTATTACAGGGTGCCTGAAGCTCATAAGTATCTTTTTAAGAGTCCTAGGGCAGACCCAGAAACTGTTAGTCAGGGGCCTAAAGGTGTTAAGGCTTCTGTTGTCAAGAATCCGGTTCCTACAGATAAAGAGGCCAGGGCTTTGGATAGATGGGGAAAGAAAGTTTATACTTCTTCCACTCTAGCTATGAGGGCTTTGAATTGCCAGTTTCACATGTTGAAATACCAAAACTATCTCCTTTCACAATTGAAGTCTAAGGTTGATGCTCTGGCAGAAGGTATTGATTGTAAAGAGTTACAAGATTTAGTACATGTTTCTGAACAGGTGGGTAAGCATTCTTTGCAATGTGGTTTTGATGCTGTACAGGCCTCGTCTAGGGTGGCTGCCACTGGGTCAGTTCTTCGCAGGCACGCCTGGCTGAGGGATCAGAATTTATCTGACCATGTTAAAACAAGGATTTTAGATGCTCCTTTACAATCTGATGTGTTGTTTGGTTCTCCTGTTGAGGCAGTTTTAAAGAAAATGGAAGACAAGGCTAAGTCTATGCAGACTGTTAGAGATTTTTTGCAGGTTCAGCCTCCAAAGTTTAGTAGAAATTGGCCTACTAAGGGGTGGACGTATCCTTCTTATGATTCCCAGTCTAGGGGTAGATCTAGACGTGGTAGGGGCAGAGCTCAGGGCTCTTTCAGGCCTAGAACAGGGAGTTCTCCTGCACAGTCTTCAGGTGAGGGCAGGGGTCAGTCCTTTCGTAAACAGACCCAATGACCTACCTTTTCAGCTGCCAGAGCCTTCTCGTCTGGCAGCACCTTTGGGAGGAAGGTTGGCACTTTTCAAAGAAAATTGGAGTTTAATTACCCAAGACAGATGGGTATTGGATATCATACACCACGGTTACAGGTTTTATTTCCATACCTTGCCTCCTTTCAAAGGCATGCCAGACGTTCCTCCTCAACAAAGAATAGAGGCTCACAAGCAAATTTCTCTGTTACTCCAAATAGGGGCCATACAGCCGGTCCCTATGCCAGAAGTGGGCCTAGGATTTTATTCTCGCCTGTTCCTAGTACCAAAGAAAGGGAACACGTGGAGACCAATTTTGGACTTATCTATCCTCAACACTTATCTGGACATTCCCAAGTTCAAAATGTTGACGTTACAGCAGCTTTTACCTCTGCTGGGCAAAGATCATTGGATGGTAACTTTGGATCTCAAGGAGGCTTATCTTCATGTTCCTATCAGACTGAGTTGCAGGAAGTATCTGCGTTTTCGAGCTGGGACTTCTCATTATCAGTTCTCTGCATTGCCCTTTGGCTTATCTACTGCCCAGAGTGTTCACGAAAGTTCTGGCTCCAGTGATAGCTTTCCTCAGGTTAAAAGGAATACAGATCTATCCTTATTTGGACGATTGCCTGATTCTGGCTCAAGGAAGGGACGAGCTTCTTCATCATTTGGATTACGTGATAGCAGTGCTAAGATGCCTGGGGTATTCTGTGAACGAAATAAAGTCCAGTCTAGTACCCTCTCAGGACATGTGCTTTCTGGGTGTGAGACTGAATACAGCATCCCAGATGGCCTTTTTGACCCCGGACAAACAAATGAATCTTTCCCTTTACTTTCATCAGTTGTCTCATCAGTCCAGGCTGACTGCAAGGACAGTCCTTCAAGCCTTGGGGTTCATGGCATCTTGTATTCTGGTGCTTCCCAATGCCAAACTGCATATGAGGAAGCTACAATGGTATCTCAAAACTGTATGGACACAGCACTGCCAGGATTTGGACACTGTCATTCAAATAATACCTTGCATTCAAAAGGAATTGTTGTGGTGGGCTCAGGAATGTCACCTAAACAAGGGACTCTCTGTGACCCGGCCAGAGGCGAGTCAGATTCTAACGACAGATGCCTCAGACAAAGCTTGGGGAGCTCATCTGAATGGAAAGTGGATACAAGACAAGTGGCCTGCCAGACTACAACATCTACATATCAACTTGAAAGAGATGTTAGCAGTCCAGTTTGCATTAATAGCTTTCAAGGATTTACTTCTTCCAGGGCAGGTGTTGATTCTAACAGACAACCCAACTGTCATGTGGTACATCAACAAGCAAGGCGGAACACATTCTTATCCTCTATGCAGGCAAGCAATGATTTTGTGGGAGACTGCTCTCAGTTTACAGCTAAATCTTCAGGCAAGGTTTCTGCCGAGCACAGAACTCCTTAGCAGATGTGTTGAGCAGACAAATTATGGATCCCCACGAGTGGAAATTGGATCCTCATGTATTTCAGAAATTGACAGTGTCATGGGGAACTCCAGACATAGATCTGTTCGCTTCTCCACTAAACCACCAGCTGCCAAAGTTTTGCACAAAAGGTTTCATCCCACAGCTTGGAAAGTGGATGCTCTTTCTTTCAATTGGAGCAATCTTCATGTGTATGCCTTTCCGCCTCTGCCTCTCCTCCCAAAGGTACTACTAAAGGCCAGACAAGACAAGCCAAGGATGATTTTGATAGCTCCAGATTGGCCTCGACAGCATTGGTACCCATTACTGAGAAGCCTGGCACGGAAGCCTCCATGGCCTTTGCCTTCGATTCCACACCTGTTGTCTCAGGAGGACAGTCATTTGCTCAATGTCAAGCTTCACTCTCTGCACCTAACAGCCTGGCATATTCTGTTTTGAACCATAGTGGGCCTCCACTTCCACAGCAAGTTTTGAATGTTATTTTGGAAGCTAGAAGGCCTAGTACAAGGAAAGTGTACGCAGATAAATGGAAGAGATTTTTATTTTGGAGTGCAGCAAAGGATTTTGATGTTTCTGAGCCTAATTTAAGTGTGGCTCTTCAATATCTTACTGAGTTACTGGACAAAGGTTTGTCCTTCTCTTCTATTAAGGTTCATGCTGCAGCAATTTCGCTCACTATGATTGTGACCCACCATTGTTTTCTCATCCTTTGTTCAAGCAATTTCTTAGAGGGGCAAAGAATATAAGACCCCCACGAAGAGCTCCTACTCCTGCTTGGGATCTCAATTTTGTGTTGGAGAAACTCACTCTACAACCTTTTGAGCCTGCAGCTACTACTGAATTAAAGTTTTTATCATGGAAGACTGCTTTTTTGTTGGCTATTACCTCTGCAAGAAGGGTTTCTGAGTTGCAGGCCCTTATGGCGGTTGAGCCTTTCTTAATTTTCCATAAGGATAGGGTATCTTTACGTACTAATCCTTCCTTTATGCCTAAAGTGGTTTCTAGTGTGGCTTTAAACCAAACTATTCATTTGCCTACTTTTTATGCAAATCCCCAAAATAAAGGGGAAAAGATTTTGCACACTTTAGATGTACACAGGCAGTTGCGATATTATTTGGACAGAACTAAAGGGTTCAGGCAGTCTCAGCAGTTATTTGTTTCTTTTGCTTTGAGTTCTTTGAGTGCTTTGAACGGACGACTCATCTTGCCTGGGTTTAACTGCTTTGTCTTTGCGCTTCTTCGTGGAAGCGGGCGCCGGAGAATCCGACGGCATATTATAATTGCACCGCTTACCGAAGACCAGCCTAGCACAATCTAACCTTCGCTTAATAGTGCGCTTATTGAACCTAGCACAAAAGCGACACCCGACTACGTCGTGCTCAGGCCCCAAACAAGGAATGCACAAAGAATGATAATCCCTATGCGGTATCTGTTTCCCACAAGAAATACAGTTATTCACTTTTTCTGACATCCGGTAATACACTGAGGCAAGAAAAAACCAAAATATTCCCCAACGGGGTACTTAGCCAACTTGGATTCGGTCTGAAACTCCAAACTCGAAAAATTTCAGAACGCCGAACGGCACTTGCAACGCTGCTTCTGCATCGGACCATGCGGCAAAAAAGACTGAGGATATGACGTCGGTCATGCGCTTTTGTACCCTGACGTCCTGATGTCAGTTTTAAGCGCCTTGACCGACGTCAGCCTAATACTTTGGTATTCGGGCCGACCGAGGACAGCGGACTACCCGTATGTAAGGACTGCAGCAATGTGAGATGAAGAACATCAGCACACATCAACTCGAAAGCCGTACCCACCGGCTCAGAAAACACCCCTGGTTCAGAGGAAAAAGAGGAAACCCCCGGCTCCAGAGAGACCGGCTCTGAAGCTGATTTAGGAGCAGAGCTCAGAGGCACTGAGGGGTAGACTCAAACAAATAAGCTCGGGTCTGAGCATCCCCTTTGGGGACAACTGGAGAGCTACGGCTCCTAGACACCACGGATGGCACCAAGAGTGTCGGGAGCAGAGATCGGTTCCGGAATATCCTGAAGGGGTCTCAAAACCGAATGGTCTATAGCAAGTGGTGCTTGGCACTCCAGCTCCCAAGATCCAGCTTGGCTCAGAGGATGAACAACAGTGGATGTAACAGTCTTAGATGGCTCCAAAACCTGTTGGGATGGAGCAGAAAACAATTTTGCCAGCGCTGGCAATGACAATAGTCTGCACACCACCCTCTTCACGTCATCATCAGACAGGTTCCTAAAAGACATGGAGAACAGGGTTGGTGAACGAGATCTCTCCAGTATGGGAGCTCTCAAAGTAGGGGAGACCAGCAGAAGTTCAATGGACTGGCTCCCAGTCACAGCTTTGTTTGGCTCTAAGAACGTGGAGCCGAAGAACAGTTTATCAATGATAATCATCTCTGTTGGTTTCGAAGGCAGTGGAGCCGAGGTCGATGCTTGAGAAATTTTAGATGGCCTTTTGGTTGGTTTGTCCTTTGTAAAGGAAGAGGACTTACTGGAAGAGGTTGACGGAGAACTCTGTAGTTTCCTCAAAGGTCGGTTTCAAGAGTCCTTTGACGATCAGTTTATTTTTCCTCTTCTGTAAAACACGGGTGCTAAAGGAGTGGCAAAATGTGCAGGTTTCCTGAAGATGGATTGCTCCTAAACAGTAAACGCACATACTATGTCCATCCATAATGGACATTTTTTGGGAGCACTTTTGACATTTCTTTAAGCCCAAAGGCTTATGTTCCTTCTCCCTAGTTTCCTTGGACATGGTAGAGATGAAGAAATCTTAAAACTATAAGACTAAGAAAAAATCACACAGAAAACAAGTCTAGACCAGAAAATTTATTAACACATGCAGCACGTCTAGTAAAGCTAAAGGGGGTTCAACTAAACAAGGACAAACTCCTCTAATTTAAATGGACCTAGCTGTCAGAAAGGAACACACAGAATACACTACTACTAGCCTTCTAACTGAAACGGGCAGTTCGCTCTCTAACTTAAACGAGCTAAGCTAACTAATTAACGCACTAACTATAACAATTTAAGCACACCAATACAGTTAAAGGCAATGGGATACATAATACAGGCCTAGTGAAAAAAATGACTGCCAGCAAGAAGCACAGCAACAGCGATAAATTAGCTACTAAGGCTATGAAAAGCACAGCACTCACAAGACTAATTAAACTAAGCAATTCTAAAGACTAAATATGGAAAGATTAACAAAAAGACAAAAACTTAGCCACGGCCAATAAGAGAACATCCAAACTCGTAAAAACAGCAAACAAGATCTGGAGATTGCATCACTGCATGATGGGACAGCTACTCTGCCAGTCAAATTAGAGACTTCGAGCTAGTGTATTCGGCCGAGTTGGAGCAGAGGATCAGCTCTGATCCCATCCAGTAAGAATGAAGGGGAGATAGGACAACATAACATCTAATACTTGGATGAAGCACCTTTCGATTTAATTACAGCATTCAGTCTTCCTGGGTGCGCACCTGCCCATCAATTAAAGGGACTCTAAATAACCCCAAATAAAGTTCAGCTGTCCTAGTAGGATTTTCCTGACATTTAGTCAGTTGCCTGCTGCAGCAAAAGCCACGGTTCGCAGAGAGCTTACAAATCATCAAAGGGATCTCATTGTTGAAAGGTGTCAGTCAGGAGAAGGGTACAAAAAAAATTTCACAGCATTGGATATACCATGGAACACAATGAAAACAGTCATCAAAAAGTGGAGAAAATACGGAACAGTGACATTGAAAAGAACTGGACGTCTCTCCAAAATTGATGAAAAGACAAGATGAAAATTGGTCAGGGAGGCTGCCAAGAGACCTACAACAACACTGAAGGAGCTGCAGGAATTTCTGGCAAGTACTGGTTGTGTACTACATGTTACTACAATCCCCTGTATTTCTCCACGTCTGGGCTATGAGGTAGAGTTGCAAGATGGAAGCCTTTTCTTACACAGTAAAACATCCAGGCCTGGCTAAAATTTGCAAAACAATGCATCAAGTCTCCCAAAAGCATGTGGGAAAATGCGTTATGGCCTGATGAGACCAAGGCTGAACTTTTTGGCCACAATTGCAAAAGGTACGTTTGGCACAAAAACACTTCATATCATCAAAAGAAAACCAACCCCATGGTGAAGCATGGTGGTGGCAGTATCATCCTTTGGGGTTGCTTTCCTTCAGCTGGAATTGGGGTTTTAGTCAAGGTGGAGGGAATTATGAACGGCTTCAAATACCAGTCACTTTTGGCCCAAACCCTTCAGGTGTCTGCTAGAAAGCTGTAGATGAACAGGAATTTCTCCTTTCAACAGAATAATGACCCCAAGCATACATCCAAATCAACAAAAGAATGGCTTCTCCAGGAGAAAATTTAAGTATTGGAATGGCCCAGTCAAAGCCCAGACCTAAATCCAATAGAAAATCTGTGGGGTGACCTGAAGAGGGCTGTGCACAAGAGATTCCCTCGCAATCGAACAGATCTGGAGTGCTTTTCCAAGCAAGAGTGGGCAAATATTGCCAAGTCAAGATGTACCATGCTGATAAGGACTCCTGCACAAGAAGACTGAATACTGTAATTAAAGCAAAAGGTGCTTCAACTAAGTATTAGTTTAAGGGTGTGCACACTTCTGCAACCAGCTTATTGTATTTTCTTGATTTATATTTTTTCCCCTAACAGATTTGTTTTTCAAATGAATTGTACAGGTTATAGGTCACATTAAAGGTGGGAAAAGTTTTGAAATTATATACTGTGGACTTTTTTTATATCACAAAAAAATGGCATTTTAACAGGGGTGTGTACACATTTTATATCCACTGTAAAATGGAATTATAACTTCCATAGATCTAGAGGCGTTGCCTTTACTTATAAGATGTGCCACACAGGAGGATTTCCTTACTACTGTGGATACATGGTGGTTCAAGTCCACATGCTATCAATCTGAGTACCCAGATCACGTACCACTGGGTCTATACTTACAGGGGTGCTCTCTATAATGTAATTAGCAGGGATGTCAGATTTCCCAAAGGAAATAAAAAAGCATTTTTTTTTTTGCATTTAGCTTTAACCCATGGCTTTGGCACCAACCATATGTCTGCATTAAAGCTGTCTGCAGTATATTAACATCATTGGAGGAAAAAGATGCTAAGGATGAAGCTACCAGGTAACAGGAAAAGAGGAAGGCCTAAGAAAAGGTTCACAGATGTAGTGAGAGAGGACATGCAGGTGGTTGGTGTGACAGAGCAAGGTGCAGAGGACAGGAGGAAATGAAAACAGGTGATCCGCTGTGGCGACCCCTAATGGGAACAACCGAAAGAAGAAGATGATGATTGGAGGACTCAGTGACTGCTCCCAATTTGCAATAGACAGTGAATTTGGTCAGCCACAAGCCATCCAAGTTTACCAAGACTTCTGAGAAATGAACTCCAAACAATAAGGGACCCAGTAAATAGGTGACTGGTGTTTTGCTAGAGATGAAGTCACCCACTCTGACAGTATGTGTCCTGTCGGTAAGCCAGTTGGTTACCCATTTGGTAATGTTGGGATTAATTTCAAATTGGGAAAGTTTTTCTGTAAGACCAGAGTGGGGGATTGTCTCAAATGCCTTGGCTAGTTCAAGACAAGTGTCATGCACTGTCTTTCCTCGTCCAGGGCCCTGGTGACTTTCTCAAAGTCAACCATGTTTAACAGACAAGATCTACCTTTAATGAATCTGAACTTGGTTGAGTCCAGAGTTTGGAGATTACCAATTTCCTTGATAATAAAGTCCATGATGATTCTTTCCATGTCCTTACTGATGACCCTAAGTCAAGTTTATGGGCCTATAATTCCCTGGGTCGGTTGATTATCCCCCTTTGTGCAGGGGGATTACTGCTGCTGTTCTCCATTGCAACGGAAAACAGTTAGTTGACATGCTGTGGTTAAACAGGGACCCAAGTGGGAATGCTAGGTTATGTTTAAGTTGTTTAAAAAGCAACTAAGGCTGTAGTCTGGTCCCACTGATGCTGTGTTTTTGACCTTGGTAGAGTGCCGAGATGACCTGCTCTTAGAGATGAGGCTGAGAATAGTGGCATGTATTACTTTGGGGGATGACTGGAGGGAACAGGGGGTGTAGTTTTTTCCAAATCTGTCAGCTAGCAGGCTGGATATTACCTCCAGCTGAGTATGGGTGTTGCCAGCTACAACCAGTTCAGCACATAGCTGGGTATTTCCTTTTATATTCTGGATGCAGTTAGAGAATGCTTTGGGATTATCCTTAGTTAGGGAGCTTAATTTTGCTTCGTAATTAGCTTTGAAGGACTTCACTATCTCTAATCTTTTTAAGCTACAGAGGGATTTCTTCTTTAGCTGACTCAGTTCCCTCTTGTTCTTGAACATTATTTTCTTTCTCTTGTTGTATAACCTGATTATACTATGGGTCCCCCAGGGTGGCTTGTTTTTTGTCAAGACCTGGTTTCAATTTGGTTAGGTACAGTTGATTCTATAAAACTGTTTAAGTGGTTATACAGGGCATAGGTGAACCCCTCTGCATAGGAGTCAATGTTATCTGCATTTGAAGGGGCGTTGAAACTTTATACCATCACTTAGTTGTGCAAAATGCGTCATTGAAAAATTCTTATGCATTTTTCAGCTTGATGGGGTATCTGGTCTTATAATTACATTGAACAATACTAACTCATGTTCCAATCTTACCACAGAGGACATCAAACAGGGCAGAGAGATGCTCTCCACTGTTAGTATTATGTGCAGGACATTTGAGCCTGACTAGCTTTTCCAGAGCATTTGCATTGACAAAGTGCAAGAACCTCTGAGCCAGCATGTTAGTCGTACATACTTCCCTGTCGATGGTATGATAATTAAATTCACCCATGAGTACGGTGTTCAGCTGTACGGCAAGTGACTCCATGAAGTCCTGGTACTTGGCATGCTTTTCATGTTTCATGGTAGGGGGCCTACAGCTAGCTATGATGTG
This sequence comes from Protopterus annectens, assembly GCF_019279795.1. Taxonomy (NCBI): domain Eukaryota; kingdom Metazoa; phylum Chordata; order Ceratodontiformes; family Protopteridae; genus Protopterus; species Protopterus annectens. The sequence goes on from NC_056750.1 coordinate 95,293,018, forward strand.
CTAAGGAGCTTTGCCTATAGTTACCTGGACATGAAGTAGCTCAAGGGAGTCATACTGTTAGATGAGTCCCGAGGTGCACTTAACCTTAATGAGGATGGATACACCTCCTCCTTTGCTATATTCATGCTCAATTTACGGTCTGAACATTTGGAAGGCATTGTAGCTCTGCATAGCCAGGGTGCATTTTGCACCACTGAATCATGTCTCAGTAACTGCAGAGACGTTTGCATCTTCTAAAGTGAAAAGTGCTTCAGGGGAGTGCAGTTTCTTGTTTAGCCTCCTAGCATTAAGCAGCAGTACCTTTGAGTTTATCTAGCAGGGGTGTCCAACCTTTTGGCTTGCTGGGGCCGCGTTGAGTGAACAGAAATGGTCTTGGGGCCGCATATAAAATATATCAATATAGTTAACTGCAAAAAGCATCAAAACGCTCAAAACGACCAGTAACCACAAGCCAAAGCAAGGAAGGTGAAACCAAGTGCACCAGCTGATGGATTACACAAATAATGTTTAATGATTCACAGCGACGTAAACAAACTCCACATACATTAATGCTCTTAGTTTACTCTGCGTTTTCGTCCACTACTACAATTGGACTTCATCAGATACAACATGTTAATTTAATTAAGGACATTTAAATATATTTTTAAAAAAATAATTCCACCTATATCAGTAAAGTGCATCTTGTATCAACGAATCAGGCTTACCACAGCTCATTAATATTAAATACACACATCAAAAATAAATTATTTTAAAAAACTAACAAATTCATTTACTATATACATATTGTTAAAATCCTTCCACATACAAACATTAATAAAATTCATTGTCACTATCTCCCCCAATGTGTTTAAAAATATATAAATACATGAATGAACGGAGAGTTAATCATTTATTATTATTTTTGTTTTATACCCATTCGTATTTATAATGTGCATTAGAGATGTAAAAATATCGCCACCTACTGTTCAATTTAAACTTTTCCAGCTTTTAGTTTTAATATGGGGGTTAATGAGATGTGCTCATTCAAACCTGGGGTTTTTGTGGCTTACAACTTAATATGCCACCATAACTCCTTATATTCGAGCCATTCTTCCCATAATCCACCCCTTGTTTCTCTTTTCACTTGTTCTATTATAAGGAATGCAAACTTTGAGCCTATACATTTCCCTAGTGTGTTTATATAGAGCATTCGTTTCCTTTTGTCTTGAAATTTCATATGTATGTTCATAGATTCTCCTCCTCAGGACTCTCTCTGTCTTACCTATGTAAAAAGAACTGCACTTTCCACATAAAGCAATATATACCACTCCTTGTGTATCACAATTATAATGTCCTTTGCTTTTAATAGCCATTCCCCTACTACTAAGGTATACCTCACTCTTGTTTACTACAAATTCACATTGCTTACAATGGCCACATTTTAAGTTCCATTATTCCTACGCCCACTGATAGTACCATAAAGACTATCATTACTCCCTGTACTGTTAGATTCCAAAATTTTCTTCATGTTCAATGAATTTCTATATACTACTTTTGGAGTAATTTTGCTAATATTGCCAATATCTGAATAAAATGAAAAATTGCTCCACACTCTCATAAATAAATCCCTTATCCTAGAGTTGGAAACATTGAATTCCAATATTAAGGCCTGTTCATATACACCGTCCCTTCCATTTGTATTATTCTTTATAGTCATTCCTGTCCTGTCTATACCAATTCCTTTTATATGTTTAAATTTTGTTGTTCTACCCATTTCCACCTCTTTTCTAATATTCTCCACAAAATTTGTAGGATATCCCCTTTCGTAAAACATTCTTTCCAAAATAACACATTCAATGTGGAAATCTTCATTTAAACTAGTCATACGACAACCACTCACAAATTGTCCCTTTACTATGTTCTTTTTACAATGTGAGGGGTGTGCGCTAGTAAAATGTAAAAAGGAATTACAAAATGTCTTTTTCCTATAAATTTTAGTTTCCAATTTATTATTAATTTTATAAACTTAAACATCCAAATACTGTAGGGAATCCGTAGATGTGGTATAGGTAAATTTCAAAAATTCGGTAGTTTGATTTATATACTCGAAAAACTCATTAAATTTATCCATACCGCCCATCCAAAAAATGACTATATCATCCAGGAAGCGACGTTATAATGACCAATAATTACTAAAAACCGAATGTAATACATATATTTCTTCCCACTTTGCCAATACAAGGTTTGCATATGTGGGTGCACATATGCAAATAGTTATGCATATCATATAGTTAACTCTTTTGTTGCTCCGGAAGACCACAGTCAACCTCCTGGCTGTACTGTAGGTGCATTTGAACAATGAATAAATGTAATAAATGCCTAATATTTGCCTTAAAATTCTAATTCTCATTCTAATTCTCTAATCTAACAGTTAACTCTAACATCTTTGTTAATATATATATATATATATATATATATATATATATATATATACACTATTTTTGATCTTCCCTTTTGAGGAGTGTGATGTCCCCATAAATTATCACATTAATAACAATGTTGTAAGCACGCAATAGGTTGTGTGGTACTTGGGCACCCAGGTTGATAGAAACCTGAAATTTGACCACCATGTTGTCTTTGTTGTAAGGAAAGCTTTTTACATGGCCCACTTCATTAGTAAGGGTCTCCCATCCAGGGACAAGGCGGTAATAATATCCCTGTATTCTTCCTTTACAAGAGCCATTGAGTGCAATGCCCCTTTTGGCATGTGCCTCAGCAAAACACCCTTCCAAAAGAAAGACTACAATCATTTCTGACAAAAAAGGTCAAAGGACTAAGTTCACTTGGTTATCCCAACAGACTAAAAAGCTTCATGCTTTCCTCTGTCTCTCACTGGCCCCTCTAAATTTCATCATTGGCTTGCTTTCCAGGCTAAGAAAGATCCTGCCTTAACAGACTTCCTCTACCTCAGAAATACTGGTTATAATTAAAACGCTTACTACAAAGACCACAGCTTTCACTGCAACATAAACAAGCCACTTTTTATGGACAGGTTCTTGACACAAAAACCTTCAACTTCTGTAAAAAGCTCTTCTCATTATCAAACAGTGTAGTTCAGCAACACGATGGCTGGATGGATAGCCATAAATGTAGTCCTTGGGTAAGTAGCATAGCCTTCATCAAACCAGATGGAAAATACACATATTAACCTTTCCCAGCTGGATGGCTAAGATCTAATATGGGTTACTCAAATCTAGTTGCCCAAGAAGAGGGGCATGTTTAACTAAGAATTCCATTTGCAAAATTATATTCAGCTATGTACAAACGGCTTTCTCCTAAAAACTTAACTCATTGATATTTGCCTTGCTGTAATTATAACTGTAAAAAAAATGTTTTTAAGTTTATTCTGTATCTCAATGATTCTCACTGTTATGAAATGTAATCTCTGCCATATTGTATGAGTACTACATCCATAATTTGCTGTCTCTCTCTCTCATGTATTGTATTACATTGTTTTGTGTTATTTTTGGAGCTTTTCTCCCCGGGCCTCCGCTGAAAATGGACTTGTGCCCAGTCGGACTTTCCCGGTAAACAAATGTAAAATAAAATAAAATAAATAAAAATAAACCTCCTTCCAATCTAAAGCCATTTGACAGACATTTTAATTTGTGCAGAAGTTAATCACAGACTGACAGTTTACCGAGCTGTAATGCTGACCTTCGCTTTTGAAAAATAACAAATTCCCAGACTTTGTCAATAGCTCCAAGTGTAGAGAGGATTATTTATTTATTATATACTTATTTATTTTTGGAAAACATCTTTAAAACTGTTAAAATGATTACACACCCAGAAACACAGAAAAGTTATTGTGCTTATGTAAACCACAGACTGCTGCAAGAAATCAAAGTCACATTAGCACTCTATGCTTATGTCTGAACAGATGAATCATACCTGTCAATTCCAAAAGAAGTAAATTAGCTTAATAAGAAGGTTATTTGCAAGGTTACATGGCAGTTTATATTAGAAATAAGCAGAGATATTAAAAAGGATCTGTTTTTCATAATTATGCCGAAAAGTCTTCCAAGGTAAATACAACTTCTGATTTAGTATGGAACCATACCTCTCAACCTTAGAGCAAGAAATCCGGACAAAGCGAAAAATAAAAGTGGGACACAGGCCCAAAAATAGTTATGCATCACAGACATCATTGAAACAACTGTAGCTGCAAACATTATACATCACTTATAATTTTTCTATCCCATTATTGTCAGTTAAACATTATATGGCTCATTCAGTCATGCCTTCTTTTGCATCAAAGAAAACCATGCTTTGAAATGACAAATGTGTTAAAAATAATAAATAAAACACATTGCATCAACATCCTGCAACTTCCTACCTGCAAGCAACCACAAAGCTTTCACTGAAACTAGGGCTGCTTGTTTCCCCAGAATGATAGCTCTCCCTAATTAAGTCTAATGGTATACAATCTACCAGTATCTGGATTACCTGAAAATAAATTAAATTATGGCCTGTAAATTGAAAAGTACACTGTTTAATTAAACTAAACCCACTTACTATATTTTTTCAGTAACATCCCAAAATCCATTTCCAGGTCACTTTACAAGACATTGGCAGTGGTAGACTTGGCATCCTTCAGAACCCCACAGGCCCACGCTAATACATTGTCCATTAAATGTAAATATCCATCCACTGTAAATGGCAAGAAGCTATGTCTTAAAAATCTACTTCTGGCATGCGTACCCAAGTATTAGGTTTTGAAACAAAGAAACAGACTCCACAGTCCGTAAGTCTCGGTCTTTAATAATCATCTACTGTTGCAGCACTCCCAACACACAAGCACACACATACACACTAAAATCCCCAACATTTAAAAAATGACATTGTGCCCACTTGATTTGCCAATATTGATGATCCGCCAAAGCTATGCTTACTGTTGTCCAATCTACAACTGCTTAGAACCCACCAATGAAAAAACAGTACTAGGTGCTTTTTTGTTTGTCTGAAAAAAGCATACAACTTTATATGCAACAGTCCCACATAGTCAGTCCACTAATGACCCATTAACCCTAGGCTGCTGTCTCATTCTTACTCCCTGGAACTGCATTACCTTGGATGACTACTTTTATTTCCTAAGCAAAAGACACAAACTGGAAGATGAGGCAAAAATTCAGACATTCTTTGAAAATCCATACAGTTAAGAGGTATGAGTTCATGTTCAATACAAAACACTCTCCCTGTCAGGAAAGCCACGATTTAATGAAAGTGTACTCTTAATGTATGATATATTTGAGAGCCAACTTGTTTGTGTTCAGTAGGTAGACTGATCATTGTTAGCCTCTTTGTGCATACGTCTATGTCTCTCATGCACACATATACACACATACACACACACACACACTACTACTACTTTCACGCACACAATTCTGCTTTCATGTATGCACTCACTCCGTACTTACCTATTAACACAGGTAATTGCTGTCCCTTTCAAAGGCAACAGTGGCAAATCCATACATGAGTTCCTCTTCAGTGAGAACACACACACCGATTTTTCGGCGCAAAATAATGGAGTAAACACACTGACCCTTTTTTGGCTCAAAAACAAAACTAGAAGGGTGCTTTGGCGCATGTGCACACCGACATTAGCGTTACAGGTCACGGGAGCGAAAAACACAAAACAAAAAAAGTGTTTTGGAGCATGCGTACATCCATGTTGCAGTTACAGGTTGAGGGCCGCATGGAAGAGCTCTGAGGGCCACATGCGGCCCGTGGGCCGCAGGTTGGACATGTCTAATCTAGAGAGTTCTGTGATGTTGGGAGGTACGTTATTTTGACACTGCCTAAAAAAGGCACAACAGTGGTGGCTACAAAGCATTTGCCAGTTTACAAAAACCTAAGGAGACAGGTGCAGACCAGCTCTGGCAAAGGAGAGTGGCCTGTCAATCATGTCTTCACAGGCTGACAAGATATGGGATCCCCTTGGACTTACAAGAAGCTAAACCAATTTTTAAAGTCAATCATTTTTGTCTGTATTGTGGCATCATCCTTGGAGAAGATAAAATACTGCTTAAGGCTAGGCTTATACCTGCCTGTGACACAATCAGAGCAGTCATGTCTCTACTCATACAGTCCAGTGAGGTACATCTCAAATCATTTACCCCCACAAGGACTATGATGGAGTCATACTGGAACTTTTGGTTAAGTGACTTGAGTGCTTGAGTGACTTGACAGATCCTGGCACCGGATAGGCAGCTAAACGTAACATGCTTCTTATTCAACCTCTTGAGGGGAACATCAGTATCACTCACAAGGATGTCACCTATGACCAGTACATTAGGTTTTGTGGTCTTATGACTTATGGGCTTATTTGTTGAGACACTGGTGTGTGTGTGTGTGTGTGTGTGTGTGTGTGTGTGTGTGTGTGTGTGTGTGAGAGATGTGTTTTGCACTGTTATGTGCAAGTCATTTCCGTTTAGAATACTTCCGCATATGCAGGTTTGTGTGTCATGTCCTTGCTTTTGGGGAAGTGCAGAAGTGTGTGTGCACGCACTGACAACCTGTTTGGCATGCAATTTGTCTTATGTGAGACGGTCCAGTTTCATAGTGTAACTACAGCTCTCACAAGGTAGTACTTTGTTTCAGGAGTAAGTGGTTGTTAGTATATGTGAAACAGCTATATTGCCTCAGGACGCCCACGTCTATCAGGCTGGCCAGAGAGATGATGGGAAACTGCCCGTCAATGACAGCAGGCTCTTACTGAATGTTTTATTAGGGAAGGGAACGGGTTAATTTGACAGGACTATACTGCTAGCGCAGAGACTACAAGAGGGAGCTATACTTTGTGCAGGCTTGAGTTGATCAATAGGGTTTCATACATAGACAGCTGTTGAGGGAAAAAACTGAGCTTCTCTGCTTTTGCGTCTCTACAAGGCACTGCTAATTGCCGCTGTGTGAGCAGCAGCACAGCTCAAATGCAAGGTTTAAATACAAGCAAAGAGAAATAGAAGTTATGTACTTACATTAACTTGGCATCTTTGTTGTCCATTATGGTATCTTTGCTGTCCATTTTCATTCTTCCTCACTACTGGGTAACAGATACACCCCTTGCATCCGACTCGGCTGCCATTTTTCAGACTTGGATACTACTCTTGAGCTCTTCTTTCTATTCGTAATATCCTGCATACTCTGTAGCATCCTCAGATTGTTTCCTGCCATACTGCCTACTGGATAAAGAAAACTGTATAGACGAAGAAATCAGAGGCACAAACCAGGAACATAAAGGTTCCTATAAATCCAATAGGTACTCGACAAGACAACAAGTTGGTGGATGTATGGGAGGGGAAGGTGAGGAAGAATGAAAAAGTACAGTTTTGTACCTACCATAAATGTAGATGTCCGAGAGATATGCAACTGCAGTCCTTACATATGGGTTGTCCTGCCTCAGGCAGCCCTTCGGTCGGCCAGATTCCAAAGTCTGGGTCCTGCGTCAGCTGATGTCGCCTCCTCCCCGACGTCAGAGCGGCTGGGGTATAAAAGTATCAGCCGACGCCATCTTCTTCAGTGTTTCTTGCCCCAGATGCCAGGTGCCCTCCAAGGAAGGCTAAATTTAGAAACTGGATAAAAAATTCCAGACATACACAGCAGTAATAAACAGATACACCATAACAGATATCACCAGCTAATTTGAAAAAGGGGAAGTGGACCCAAAAGGAGAATATACAGAGGGGTAGGAGAGAGGGAAAACCTGACTGCAGTTGCATATCTATCGGACATCTACATTTATGGTAGGTACAAAACTGTACTATGTCCTTCAAGAATGCAACTGCAGTCCTTACATATGAGTTGAATACCATAGCCAAGCTGGGGGTGATAGGCTCTAGGATAAAGATGGTGTAGCTAAAATGCCCTGCAGGACTGCCGAAGCAAAGCCTGCTCGGGATCTGGAATATAAAGGCAGGTTGTAGTGTTTGGAAAATGTATGCACGGAGCTCCATGTAGCAGTTTCTAGAATGTCCTTTGTAGTCACCCCTCTTAGAAAGGCTGTGGAGGTGGCTATAGCTCTGGTGGAGTGTGGCCTGATATTGGCTGGCACACCTTTTCCATGGAAAGAATAACAGAATTTGATGCACTGTCCAATCCATTTTGAAATTGTTTGTTTGGAAATTGCCTTTCCTTGCACTCCAGCAGCGTAAGCTACAAATAGTTGGTCAGACTTTCTGTTGGCTTTTGTTCTGTCCAAGTAGTAGCGCAGTTGTCTGTGTATGTCCAAAGTGTGCAGCAGCTTTTCTCCTTTATTTTGAGGATTGGGAAAGAAGGTAGGCAGGTGGATTGCTTGATTTAGAGACACCCTGGATATCACTTTTGGCATGAATGAAGGATTTGTTTTTAAAGAGACTCTGTCCTGATGAAAAATGAGAAATGGAGGTACTGCCATGAGGGCCTGTATCTCCGAGACTCTTCTTGCTGAGGTAATTGCCAACAGGAAAACTGTTTTCCAGGAGAGAAATTGCAATTCTGAAGATGCTGCTGGCTCAAAAGGAGGAAGAGTTAATTTTTCCAACACGAAGTTGAGGTCCCATGCAGGCACTGGTGGTTTTCTGGGAGGTTTGATATTCTTTATTCCTCTTAGAAACTGTCTTAGCAAAGGATGTGAAAACACGGGTGGATCACTGTTGTATTTTGCTGAAATTGCTGAAGCGTGTATTTTTATGGAAGAATATGAAAGTCCATTATGTAGCATTTCTGCCAAGTATTCTAGTATCTGTGGGATGCTCATTACTGATGCATCCCTGACCCTTGTTGGCATTCCAGATGTTGAATCGCTTCCATTTGGCTGAATAAGTTTTTCTGGTGGAAGGTCTGCGTGCTTCCAGTAAGATCTGTTAAACTTCCTTGGAGAGAGATATGGGGAGAAGTCATGAAACCCTCCAAGCTGCCAGCTGCAGTTTTCAGGTTGGGATGAACCGTCCTGTAATTGTGCTGAGTCAAAAGCAGAGGCCATTGAGGCAGGGGCCACGGCTTGGTGCAAGTTATGCTCCTTAGTAATGGATACCAGTGTTGTCTTGGCCAGTCTGGAGCTATCAAAATGCCTTTCGGTTGTTCTGCTTTGATCTTCAGTAACACCTTGGTCATTAATGGTAGAGGTGGGAATGCATAGATTGTTAGAGAGTTCCAGCTGAAGGAGAGAGCATCCATTCTCCAGGCTTGAGGATGGTGTGCCCTCGAGCAGAACTTCTTCAGATGATGATTGAGGTGTGAGGCAAAGAGATCTATGTCCGGCCTCCCCCATGCATGAGTTATTTGTGAAAAAATGTCTGGATGCAACATCCATTCGTGCGGGTCCAAGATGTTTATGCTTAGACTGTCCGCCAAAACATTGCCCTTGCCTGGAACAAACTGGGATTGCAACTATGCTCAGTTTCAGGGACTTTTCCCAAAGAGTCATTGTTAGTCTGCAGAGGGGGTAAGAATGAGTACCTCCCTGTTTATGTACCAAATAACAGTGGTGTTGTCTGTCTTTATTAGCAGATGACCTTGCTGAAGAAATTTTCCGAAGGCCTCGATTGCATGAATTACTGCTAACATCTCTTTTTGATTGATGTGTAGATGCACTTCCCGGGGTGCCCATTTCCCTTGAATGCATCTGCCCTCCATGTGCACCCCCATCCATGATCTGAGGCATCCGTTGTAATGGTTTGGCTTGTTTGAGGTTTGTTGAAAGGCATGCCTTTGTTTAGCTGGCTTGCTTGAGCCCAGCACATAAATTCCTTTTGTAGACATGGAATGAGTGGAATAATTGCTTCTAGGTTGTGGCTGTGTTGAGACCATAAACTTTTTAGGTACCATTGTAGTTTTCTCATGTGTAGTCTTGCCAGCAGAATCAGTAGAATGCAAGATGCCATGAAACCCAGGGCCTGCAGGATTTTCCTTGCAGTCATCGGGGTGAGCTTTGCTAGGCTTTTGAAGTTATCTGGTAACTGTTCTTGTTTCTCTTCTGTGAGGAAAGCATTTGTGATTTTGTGTCCAGTTTGGCTCCTAGAAAAATTATTTGTTGGGATGGCAGTAGTCTTGATTTTTGAATGTTGACTGTGTATCCCAAAGCCTGTAGTAAGTGAATGACATAATTCAAGTTTGTTATCAAGGCTTGCTTGCTGTCTGCTTGTACAAGGCAGTCGTCCAGGTAAGGGTATATTTGTATCCCCTGGAGTCTGCAGTGTGCAATTACTGATGCCAGGCATTTCGTGAATACTCTGGGCACAGTAGATAAGCCAAAAGGCAATGCTGAGAATTGATAATGCTCTGACCCTGCAAGAAATCTGAGGTATCTTCTGCAACTGTGTCTGATTGGGACATGTAGGTATGCCTCCTTGAGGTCCAGAGTAACCAGCCAAGACCCCTTGCCCAGCATGGGAAGAAGTTGCTGTAGCGTCAGCATTTTGAATTTTGGCACAATGAGAAAAGTGTTTAGAGCGGACAAATCTAGTATAGGTCTACATTGCTTTTCTTTTCTTGGAACAAGGAACAGTCTTGAGTAGAATCCCTGGCCTTGTTCCTGAGGAGGAACCTTTTCTATTGCTATGATTCGTAGCAACTTTGAAACTTGTATGAGTGCCTCTGCCCTTTGATTTTGTGGCAGGTTTGGCATGCCTTGTCTTGTTGGTAAAGTGTGGAAGTGGAACCTGTAACCTTGGTCTATTATGTCCAGAATCCATTTGTCCTTTGTTAAAACGTGCCAATTTTTTGAAAATAAGGATAATTTTCTGCCTATAAGTGCTTCTCTTTGAGCCTTGGTCGGTGGCGTCAAAGTCAAGTCATTGTGATTGTCCCTGTGGAGCAGTAGAAGTCCCTGCGCCACTTCTCTGATTAGTCGGTTGCCATTGGCGTCCCCTGTAGAAGCCTCGGTATTGCCCCGTACCTCGAGCATGCCTGTTTTTTCCCCTTTGGAACTTGTCAGTGTCTGGAAAGAACCAATTCTTCGAAGGCCAATTCCTGCTGAACCTTGGTGGCTGAACCTGGAGGAAATCTTTGACTGTTTGCACTGATTTAGCCTTTTCCTCAATTGATTTCAACACATCCTGAGCATTAGCACCAAGTAGCTTGTGTTTTTCCAGAGGTGCATCTAGAAGCTTTACTTTAACATGATCTGGCAATGCCTGTTCTTTCAACCAAGCATGCCTACGTATGACGGCCCCTGTCATTGCTGCCCTACATGAAGCTTCCAATGCATCATATAACTACACTGAAGAAAATGATTGCTAACCTGCTGTGTATTATGAACCAAATCCTGCAAGGCCTTCCTATCTAAAGGCTCAGGAGAGGCCAACTTTTTCTGCAAATCATCCATCAAGAAATCCTGATACTGAAAGATATGAAAAAGACAATTAAGAGCCCTCATGGCAAGGGTGGTTGAGGTATAAACTTTTTTGCCCCACCTCTCCAGGGACCTAGATTCCCTGTCTGCGGGCAAAGGATTTTTGGCCGTGGAGGTGGCCACTCCTTTGGGCCCCTGGGAAATAGTTTCTAGATCAACAGAATGGGCCTTATAGAGATGTTTATGAGTTTCAGGAACCCTGTAGTATCTGTCTGGCTTGACAGGAGCCGGAGGGAGAGAATCAGGAGAAGTACTCGAGTCTGAGTACACATCATCTAGTACATCTAACACTGGTGGGATAGCTAAAGGCCTGTGCTGGGGTAGCTTAAGGAAGGTACGAAGCCGTTTCCTGGAGTCAGAGAATTCCTGGCCCTGCCACTGAAAATGCTCTCTCATGGAGTGGAGAATTTCCCCGAAAGAAATATCCTCAGGAGGAGAGGCAGAAGGAATAGATTCCTCAGCATCAGAATCCTCGTAGGCCTGGAAAGATTCTTCCTGGGCATCTGAATGGTCTGAGTCACCAGAGGCTTCATCTGAGGAAAGGGTATCTGTCTGCTCAACCCTAGGCCTTTTGTCTGAAGGCGGCTGAGAACCTCTGTCAGGATGAGCCAGGGAGCCTCTGATTAATGAAATAAGATCTGCAGCTAAAGTCATGATCTGTTTATCAGAAGTGGGACCCTGAGAAAAAGATTTAGGATGGTGAGACTTAGCCTGGCTGGCAGCCTTAGCACGTGTGTAGGCCTTGATGGACAGACACAGGAGGCCTAGCTGCCCCACGGGCTGGAGTATCTTTGTCCACCGGTATGGTCTCAGGCAAATTTTGGGCTTCAGTGTCCCCAGCTATGTTACTCTTGGGTGCATATGCCGGAGCACTGTAGAACCAAAGGAAGCTCCAAGTCTGGAGACTATGTCCAAGTCATTGTGTGACACAAAGGTACAACTCTTTGACCAAGTGGCTGAAGCACAAATATCATCAATCAATGCTCTGGAGGAGATAATAGATGTAGCCATTTATCTACTAGAATGGGCTTTAGCAGGGAGAGTCAAGTTCAACCCAATTTTTGAATAAATTCGTGAAATACGGTCAGTAATCCATTTAGCCAACAAAGAATAGTTGTGTAAAATCTTATCATAACCATAGATGTCCTCTTCCATGTTGCAGTATTCATACTGTGGTATTTTCCACCTCAGGCGACCCAACGTCCGCTCCTATACAAAAGCTTAAGCCTGGCTGCTGTAGGTGCGTGGGATGTCATAGTATGGCCATAAACCAAGGACTATAAATGTGACGTCTGCATGCACAGACATCAGAACTTCAAGCCCAGGATAAGGTGTACAAAAGGACCAGTTGAGGCTAAGGAGGAAATGTCCCTGAAGGATTGTACAGATTAGCCTGTAGTGAGTGGATACAAAGTTCAAAAAGACCAACCATCCAGTAGAGATATAATAAAAAGGGTATGAAGGGTGGGAAGGAATACTGCAAAATGAAAGAGAAGGACATCTACAGTTATAAGATTTTACTCAACTATTCTAAGTCATATGTTGCAGTATTCATACTGTGGGAGAGTACCACAGCTTAAAATGAGTGAAGGGAGGCGGCAGAGGTACAGGATTCCAGGAATCCCTGCAGGATTGCCCTCGCAAATCCTGCTCTGGCCTTGGAGACCTGGTCTAGCTTGTAGTGTTTTGTGAAAGTGTGAATTGTAGACCAGGTAGCACTAAGACAGGCTTTGGAGGTAGCCATGCCTCTCAAGGAATGAGCCCAGATTCCTTTAGGCAATTGTTTGCCATGATGTGATGATGTAGCAGAAGAGAATGGATTTCCTGATCCAACAGGAAATGGTTTGGAGACTACCTTACCCAGAGCCCTGGGGTGGAAGGAGATGAAGAGTTGGTAGATTTTCTGAAGGACTTAGTGGTCTGTGCACATCTAGGGAATAAAGGATCCTCTCTGTGGTATTAGTTCCAGAGGGGAAGAAGGTGGGTAAATAAATGGACTGGTTTAAGGACAGTTCGTTCACCACTTTGGGCATGAAGGAAGGGCTTGTGCGCAAGGACACCCTGTCATTATGGAAGGTGGTGTAAGGAGGGCAGGCCATGAGAGCCTGTAGTTCAGACACTCTTCTAGCAGAGGCAATGACCACTAAAAGATTGGTTTTCCATGTGCACATTTGTAGAGAAGCTGTGCTGGCTGGCTCACAAGGAGGTAGTGAGTTTTTCCAGCATGAAATTGAGGTCCCAGGGAGGAGGGATGGGTTTTCTTGATGGTCTGATATGAAAGAACCCTCTAAAGAAAATCTTAACGTCCAGTCTAAAAAGCAGAGGTAGCCATAAAGGCAAGCAGGCTGAAATAGCAGAAAGATGGACTTTCACTGAAGAACATGCTAGTCCTTCCTTAATCAGCTCGCATATATAGCTAAGGACAAGTGAGGGAGCCACCTGAAAAGGGTCCCTGTCCTCAAGGGAACACCATTTTGAGAATCTTTACCATTTAGACATAGTTTTTCATAGTAGCTGGTTTCCTGGCCTCCCTCAAGACTGAGAGTATGTCCCGAGTAATGCTGCCCGAAAGGGATCAGAATTTATCATCCAGAGAGTCAGATGCAGCAAAATGAACTGGGGGTGAATGAGAGATCCCTTTTGTTGTGCGAGTAGGTCCACCTTGTGGGGTAACTTGTGACGACTGCCCTTGGCTAGGGAGAGAGAAAAGGGGAACCAGTGTTGCCTTGGCCAATAGGGAGCCAACAGAAAGATTTTCGGTTGGTCTTTCTTGCTCTTCAGTAGGACCTTTTGAATTAGAGAGAAGTGAGGAAAGGCGTACAGAAACATTCCCTTCTATGGAAATCTGAAGGCATTCACCCCCACAGGCTAGTGGAGTGTGATCCCTGGCACAGAATTTAAGTTGTCTGTTCTGGGGGGCAAACAGATCCACTTGAGCTGTGCCCCACTGGTGGACGATGTCTAAGGTTTCCATGTGCAACATTCATTCGTGTTGTAGAGGATGTTCTGCTGAGTTAAGTCTGCTTGTTTGTTTTCCTGAGAGGGGATGTAAGAGGCCTGCAGGAAAAGGTTGTGATTGGCTGCTAGATCCCAGATTTGTAGGCTTATCCAGCATAACTGGTATGCCTTTGTCCCTCCTTGTTTGTTGCGGTACCACATGACAGTTGTGCCCGTCAACGAGGAGCAGCTTTGGTTGCAAGATGGGAAGGAAAGCTTTCACAGCCAGCAAGACTGCAGTCATTTCTCTGACATTGCTGTGTTGCTTTTGCAGGGTAGGAGTCCAAAACTGTTGTACCATGAAGTCCTTTAACGTTGCCCCCCCCCCCCCCCCATCCTTGTTCTGATGCATCTGTGTGCGTGGATTAAGTGGTGGTGGGATTTTAGAGGAATGCCCTGGTTCTGTCTGGTATATTGAATCGACCAGTTCAGTTCTGTTTTTAAGCAGGGCAGAATGGAAATAAGTTTGACTGAGACCACACATTCTTTAGGTGCCATAGGAATTTTCTCATGTGCATCCTGGCTAATGGGAGCATGGGAATAGTAGCTGCCATAACACTTGCAGAAATTGTCTTGCAGAGAGATGAGATTCTGAAAGTAGGCTTTGAAAATGGGTGGAGAGACTGCACTTTGTCCAGGAGGAGAAAAGATCTCATCAGGTCTGTCCTGATCTTGAAGCCTAAGAATAATTTGTCCTGCTGAGGAAGCAGAGAGGATTTCTGAAGTTTTGGAGTGAATCCAAAGTTGTGGAGGCGGGACATGGTAAACTTGAGAAAGGTCTGTAGGGCAAACTCAGACTCAGATTCCCCTAGAATGAGAATGTTGACCAGGTAAGGATAAGATTTGGATTACCTTGGTTCTGCAGTAGGCAGTTGCTGGGGCCAAGCATTTTGTAAAGACTCTGGGGGCTGCAGACAAGCAAAAGGGCAAGGCTGTAAACTGAAAGTGTGAAGAGTGGCCAGTAAAGTGCAGAAATGTTCTGTGGGATGGCATGATAGGAATGTGCAGTTAAGCATCCTTTAGGACTAGAGTGACCATGAAGGCTTAAGGAAGGGATGAGGGGTAGGAGGGTTTGAAGGGAAAGCATCTTGAAGGAGGGAACCTTCAGAAACAGGTTCAGATATGATAAGTCTAGGATTGGTCTACAAGGGCTTTTTTAGAACTAGGAAAAGACGGGAATAGAAGCCTTGTCCTTCCTGTCTGGAGGGAACTGGTTCTATAGTTCCTTGAGTAAGGAGTCCTTCCAGCAGGAGGGGGAATAGATGAAGCTGACTTCTTGGAGGGAAAGGGATGCTTTTGGTTTTGGTCTTTCCTTCCAGGATAGGAAATATCCATTTTGGAGGATGGAAAGAACCCAAAGATCTGCTGTGATGGATTTCTAGAAGGGAAGGCAGTGGCTAAGGCGGGGCGACAGAGGCAGTTGAATAAGGCAATCACTCTGAGGAGGGGCTCCCAATGTCTGGGAAAGCGCTGATTGGCTGGTGGGTGAGAGTTGGGGGATCTGGAGTAAGGCCGTCTCCTGGATGCCCTGAGTGGCTTTGAGGAGGGAGGACGTGATGTTAAAGGAGTCCTTCTGACAAAGGATGTTTTTGCTGGGTAGTTACTATACTATCTAGGGAAGGGGGACACCAGCAGATGCTTAATGTCCTGTAATTCTTATATTTTTTCTTGTAATGTTTTGAAAAGTTCTGCTGAGTTTTTCCAAAAAAACAAGGCTGTGGTCCAGAGGAGAATACATGATTTTGTACTTGAAATCCTCTGGCAAAGGCTGTACGTGAAGGCAGGAGTATCTGTATAAGGCAGATGCCCTGGCTGAAGCCTCTGCTAGATCGTAAATGCATCTGACAATGTGTCTGGCTACTTGTGTAGCTAGAAACAGCTTTGATGCAATGTCAGCTTTGGTTGGACAGTCTGGGGTAGAGGACAACAAGGGGGAAGTCTGGGAGACAAGGTCCAGGGTGTATTTAACCATGTGCGTTTGGTAGTTAATAGACCTCAAGGCCAGGGTAGAGGAGGCATACATCTTTTTACTCATTCTGTCCATGGTTTTGCTGTCTTTATCTGTTGGCAAAAGTGAAGCAAAGGGTAACTGCCTAGACTGTCTGGAGACACTGCAATGACTGCTGAGTCAGCCGGGGGGGGGGGTCACCAGAAATTTCTGGTCATCGGGCACTTTGTAAAATCTATCCGGACTTTTAGGGGCAAGAGGTTGAGAGTCTGGGTATTTGGAAACGGAATTAAAGGCATCCAAGAAAGCTGGAAACACAGGAGGAATAGCTGAAGGGGATAGTGACTCAAGTTGCAGAAGTTCAAAATATCTTTTCTGGGTATCTGACATTTAAGCAGTATCCCACTTGAAGTAGTCCCTCATTTTTGTGATAGTTTCCTCAAAGTTAATGTCCTCTGGTGGAGAGTCTCATTCAACATTGTCTTCATCTGGGAAGTAATATTTCACAGGTGAAGTAATCTGAGGTACACAGAAAATGGATTCTTCAGAAGAGGAGTAGGACTGTGCTGATTTTTCTTCTTCTACCTGATGGGTAATGGTTAAAGGTAGGGAGGAAGCAGAAGCTGGCCTGGAAATCAGCACAGGAATGTTGGAAGGTGCAAGACATGAAGGCCGAAGAGTCATAAAGGCCTACATTAGTGAGTTGGTAAACGACTGCCAACCTGGAGCTTCTTGAGGTGTGGGGCTCAAGTATTTAGTCTCTTGTTTTTTCTTTGTTGGCATGGGCTTAGAGTTAGGCTTAGAGACAGAGGCCTGGGTGGCGCAGGAGAAGTCTCGGTCGGCTGACCAAGTGTTGGTTCCCCCTCGACACTGGTTATGGCCGGTGTCTGGCTTAACCCAGTGGATATGCTTTCCGTGGCCGCTGAAACAGCCTCTTCCAGTGGAACCAAAGCTGTTGGAGTAATTGGATGTACATCGGCCCCACTATCAGTAGTCGGCTTCTTGGGCAGCCAACTCAGAATCCATCCTGAGAGTGAGGCATTTTAGTCTGATTTTCCACATACAAGTTAAGCGCTGCTAGTCGACTGCGTAGGGTCTTTGGCATGAAAGACTGAAATAATGGGGCAAGCTTTATGGTCGTGAGCCTTTCCCAAGCAAAACACACACGAGTCATGAGAGTCTGTGATGTATCTGATGCCCTGAGTTACATTTGCTCTTTTTCTCAGACATCAGCTAAATGGGAATCTACAGCAACCAAATTCAAGCATATAGAAGACAAAAAATCTCCAATGGGGTACTTATCTTTAGAAGTCTTTGGTCATAAGAGCAAAGCGGTCAAAGTAATGTCATCTGCGGCTGAAAAATTCTGTGATCTGTCATTGAAGACGTCACATTTATAGTCCCTGGTTTATGGCCCTACGTGCGACATCCCATGCACCTACAGTGCCAGGCTTAAGCTTTTGTATAGGAGCCAATGTCGGGTAACTTGAGGCGGAAAATCCCACAGTATGAATACAGCAACATAGGAATAGGACATCTTTGGACTCTGCTCAACCTAGAGGGTTTGGTTAGAAAAACAGTTGGTCAAACTTTCTGCACTGTTTTCATCTATGAAGGTAGAACCACAGTTGTCTATGAAAATAAATAAGTAAAATATATTCGCCCTTGTTAGAAAAATTAGGAAAGAAAACTGGCAACTTTATAGACTAGTTAATATCAGTCTCTCTGGCTACCTTAGGCATAAAAGATGGATCGGTACGGAGACAGACTATCATTATGAAAAATAATGTAAGGGGGTATCGGTGATGAGGCATGAAGTACAGAAATTCTTCTTACTGATGTGGCAGCTACCAAACACATGGATTTCCAAGAAAGAAATTTCATTTCACACTCGCTCACTGGTTCAAAGGGTTTTTGAGTTGGTCCTTGAAGAAAATAAGATCCCACTGTGGAGAAGGGTCTTTTATGGGGGGTGGTCCAAGTAGAAAAATCACTTTCGTGAATGTTGTACATAATTTTGATTTAGCAAGGGCCCCTGAAACCTATCCAGCATGAAAAATGGAAATCACTGCCAGGTGAAGTGTTTTACTGGAAAAAAAATAGCATCTTCCTTAGAGAAAGAAGAAATGGAGAGAAGGATGGCTGAAATTGGGGCTGACAAAAGATAGATATTCTCTTTGGAAGCTCAAATAGCAATTCTGTTCCATTTGCTTTGGTACAATTTAGTAGAAGCTTTTTGGGAAGTTAAAACTATGCCTCACACAGGGGAAGGAACCCTGAACCATTGTAGTATTACTGGAACTGGAGATACCAAGTGGTCAGTTTGCAAAAGAGTAGACTGGGATGTTGAACCTCTGACGGATGACAGAGGAGGTACTGTCTGGGCTCCAGAATTCGCGTGGGATATTTCAGACGAGACCAGAGAAAGGGGAACCATAACATATGGAATCAATAAGAGGCAATGAGGATTACTGAACTCTTCAGCTTTCTGCAGAAACAGAAGGGGACAGGCATAAAAGAGATCACAGGGACAATAATGAACTACAGCATCCCTCAAGGACTCCCGCAGAGGGTGGATCAGAAGTGTTTGCTACACTTGTTATGGAGAGAAGCAAAGGGTCAGAGCATGGTTGGCCCCAACGGCCAAAAATCAGATTAGCCACTGACTGAGGGATTAGAATACACCTGCTGATTTCATCTGCTATAACTCTGTTTTTTCCCAATGTGTGTTGCAACCAGCAAACAGTCTGAAGATCTCGTCCATTCCTAGACCCTCACGGCCTCATGGCATAATGGGTAAAAACAGGTTTCTCCTTGTCTGACATACTAAATGACAGACATGTTAGTGTATATTGCAATCGTCCCAAAGGGGAGGCTGTCCTGAAAGGCTTGCAACATTAGAACTGCTCTCATCTCTAGGATTTTCATATGCAATACTGGTTTCTGTGGAAGACCACAAGCCTTGGACTATCTTCCCCTCAAAATGGCACCCCCCAATGGCTGTGGGGGAAGGAAAGGCCTGCCCAAAAACAGGTTGTTTAAATGAATCCACCACTTAAGATGTTTTCAAATAAGAGTTAACGTGACAGGAACAGACAATTGCTGGTAAAGTACAGACAACCGAACAGCTAAGGTCTACTGGAGGACCCGCATAAAGACCCTTGCTAAGGGCACTAGAACAATGGCAGCTGACAAAGCCAAGAGCTTGAAGAAACCACCTCACTGACAGACAGTAAAGAAATCATGTCCTGTACTTGGGCTTCTCAAGGACGTTATGTGATGAGGAGACAAAGAAGAAATCTGGTGCACTGTATCCAGAAATGCACCAATGAATTCCAACCTCTGAACATGGAAGAGGTTTGATTTGGTAAGATTTATGGTACTGTCCAGGGAGCTGACTACCTGGAACAAACAGTCCCTGGCTTAAAGTAGTTGTCAGGTTGGGGCACTTAGGCCAGTCATCCCAATATGAAGACACCTGGCATCCTTTCAGTCTCAGAGAAGCTGCCACTACTGCCATGCATTTAGTAAACACCCTAAGGGTTGTGGTGAGTCCAAAGAACAAGGCTCTGAATTGGTAATGACTGGTTGCCAGCCTGAAGTGCAAATGACTTATGGAGCATCCGTCAATTCTGATGTGAAAGTACATATTCTGGTGATCTTTCAAGCACGTCCAATCACAGCACAACAGCAGTAGAATGGACTGAAGCACAATCATCTGGAACGGACTTCTTTACATATAGATTTAGATTGCTCAAATCCAGAATGGATCTTAGGTCCCCCCCCATTTTCTTTGGCACTAAAAAGAAGCTGGAGTAAGTTCAGAATCCTCTGTTCAGTTGGGAATTCTTGAATGACTTTTGCAGCAATTTTTCATTTTCCAGTACTGCATGCTCCCTCAGACTGGCAGGTACATTGGGGAGTTTTTTTTTGTTCCACTGGAGGTGGAAAGGAAGAAGGAATGTAATGACCTTTGGGAAATTATGCTTAGCACCCAGGCATTTGTTAGATTGGTCCAGGCATCTAGGTGCAGGGAACAATGACTCCTGACTGCCTCCAGAGATAGACAGTCAGGCAATGCTTCAGGAGTGCTGGTAGGGTTTGTGAGAGAAAGGTTCTGTGAAGCCCGGACTCTGCTCACCCCCTCTTGCCTCTGGGACGATGTCTAACATCGAAACTTCCGCCTCTGAAGGAAGAATCAGCATGCTGATCCTGAAAACACCCTTGAGACTTTCAAAACAAAATCTTCTTAACATCTGAATTATTTCAGGTGTGCTGCGGGGCAGAAAACTTGAGCCCAACAGCAGACAGGGTCTTTCATTACTGCTTCCTGCAGGTAAGAGGCTCTTTGATGGATGGTCCAAACAACAAGGAGCCATTGAAAGGGGCATTGACAAAGGACATCTTGATAAGTGTCACAAAACCTCATCCAGGCATGTCTTCTGACTGCAATACTTGAGACAGCTGCCCTTGGAGGTGCCCTCTGCTGCATGGGAAATGAGTCTCATGACAAGTTAGTCATGGAATCAAGAATAACCAGTTAGGGAGATACTTTCTTGAAGTCCTCATCCATCCAACATGGTCTTTGCAAGAAAGCTAGAGAGTTTCCTTACCAAATCTCTCTGCAATCGACTGGAATGTGCCAAGAAACTCAACAAAATCAGTACAAACGTACCTGAAGCATAAATATGCTTACCAAACCTGTCCATCACTCGACTCCCTTGTTCAGCAAATGAACAAAGGAGGTCTGTTCGGCTAGCTCCTTGGTGGCTGCTGCCACAACAATGGCATCAACAGAAGCACCTTTAGGCCAATGACGCCTGTCTTTAGGGGAAACCAGACATTTGTCAGTGAGTTTGGGGACTGGCTCAATAGTGTCTGGCTTCATCCAAGCCCAGCAGGAAACTACGTCAATGAGTGTCTACTGGGGGGGTAACCCAAAACTAATATGAGCCTGCCTGAAAACCTTCAAGAATACAGCAGCCTCTTCAGGAAAAGGCTGGGTCAACAAGCCACCTTTCTGCTTAAGAACCTTAAAGATGTTTCCAAAGGAAACGTCTTGTGATCGAGGGGATCCTTCTCCCTTAAAGTCTACATATTCTGAAAGTTACTTCACCGGGGAGTCAAAGAAAGAACTTTTACAAGTTTTCTTCTGAGGAACCTCCTTTGTGGGGTATTCAGGGAAGGTGCCAGAAGAAAGAGGGGCTTCCTCAGGGGGGTGGACTTAGATGCTCCTCAAGGCAAGCTGACCTTGGACAGAGATGATGGGCTCAGCACTAAGACCTAGTGAAGGACAAAGGGGAGGATTGGAGGTAAAAGAGGTCAGTTTCACTGTGAACAGAGAAAGACCCTTCCACAATTTGGAAAGCAGATGGAACCAGAGAAACTTCCCCCATCTCCCCCGAAGCCAAAACTGTCTAAGAAAGGTAGGAAAGTACAGTTGTGTACACTTTCCATAAATGTAGACGTTAGTGTGTATATTCACTGTTGCAGTCATCACCTGTGGGTTATCCTTGCTGTGGTAGCCCTCGGCCAGCCCAAATACCAGAGTCAATGCTCTTCTGCGTTGGCTGCTGTCACTTGCTGACTGACGTCAGGTCATCAGTGCTATAAAAGAAGGCAACCGGTGCCATTATATCAGTTTTTCTTACCCTAACCAGAGGCCCAAATAAATATGGAAAGTGGTCCTGGTGGCTAAAAGTCACAGTTAGAAGCTTATGTCTCCCTAAAGAAACAAGATACAAGGGGGAAGGAGGGAGGGAAATGTACAGTTGATACGCTTACCATAAATGTAGATGTTCAAGTGTATTCACTGTTCCAGTCATCACATTTGGGTTATCCCTGCCAGGGTAGCCCTCAGTCGGCCCAAATAGCAGAGGCTTAGTATTTCTGCATCGGTTGCCATTGCTCCACTGACATCAGGGTTATAAATTAAGGCAGCCAATGCCATTACATCAGTTTTTCTTACCCTGTCAGCGGCCCCCAATAGGGAGCTAGGTTATGGTGGAAGACCACCACCAGTAAAAAGTAAATACCAAAACATCCTTGTAAGGATTAAGAGAGAGAAAGAGACAAGGGGGATGGATGGAGGGAGGGAAACCAGGACTGCAACAGTAAATACACTCTAACACCTACATTTATGGTAAGTGTACAAAGCTGTACTAGGGTTCTTAGTGTTTCACTACTGCAGTCATCGCATTTGGGTTGATTCCCAAAGCTGAAAAAAAGGGTGAAGGCAGTCAAGAAGACTGGGGGCTTGCTAGGATGCCCTGCAAGACTGCTATGGCAAAGCCTGCCCTGGATTTGGAAGACACAGGAAGGCAGGTGGTAATGCTTGTTGAAGGCATGAACAGACGTCCATGTTGCACCCTCTAGGATGTCCCTGGTGGGGACCACCCAGAGGAAAGCTGCAGAGGTGGAGGTTGCTCTGGTAAAATGTGTCCTGACCCCCTTGGGGGGAGGTTTCCCGTGCTGCTTGCAGCAGAAATGGATGCAGTGTGCTATCCATTTGGAAATGGTTTGCTTGGATATGGCCTTGACCTCTGCTCCTGTAGCAAAGCTGACTAACAACTGATCAGTTTTCCTAAATGACTTAGTCCTGTTTAGGTACAATCTGAGCTGTCTGTGCACATCTAGGGAGTGTAGAATCCTTTCCCCCTTGTTTTGTGGGTTTGGGAAAAATGTGGGCAAATGAATGGATTTGGTTGAGAGTCACACTGGACACCATTTTTGGAATGAAGGATGGGTTTTGAGACTCTGTCATTGTGGAAAATGATGAAGGACTCTACAGCCATTAGTGCTTCTAGCTCGGATACTATTCTAGCTGAAGTGATGGCCAGAATCAAGGCGGTCTTCCAAGAGAGGAACTTTCACTCTGATGACACTGCTGGTTCTAAGGGGGGCAGGGAGAGTTTATCCAAAACAAAGTTAAGTTCCCAAGGTGGGGTAGGTGCTTTTCTGGGTGGCGTCAAGTTGTTAGCCCCTCTTAGGAACTGTTTGAAGAAAGGGTGGGAGAAAAGAGGTGGCGCTGTGCTGAAATGAGCAGAAATGGCAGAGGCATGAATTTTAATGGAAGAGAAGGATAGACCCCTGTGTAGTAGGCCAGCCAGGTAATCCAGGGTGAGAGGTAGGGAGAGCTGTGCAGGTCCAGTTCCCTTTAGCCTGGACCCAGGTGGAAAACCTTTTCCACTTGTCAGCATAAGACTTTCTAGTGCTAGGGCGTCTGGCCTCACATATAACATCTAGAACTTGTTTGCTTAAATTAGCTGCTTGTGCAGTGTTCAGGGAATAAGCCAGTCAGCCAGATAGAGGGGTCTGCAATTGGGGATGCATGAATTCTCCACTCCTCTGGGACAGGAGTGTTGGGAAGAGCCATGTTGGCAGTGGTGACAGGCTTCGCAGCAGAAGGTACAAGTGCTGGCGTGGCCAGTCTGAGGCAATGAGGATTGTCCTCAGGTTTTCCTCCATTATTCTGAGCAGTACCCTTGTAATGAGCGGTAGAGGGGGGAATGCATAGATCGAGAGGTTGACCCACTGGAAGGAAAGAAAATACACTTTCCAGGCCTTACTGTGAGGTTCCATGGTGCAGAATTTTCTGAGCTGATGGTTGGAGTGGAAAGCAAAGAGGTCGACCTTCAGGGTGCCCCATTTCTGGGTTACAAGGGTGAAAGTTCTTTGACCTAGCTGCCACTTGTGTGGGTCCAGAAGATTTCTGCTCAAGTTGTCTGCCAGAGAGTTTAAATAGCCTGGCAGGAATTGTGCTACTAGGTGTAGTTGCATGGCTGAGGCTGTGTGCCAAAAGGTCATGGCCAGCCTGCATAGAAGGTACGAGTGAGTTCTCCTTACTTGTTGATATACCACATCACAGTGGTGGTGGCTGTTTTGATCAGTAGAGGCCCCGGGGAGAGAAGGCGTCTGAAGGCTGTCAGAGCTTGCTGAACAGCTAACATCTCTTTTTGTTTGATGTGCAGATGTATTTAGTTTGGGCTCCACTAGCCCTGAATGCACCTGCCTTCTAGGTGTGCACCGCAGGCATAATCTCGTGTCTGTGGTGAGGGTCTGGGTGGCAATGAGTTGTAAGAAGGGCAAGTCCTTTGCTATGGTTGCATGCTGCTGCCCATAAAGGAAATCTTTCCGAAAGCTGTGGTAGTGGCTGTAGCCCTTGTAGAATGAGGTCTTATGTTCTGTGGAATTGGTTTTCCATGGTAGGAGTAACAGAATCTTATGCAATTTCCTATCCATTTGGAGATTGTCTGTTTGGAAATTGCTTTTCCTTCCCTTCCTGTTGCATAGGCTACAAAGAGCTGGTCAGTTTTTCTGTTACCTTTGGTTCTGTCCAGGTAGTAGCGTAACTGTCTATGTACATCCAAGGTATGCATTATTCTTTCACCTCTGTTTTGTGGATTGGGAAAGAAGGTAGGTAGGTGGATTGCCTGGTTTAAAGACACTCTGGATACCACCTTAGGCATAAATGTAGGATTAGTTCTCATGGACACCCTATCTTGATGGAAGATTAGGAAGGGTTGCACTGCCATTAAGGCCTGTAGTTCCGAAACCCTCCTTGCTGAAGTAATAGCCAGTAGGAAAGCAGTTTTCCATGACAGGTGTTGTAGATCTGCTGTTGCTGCTGGTTCAAGCGGAGGGAGTGTCAACTTTTCTAGTACAAAATTCAAGTCCCATGCTGGTAATGGTGGTTTCCTAGGAGGTTTTACATTCTTGATCCCTCTGAGAAACTGCCTGAGTAGAGGATGTGAAAAGACAGGAGGATCAAAGCTGTATTCTGCTGAAATAGCTGATGCATGTATCTTGATGGAGGAATAGGACTGGCCTGTATGTAGAAGCTCTGCCAAGTACTCCAGAATGTTAGCAATATCTATGTTCGACACATCTTTTCCTCTTTCAGTACTCCAAATGACGAACCTTTTCCATTTTCCTGCATAGTTCCTTCTTGTTGAAGGTCTGCGGGCTTCAAGGATAATGTCTTTAACCCTTTGTGAAAGGTCTGGGTTAGTTACTGCTATGTGATGTTCCAGGCAGTCAGTTGCAAGGTTTTTAGGTTTGGATGTATGATGTTGTAGTTGTTCTGAGTTAACATCAGAAGCATCAGGGGTATTGACCACATTTTCTCCCGAGACATG
Source organism: Protopterus annectens (assembly GCF_019279795.1). Taxonomy (NCBI): domain Eukaryota; kingdom Metazoa; phylum Chordata; order Ceratodontiformes; family Protopteridae; genus Protopterus; species Protopterus annectens. The sequence goes on from NC_056750.1 coordinate 95,318,468, forward strand.
CTCCTCAGCAATGGGTACCAGTGTTGTCTTGGCCAGTTCGGAGCTATCAGAATTATCCTTGGACGTTCCTCTGATTTTCAGTAGTACCTTGTGCATCAAGGGAAGAAGTGGGAATGCATATGCTGTCAGGCCTTTCCAGCTGAAGGATAGAGAGTCCACCTTCCATGCAAGTGGGTGGAATGTCCTTGTGCAGAATTTTTGAGCTGGTGATTTTGTGGGGAAGCGAATAGATCTATTTGTGGCATTCCCCATTTCTTTGTGATGGCCTTGAAGATGTCCGGGTGTAGCATCCATTCGTGAGCATCCGAGGTGGTTCTGCTTAAAATGTCTGCTAGGGTGTTCTCTTTTCCCGGTACAAATATTGCCTGTAACTGGATGTTGTAGCTGAGAGCCAGATTCCAAAGGTCCAAAGTCATTCTGCATAGGGGTAAGAATGAGTGCCTCCCTGTTTGTTGATGTACCACATGACTGTGGTGTTGTCTGTCCTTATCATCAAATGGCCTTCTTTGAGGAATGGTCTGAATTTTAGGATTGCCAGTTTTACTGCCAGCATTTCTTTTTGGTTTATGTGCAGGTGCAGCTGGTCCTGAGTCCACAGTCCTTGTACGCATTTGTCCAGCATGTGTGCCCCCCATTCTAGGTCTGAGGCATCCGTTGTGATGGTTTGGTTTGCTCGAAAGTTGTGGAAGGGTAAGCCTGGGTTTGACTGGCATGCCCGAGCCCACCATAGGAACTCCTGTTTTAAGCATGGGATTAGTGTTATTTCTGTTTCTAAGCTGTGCCTGTGTTGAGACCATAAATTCTTTAGGTACCACTGTAACTTTCTCATATGCAGTCTGGCATGTGGGACCAAGATTATGCATGATGCCATGAAGCCCAAGGCCTGCAGAACTTTTCTTGCTGTTAGTTTGTTCTGCTTTGTTAATGCTAAGAAGTAAAGAGGGAGTTCTTTTTGTTTTTCTGCAGTTAGGAATGCCATCTGTTTTACTGTGTCCAATTCCGCGCCCAAGAAGGTTCTTGTCTGGGATGGTATCAGCCTTGACTTTTGAAAATTGACTGTGTATCCCAGGGCTTGTAGCAAGTAAATGACCCTTTGTAAATCTGTTGTCAGCTTGCTTTTGTTGTCCGCTTGTAACAGGCAGTCGTCCAGGTATGGATAAATTTGGATTCCCTGTACTCTGCAGTGAGCGATTACTGATGCCAGGCATTTTGTGAATACTCTGGGCGCAGCAGATAAGCCAAAGGGCAATGCTGAGAATTGATAATGCTCTGATCCTGCAAGAAATCGGAGGTATCTTCTGCAATTTGGTCGAATGGGGACGTGTAGGTATGCCTCCTTGAGATCTAGAGTTACCAGCCAACACTCCTTGCCCAGCATGGGAAGAAGTTGCTGTAGGGTCAGCATTTTGAATTTTGGGACAATGATGTATGTGTTTAAGATGGACAGGTCGAGAATAGGTCTCCAGTTTTTTTCTTTTCTTGGTACTAGGAATAGTCTGGAGTAGAATCCTTTGCCCTGTTCTGTTATTGGTACCCTTTCCACAGCTCTCATCTTTATTAATTCCGCTATCTGGTGCAGGGCTTCTATTTTTTGATTTGGGGGCAGGTTTGGCATTCCTCTTTTTACTGGTAAAGTGTGGAAGTGGAACCGGTAGCCTTGGTCTATGGTTTGCAAAATCCACTTGTCTTTTGTAATATAGTGCCAATTTTTCGAGAATAAGGCTAACTTTCCACCTAATGGTGCTGCTATTTGCTCCCTGGTAGGCAGAGTCAGAGCCAAGTCACTGTGATTGTCCTGTTGCAGTGGCAGTGGTTGTGTCTGTGCCTCGGTTATTGCCTTGCCACTGTCGTCCTCTGTAGGCACCTCCTCTGGATTGATTTCTGCCCCTAGAGCGTCTGTTCCTGCCCCTTTGGGATCTTGTGGAGTCAGGAAAGGACCAATTTTTGGCAGGCCAGTTCCCGCTAAACCTTGGGGGCTGAACCTGTAGGAAATCTTTAACTGTTTGTACAGATTTTGCCTTCTCTTCCATTTTCTTCATTACCTGCTGGGCAGGTTCCCCAAATAGACTTGCCTTATCCATAGGAGCATCCAATAGCTTAGCTTTAACATGATCCGGCAAGACCTGTTCTTTCAACCATGCATGCCTTCTTATCACTGTGCCAGTCATGGCTGATCTAAATGAAGCCTCCAGTGCATCATAGCCACATTTTAAAGAATGGTTACTAACCTGTTGGATGTTATTCACCATTTCTAATACATATTTCTTATCTAAAGATTCATCAGAGGACAGCTTTTTAATTAACTGATCAAGCATAAACTCTTGGTATTGGATCATGTGAAACTGACAGTTTAAAGCTCTAGCTGAGAGAGTAGCAGAGGTGTAGACTTTTTTCCCCCATCTCTCTAAGGACCTGGATTCCCTTTCAGAGGAATAGGGCTTTTTGCTGTGGTCGAGGCTACTGCCTTAGGCCCCTGGGATATAGTGTCGGGGTCTGCAAGTGGGGCCTTGTATAGGTGGTGATGAGTGTCTGGCACCCTGTAAAATCTATCTGGTTTGGCAGGGGCTGGAGGTAAAGAATCAGGTGCAGTGCAGACATCATTAAATGCATCGTCCACAACAGATAGGACAGGAGGTATAGCTAAGGGCCTATGTTGTGGTAAGTGCAGAAAAGTCCTAAGCCTTTTCTTGAATCTGAGAAATCTTGTCCCTGCCATTGGAATTGTTCTCTCATGGCATGTAAGGTTTCCCCAAAGGAGAATTCCTCTGGTGGAGAGGCAGCTGGAATGGATTCTTCAGCATCTGAATCTTCATAATTGGAAAAAGGAGCCTCTGGCTGGTCTGTAATGTCTGAGTCATCCATAGAATCATCAGAGGACACAGGCTCGGGGCTCTGCTCTAGGTCTCTTTTCTGGGGCTGAGAGGCCCTGTCTGGGTGAGATTGGGATCCCCTAATTAAGGATATTAAATCTTCTGCCAGAGTAAGCATTTGTGAACTAGAAGTGGGCCTGAGTGAGGGTGGTTTAACAGGCACTGATTTAGCTGATTTGGCTGCTTTAGCCCTGGCAAAGGCCTTAATAGACATGGCTGCAGGAGGCCTAGCAGCACCACGTGCTGGGGTAGAGATATCCAAGGGGATGGTGTCTGATAGATCAGTAGGAACCACAGTTGTAGGCAAAATTTCTGAGGCTGATTCAGGTAAGGTAGCAGGAGCCTCAGTAGTAGTCATGGATTCGCTGAAGATTGACCAGTTTTCTCGGTTTCGCGAAACCGAGACACTCGCTTGCTTAACCGTGGTTTCGGCGAAACCGCGGACCGCGAGTGTCGGTCTTTTCTTTGCGTTTTTAACAATTTGGGTAGTCGGAGGATCCGGCGGCATAATGTACGCAAAATCTGAGCCGAAAAACTGTTCAGCAAACTCCGACCGGCGCCTAAGCGTTATCGGTTGAAGGAAGCACAGGCGAGCGGGCTGCTACGTCGTGGTCTGGGCCTAAGCAAGGCAAACAGTAAGAGTGGAAATCTTTATGAGGTATTTGTTTCCCACAAGTTAAACAGTTATTGACTGACATCGGCTGAGGCAAGAAAGAGTCCCCAACGGGTACTTAGCTTTTAGAAGTCTTGAAGTAGTATTCGGTAGTAGTAATCTCTGGATCTGACCGACCGGCACTTGCGAACAGCTTCTGCTTCGGGCGCCACGCGGCAAGAAAGACTGAGGAAAATGGCGTCGGCTGATGCCTTTATACCCGGAGACCCGCAGAGATGGCGTCGGGTGAAGTCGACATCAGCGAAGCGGACCCAGACTTTGGAATCCGGCCGACCGAAGGGCTGCCTAACGACAGGACAACCCATTTGTTATGACTGCAGATGCATCCATGAAGGACATGTACAGTTTTGTACCTACCATAAATGTAGATGTCCGATAGGAATGCATCTGCAGTCCTTACAAATGGGTTGTCCTGTCGTCAGGCAGCCCTTCGGCCGGATTCCAAAGTCTGGTCGGCTTCGCTGTGTCGCACTTCACCACGCCATCGCTGCAGTTTTTCGGGTATAAAGGCATCAGCCGACACCATCTTCCTCAGTGTTTCTTGCCCCAGATGCCAGGTGCCCTCTTGGATGGCTAAATTTGGATAAATGCCAATGTTTCCAAAAAGTAGAGAGCAAACACATAAAATAAACATGTATGTACATACATACAAACAAATACACCATAATAGATCCCCCCCAAGCTAGCTGAAGGATGGCAAATACCCTAGGAGTACCTCAGAGGGGAATGTGGGTGGGTAATCCTGACTGCAGATGCATTCCTATCGGACATCTACATTTATGGTAGGTACAAAACTGTACTATGTCCTTCAAGGATGCATCTGCAGTCCTTAAATGGGTAGAATACCATAGCTAAACTAGGGGAGGAGGAAAAAGGTAGAGATTATGGTGTAGCTAGGATCCCTTGCAAAACAGCAGTGGCAAAACCTGCTCGGGATCTAGAGTATAAAGGTAAATTGTAATGCTTGGCAAATGTATGCACGGAGGTCAAAGTAGCAGCCTCTATAATGTCCTTAGTAGCCACTCCTCGTAAGAAAGCTGTGGTAGTGGCAGTAGCCCTTGTGGAGTGAGGCCTGATGTTCTCTGGAGTTTTCTTTCCATGGTAGGAGTAACAAAATTTAAATGCAATTTCCTATCCATTTGGAGATTGTCTGTTTTGAAATTGGTTTTCCTTCCTTTCCTGTTGCATATGCTACCAGAAGCTGGTCAGTTTTTCTATTGGACTTGGTCCTGTCCAGGTAGTAGCATAATTGCCTATGTACATCCAAGGTATGTAAGAGTCTTTCTCCCCTGTTCTGTGGGTTGGGGAAGAATGTAGGTAGGTGGCTAGCCTGATTTAATGACACTCTGGATACAACCTTAGGCATGAATGTAGGATTTGTTCTCATGGACACTATCTTGATGGAAGATCAGGAAGGGTTGCACTGCCATTAATGCCTGTAGTTCAGAGACCCTTCTTGCTGAAGTTATTGCCAGCAGGAAAGCAGTCTTCCAGGATAAGTATTGCAATTCTGCTGTTGCTGCTGGTTGAAAGGGGAAGTGTCAATTTTCTAGCACAAAGTTCAAGTCCCATGCTGGCAATGGTGGTTTCCTAGGAGGTTTTACATTTTGATTCCTCTCAGAAACTGTCTGAGCAGAGGATGAGAGAAGACAGGAGGATCCAAGCTGTATTCTGCTGAAATAGCTGATGCATGTATCTTGATGGAGGAATAGGACAGGCCTGTATGGAAGAGCTCTGCCAAGTACTCCAGGATGTTGGCTATGTTTACCAGTGTCACATCTTTGCCCTTTGCCGTACTCCAAATGAGATATCTTTTCCACTTTGCTGCATAATTCTTTCTTGTTGAAGGTCTACGAGCCTCCAGGATTATGTCTTTAACCCTTTGGGATAAATTTGGGTTAATTGCTCTTATGTAATGTTCCAGGCAGTCAGCTGCAGAGTTTTCAGGTTCGGATGCAGGATGTTGTAGTTCTGTGTTAACAGTAATTGGATCAGGGGTAGTGCCCATATTTGTTCCCGAGACATGCTTCTCAGCAGTGGGTACCAATGTTGTCTTGGCCAGTCTGGAGCTATTAGAATGATCCTTGGACGGTCCTCTTTGATCTTCAGAAGCACCTTGTGCATCAAAGGAAGAGGTGGGAATGCGTATGCTGTCAGATTTTTCCAACTGAAAGATAGGAGTCCACCTTCCAAGCAAGTGGGTGGTATGTCCTTGTGCAGAATTTCTTTAGCTGGTGATTGAGTGGGGATGCAAACAAGTCTATTTGTGGTAATCCCCATTTTCTTGTAATGGCTTTGAAGATGTCGGATGTAGCATCCATTCGTGGCATCTGTGGTAGTTCTGCTTAATATGTCTGCTAGAAGGTTTTCTTTTCCGGTACAAAATTGCTTGTAACTGAATGTTGTAGCTCAGAGCCACATCCCATAGGTCCAGTGCCAGCCGGCATAGAGGATATGAATGTGTGCCTCCCTGTTTGTTGATGTACCACATAACTGTGGTGTTGTCTGTCCTTATCATCAACTGACCTTCCTGGAGAAACGGTCTGAATGACTGGATTGCCAATTTTACTGCCAGCATTTCCTTTAGATTTATGTGCAGGCGCAGCTGGTCTTGAGTCCATAAGCCTTGTATGCACCTGCCCAGCATGTGTGCCCCCCAACCGAGGTCTGAGGCATCTGTCGTGATGGTTTGGCTTGGTTGACTGTTGCAGAAGGGCAATCCTGTGTTTGATTGACAGGCCTGGGCCCACCATAGGAACTCTTGCTTCAGGCAAGGGATTATTGGAATTTTGGTTTCTAGGCTGTGCTTGTGTTGGGACCACAAATTCTTCAGGTACCACTGTAGCTTTCTCATATGCAGTCTGGCATGAGGGACCAGAATTATGCAGGATGCCATGAAGCCTAGGGCTTGAAGTACTTTTCTTGCAGTTAGATGGTTCTGCTTTGTTAATGCCAAGAAGTAGAGAGGTAGTTGCTCTTTCTTTTCTGCAGTTAGGAATGCCATTTGTTTTGAAGTGTCCAGCTCTGCACCCAGAAAGGTTATTCTTTGGGATGGAATCAGCCTTGACTTTTTTAAAATGACTGTATATCCCAGGGCTTGTAACAGGTAAATGACTCTTTGTAAGTCTTCTGTTAGCTTGTTTTTGTTGTCCACTTGTATCAGGCAATCGTCCAGGTAGGGATATATATGGATCCCCTGAAGTCTGCAATGAGCAATTACTGATGCCAGGCATTTCGTGAACACTCTGGGCGCAGTAGACAAGCCAAAGGGCAATGCTGAAAATTGATAATGCTCTGATCCTGCAAGAAATCTGAGGTATCTTCTGCAAATTGGTCGAATGGGGACGTGCAGGTATGCCTCCTTGAGATCTAGAGTTACCAGCCAAGACTCCTTGCCCAGCATGGGAAGAAGCTGCTGTATGGTCAGCATTTAAATTTTGGAACAATGAGGAATGTGTTTAAAGCGGACATGTCTAGAATAGGTCTCCATTTGTTTTCTTTTCTTGGTACCAGGAAGAGTCTGGAGTAAAATCCCTTTCTCCATAGATGGTACCTTTTCCACAGCTCTCATTCTTAATAGTTGAGATATTTGCTTTAGAGCTTCTGCCCTTTGAGTAGGTGGTAGGTTTGGCATTCCTCTCTTTCCTGGTAGAGAATGGAAGTGGAACCTGTAACCTTGGTCTATAGTTTGCAAAATCCATTTTTCCCTTGTGATGCAATGCCAGTTCTTTGAAAATAAGGTTAGCTTTCCGCCTAAGGGTGCTTCTAGTTGTTCCCTGGTAGGCGGTGCCACTGCCAAGTCACTGTGATTGAGTTGTCGTAGTGGTGGTGGCTGCGTCTGTGCCTCGCTGGTTGTTACCTTGCCACTGGCGTCCCCTGTAGGCACCCCTGGATTGGTTTCTGCCTCTAGAACGCCTGTTCCTGCCTCTCTGTGTCTTAGAGGAGTCCGGAAAGGACCAATTCTTGGAGGGCCAATTCCTGCTAAACCTTGGAGGTTGTACCTGTAAGAAATCTTTCACTGTTTGTACAGATTTCGCCTTCTCCTCCATCTTTTTTAGTACCTGTTGTGCAGGGGAACCAAATAAATTGACCTTGTCCATAGGTGCATCCAAAAGCTTTGATTTGACATGGTCTGGTAATGCCTGTTCTTTCAACCATGCATGTCTCCTGATAACTGTGCCAGTCATGGCTGATCTAAAGGAAGCCTCCAGTGCATCATAGCCACATTTTAAAGAATGGTTACTAACCTGCTGTATGTTATGTACCATTTCCTGAACATATTTTTTATCTAAAGATTCTTCAGAGGACAGCTTTTTAGTTAACTGGTCAAGCATAAACTCTTGATATTGAATCATATGGAATTGGCAGTTCAAAGCCCTTGCTGACAAAGTAGCAGAAGTGTAAACTTTTTTACCCCACCTCTCTAAGGACCTAGATGCCCTTTCAGAGGGGAGGGGGTTTTTAGTAGAAGTAGCTGCTACAGCTTTAGGGCCCTGGGAGATAGTCTCTGGATCTGCAAAGGGAGCCTTATATAAATGGTGATGAGTGTCCGGGACCCTGTAGAACCTATCGGGCTTAGCAGGAGCCGGAGGTAATGAATCAGGAGCAGTGCAAGCATCATTAAATGCATCATCTACAACAGAAAGAACTGGAGGTATGGCTAAAGGCCTATGTTGTGGCAAATGTAGAAAGGTTCTAAGCCTTTTTCTGGAGTCTGAGAAATCTTGGCCCTGCCACTGAAATTGTTCCCTCATAGCATGCAAGGTTTCCCCAAAGGAAAATTCCTCAGGTGGAGAGGCTGAAGGAATGGACTCTTCAGCATCAGAGTCTTCGTAAGGGGAATAAGAAGCCTCAGGAGGATCTGTATGCTCTGAGTCATCAGAGGAATCATCTGTGGATAGTGGCTCAGGGGGCTCTGCTCTAGGCCTCTTTTCTGGAGGTGGGAGAGAGGTCCTGTCTGGATGAGGCTGGGATCCACGAATTAAAGAAATTAGATCCTCAGCCAAGGAAAGCATATGGGAGCTGGTGCTGGGCCTGTGTGAGGGGGGTTTGGCAGGCACCGTTTTTAAAACTTTGGCTGCTTTAGCCCTGGCAAAGGCCTTAATGGACATGGCTGCTGGAGGCCTAGCAGCTCCACGTGCAGGGGTAGAAATATCCAGGGGAATAGTGTCTGATAATTCCTGAGAAACCGCAACAGAAGGTTGGATTTCAGAAGCCGATTCTACCAGGTTAGAGGAGGCCTCGGTAGAAGGCATGGTTTCGGCTGAAGAAAGAACCGCTTGCTCGGTTTCGGCCGAAACAGAGACACTCGAGGTTTGCTTAATCGCGGTTTCGTCGTGGTCTGGGCCTAAACAATGTATGCAGTAGGAGTGGAAATCCTTATGAGGTATTTGTTTCCCACAAGATAAACAGTTATTCACTTTCTCTGACATCGGCTGAGGCAAGAAAGAGTCCCCAACGGGTACAGCTTTTAGAAGTCTTCGAAGTAGTATTCGGTAGTAGTAATCTCTGGATCTGACCGACCGGCACTTGTGAACAGCTTCTGCTTCGGGCGCCACACGGCAAGAAACACTGAGGAAGATGGCGTCGGCTGATGCCTTTATACCCGAAAAACTGCAGCGATGACGTCGGGTGAAGTGCGACACCAGCCGAAGCCGGACCCAGACTTTGGAATCCGGCCGACCGAAGGGCTGCCTGACGACAGGACAACCCATTTGTAAGGACTGCAGATGCATCCTTGAAGGACATCTACTCAAGCACAAATACCTATGCCCAACGCTTCCTGGAATATATTAACTCAAATGCCCTGGACCAGCTTATCAACACCCCCACAAAGGGCAACAATATAATGGACTTGGTCATCACCAACATGGGGGACAAGTGCTCCATACCTGAAGTAAATTCCTCGTTGGATAGATCAGACCAAAAACTTATCACCCTCGATATCCACATACCACCCCCCTCCAAGGAAAGCACAAAGAAAAACTTCTCCAAAGCAACCTTTAAGCTACTTAAGACAGAGGTGGCAAACTTTGTTACTCCCATGCAGAATGACAACTTTATTGATTCTGCTGTAGCCTACACAAAAGCACTCTACAAGCACTTGTACGAGAGCATGGACCATGCTATCCCAAACAAACCAAGACCCATTCCTCCAAAAAAAGGAAACCAGTCTGGTGGACCCCAGCCATAAACAAGCTGTATAATAGAAGGAAGAAATTATTACAAAAAAGAGTAAAGACCAAGGAAGGGAAGAGCTCCCTGACCAATCTCAGCAAAAAGCCAAGATCCCTTATTAAATCCTCAAAGGCGAGCTTTTAAAGAAAAATATCAATTGACACAAAGGACAACCACAAAGCATTTTTTAGCTATGTCAAGAACCTAAATGGCAACTCTGAGATCTGCTCGGAGCAACAACTTAACGGTTCAAAATTCACAGAACCGACTGATACCGCCAATATACTGGCAGACAGGTTCAGTGCAAACTTTACCCCTCTCTCACCCCCTAAAGGGCCCATATCTATACCAGAAGATTGAGCTGCCCTCGTAATCTCAGACACTCAGGTGAGAACTGCACTTTCTAAAGCAAAAAACACAGCATCCATGGGACCAGACAGCATCCCAGGCTGCATGTTACATGAACTCCAAAACAAACTAATCCCTCACCTAAGTGCCATGTTCAACCACAGCCTCACCTCAGGCTGTGTGCCCACTGAGTGGCGCAAGGCAATGGTCGTCCCGTTTCACAAGAGAGGCACCACCACCGACCCCGGGAACTATCGCCATATCAGCCTGACGAGCCTCAACTGCAAGGCCATGGAGCGCATCGTCATGGAACTCAAACATTGGAAACCTAAATACCCTGGACCCTACTCTGTCTGGTTTTGTAAAGGGCAGGTCATGTCTTCTAAAACTGGTTGACTTCTTCGAGACAGTCACCAAAGCAACTGATGAAGGAAAGGTGGTCCACATGGCATACCTTGACCTTGCAAAGGCATTTGATACCATTCCCTATTCGGGAATTCTAGACAAACTCACTAACCCAAATATAAACCCCTACTTTACAAGATTGGTTGCTAACTGGCTCATGGACAGAACCCATACAGTGAAAATAAGAAATGCTAGGTCCGACTCCAAACCGTTGACAAGTGGAGTACCACAGAGTTCAGTCTTGGGACCTCTCCTGTTTGGTATTTACTTCTCAGAGGTACAAGCAAACACAGGGGGACTATGGCTAACAAAGTTCGCAGATGACTGCAAACTGTATGCCATAAATCGAGACTCCTACTGACAGATATCCTTCAAAAGGGTCTCACAAACAGATACATGGTGCCAAAATCATGGCCGCAAGCTAAATGCCAAAAAGTGCATTGTCATACCCTTCGGGAAAAACAAGTACCTACAAATTACCACATAGGTGGCAGCTCACAGTGTGTGAGACAAGAGACCAAGGGACCCAGGTGGACAGTAACCTCTCCTTCGATAACCACATTGTAAAGGTGGTTAGAAAATCCTTCTACATGGCCCACCTTATCACAAAGGGGTTTACATCTAGAAAAAAGGAAGTTATTGTCCCTTCTCTACTCATCACTCATTAGACCCATTATTGAGTACAATGCTCCATTTGGGATGCACCTTACTAGACACCTACAACAACTGGAGAGGCCTCAAAAGAACCTCACCAAGAGAATAACGGGCCTAACACAGATGCCCTATGCCACCAGGCTAAAAAAAACTTCAACTGTACTCAAGTTACAAACCGGCTACTCAGAGGTAATCTCTGCCTGAGATACAAGGCTATGTTAAACCCCGAATTGCTAGAAATGCTCCACCTAAAGAAAACCCAATCTACCTGAGCTACATGCTCCGGGGACCTTAACCTGACCTCTACAATAAACAGGATTTGTTGAAGGGACAGATTCATGTCCCAGAGACTCCCCCTGCTCTAGAATAAGGTCCCCATAAATGTGAGGCAGAGCTCCTCATTAGCGCTCTTCAAGAAGAATCTTGAGTGGATGGGGAACAGAAGTTCACCCTGGGAATCACTTCTGTGCCCCTGTTTGACAGGAGTGCAGGTAACAATCACATGGGAGGTGCAAGCCGAAAAATTTTGGCTAGGCTTAATTATGCCCTAGGTCCAATAGCCTAGTACCTACCTATGAACCTATGGAAAGATCCAGGATGGGGCAGCAAGTGCCCACTTTTCTGGGAACAAGGAATAGGCTGGAATAAAAGCATTTGCCCGTTTGATCTGGGGGACAGGTTCTACTCCTCCTTGTGATAAGAGTTTGGACTTCTGTCAATGCCTCTGCCCACTGATTTGGAGCCAAGTCTAGGTACCCTCTTGGAATTGGAGTTCGTTAAAGGAGAATTTGTATCCCTAAACAATGATCTTTTAAGACCCATTGGTCCTTGTTACAGAAAGCCAATTTTCTTTGCAGAGGGAGAGCCGTCCTAGTTTTTGGTGAGTGAAGAGGGCAGAGGGGGAGAGGGAGTCATTGAGAGTTTTTGCCATAGAGGGTTGGCTTAGAACTCCCTGCCTTTAGAGCGGAAGTGGTCCATTGCTTGGTTCTCTGCTGTCCCTGGGATAGGAGCCTGGGTTGTCCATCCTGGCGGGGCTTACCTTGCCCGTCTGCTAGGTGCAGGAAAGGACCAGTGCTTTGAGGGAAAATTCTTGCTGAATCTAGGAGGTTGTACCTGAAAGAAATCTTTTACTGTCTGCATAAATTTTGCTTTGTCTTCCATCTTTTTTAAGCACCTCTTATGCTTTTACTCCAAATAAGCGATCCTTATCCAGGGGTGCATCAAGTAATTTAGATTTAACATCAGGGAGAGGTTGTTCCTTCAACCATGCATGTCTCCTGACAGATCCTGATACTCATGCCCTGATACAGGCTTCTAGGGAGTCATATCCACAGTGTAATGAGTGTCTGGCCACTTGACAAGTAGAGTGCAGTAAATATGCTAATGCTTTAGAATTGGCACGGTCAGGAAAGGTTAAAATCTTTTGCTTTAATAGTTCCCAAGTGTGTTGTGGAACTGACAGTTGAGTGCTCTGACAGCTAAGGTTGCAGAGGTGTATACTTTTTACCACATCTGCCCAGAGCTCTGGAATTCCTGTCAGAAGGAATAGGATTCTTGGCATAAAGTGCAGTTGTGTAGACTTACCATAAATGTAGATGTTAAGAGTGTATTCACTGTTGCAGTCATTACATTCAGGTTACCTGCTTGCAGGAAGCCTTCAGTCTGCCTGATTAACAAAGTCTTGGGTCCTGTGTCGGTTGCTGTCCCTTCATCCAAGACTTCAGGGGTACAAAACATGCAGCCGACGCCATTACATCAGTTTTTCTTGCCCCAGATGTCAGGTGCCCCCCAAATGGGGAGCAATTAAATATAAAACTACAATGATATACCTCCAACAAAAAAACAAATACACCAAAAAGACTTTTAAGCATAGTATCAGAAAGTAGAGGTATAGCCGAAAGAAGTTAGGAGGGCTGGAGGGAGGGTAACCAGGACTGCAATGGTGAATACACTCAAACATCTACACTTATGTAGAGTGTACACAACTGTACTATGTTCTTCGTGTTTCAGTGTTGCAGTCATTACATTTGGGTAGATTCCCAAAGCTATGGTTGGGAGGAGGAATTTAGATACCATTAGAACCAGCTATAAGGCCCTGCAAGACTGCAGTGGCAAAGCCAGCTCTGGATTTAGAGAAAATTGGCAAATAATGCTTGGTGAAAGTATGCACAAAAATCCAGATAGCAGCTTCTAGGATGTCCCTGGTAGGGAATGCCTCTGAGAAAGGCTGTAGAGATATATGCAGCCCTGGTGGAGTGAGGTCTGATCCCCTGGGGGATAGATTTTCCATGGTGCTTATAGCAGAAATGAATGCAATGGCCTATCCATTTAGAAATGATTTTCTTGAAATAGCCTTCCCCTCTGCCCCTGCAGCAAATGCCACCAGCAGTTGTTCAGATTTCCTTTGAGGTTTAGTCCTGTCCAAGTAGAATCTAAGTTGTTTGTGCAAATCCAAGGAATGCAGAATCCATTCCCCTTTGTTCTGTGGATTGGGAAAGAAGGTTGGCAAATGAAGAGACTGATTAAGAGCCACACTGGATACCACCTTGAGCATGAAGGATGGACTGGTTCTGAGGGACACCCTGTCCACATGAAAGATGATGAAAGGCTCCATTGCCATTAGGGCTTGTAATTCAGATACCCTACTAGCTGAAGTGCTTGCTAAAAGGAAAGCTGTTTTCTAGGAAAGAAATTTTAAGTCCGCAGTAGCAGCTGGCTCGAAAGGAGGTAGAGTGAGTATTTCCAATACAACGTCAAGGTCCCAGGCTGGGGTTGGAGCTCTCCTGGGTGGTCTCAAATTTTTTGCCCCTCTGAGGAACTGCTTGAGCAGTGGATGAGAGAAGAGGGGAGGTTCTGTGCTATATAGAGTCGAAATGGCCGAGGCGTGGATTTTAATGGAGGAAAAAGACAGGCCCTTGTGAAGCATCTCAGTTAAGTATTGTAAAATCTGAGGTAAATTGGGTGCTGCTGTGCTCATCCCTTCAGACTGGTTCCAGGCACAGAATCTTTTCCGTTTTTCGGCATAAGATTTTCTAGTACTAGGCCTCCTTGCCTCTAAAATGATATCCATCACAGGTTTACTGAGGGATGGTAGAGGAGAGATTATGTAATTAACCAGGCTGCAAGGTTCAGTGTTAGAAGCTGAAGGTGCAGAATCTGGTTCTCCTGCCGAAACAGGGAAGGTCTGAGGCAGGTGCCATGGGGAGAACCATGACAGTGCACAGGAGGGGGTAACACCAGTGTTGGCGTGGCCAGTCTGGAGCAATCAAAATCATCCTTGGTTTGTCTTGTTTCATTTTTAGTAGCACTTTGGAAAGCAGAGGCAGAGAGTGGAAGGCATAGACTGATAGTTTTTTCCAGCTGAAGGACAGAGCATCCACTTTCCAGGCTTGTTTGTGAGGAGTCCTTGTGCAAAATGTGTCCAATTGATAGTTTTGGGGAGAGGCAAACAGGTCTATATCTGTGCTCCCCCATTTGCGTATCAACATATTGAAAATCCTTGGTTCCAGTTTCTACTCGTGTGGGTCCATGAGGTTTATGCTTAGTCCGTCACCAGTGTATTTAATTTTCCTGGCAAGAATTGAGCTTGTAGGTGCATTTGGTAGCTCAAGGCCATTTTCCACAATGCCATGGCTAGACTGCAGAGGGGGTATGCATGTGGACCCCCCTGCTTGTTTATGTAGCACATAACAGTGGTGTTGTCCGTCTTTACCACAAGTTGTCCTGGAAGAATGTCTTCCTTGAAGGCTGTCAGAGCATTCTGTACAGCTAACATTTCTTTTTGATTGATATGCAGGTGCATTTGACTTGGGTTCCATTTGCCCTGAATGCACTTCCCTGCCAAGTGAGCCCCCCATGCATAGTCTGATGTGTCGGTTAGGGTTTGGGTGACAGGGGGTGGTGTGAAATGTAGTCCCTTGTTTTGGTGGCAGGCCTCTGCCCACCAAAGGAATTCTAGGCAAAGGCAAGGTATGATAGGAATCAGTGCGTCTAGATCCTGAGAATGTGGACACCATAGGCTTTTTAGATACCACTGTAATTTCCTCATATGCAGTCTTGCATATGAAATTAGAGGAATGCAGAGGCCACCCCAAGCTTGCAGTATTTGTCTTGCAGATAGCAGGGTTTTTGTGGCCACTTGTTTGAAGTAGGTTGTCTAATTTGTTTCTCTGGCGTGAGGCAAGCCATTTGGGAAGTTGTACTCAAGCTTGCTCCCAGGAATACAATTTGTTGACAGGGCACCAGGTGTGATTTCTTTTCATTTATGATGTACCTCAGACAAGTTAGAATCCTTTGTACAAAGGCCAGATTATTCAAAAGTATGTCCTGACTTTCTGCCTGAGTTAGACAATCGTCCAGGTATGGGTATATTTGAATATTTCTTTGCCTGCAAAATGCAGTAACAGGAGCTAGGCACTTTGCGAATACCTTGGGCGCAGTCGATAAGCCAAAGGACAGTGCAGAGAACTGACAGTGCGTGTAACCTGCTTTGAAGCGTAGGCATCTCCTGCAAGATTTCCCGATTGGGATGTGCAGGTATGCTTCTTTTAAATCTAGTGTTGCCAACAAGGCATCTTTGCCTAGCATAAGAAGTAATTGAAGAGTCAGCATCTTGATTTTTGGAATTTCCAAAAAGGTGTTTAGTCCAAAAAAGAAAGAAGAATGGCAGGACACTGCTGGATTAACTCATTCTTTTATTAAAACAACCAAAACATCCAAGGATAAGCGCTTTCGGGTGTGATACCCTTCATCAGATAAAGAGAACAAACATTACCACTGTTTTAAATTAAAAGCCAACCAATCAGCAATCAGTAAATTACCCGCCTTTTTAGTAGGGCGGGTTTCAAAGGAACCATGTCATTTAACCCTGGGCTCCTATGAGCCCTCAGCTCCAAGATCCATTCAGATTCAAGGGATTCTGTCATCAACCTTATATCTCCTCCCCTATTATTTAACCTTACGTTAACCACAGCCCTGAAGCTGAAAGTATGTGTTGAGTGCTGTTCAATGTGCCTATAAAGAGCATTATGCTCATTTTTATTTCTAATATTGGAAAGATGCTGTAAAATTCTGATCTTAAACATATTATTGGTCTTCCCAACATAATATGCTACGCATTGTTCACATGTAGCCAAATAAACTATGTTACTTGTCCTGCAGGTAGCCCTTGCCTTAAGATGGTATAACCTTCCAGTAACAGGATGTTTAAAAGTTGCATTCTTATTGATAGACGGACAGGCTTTACAAAAGCCACAGGGAACACTGCCTGGGCTCTCCTTAAATAAATTGGATGTAGTAAAAGCCTTTTCATTACAAAGGATGTCCTTCAAATTCTTATTTCTCTTGTATCCAAAGCTGGGTCTGGTTCCTAATATATCCTTTAACTTATTGTCACTTCTTAAGATGTTCCAGTTTTTAAAAATTATATTTTTTATATCTTTGGTATTGCTACTGTAGGTGACAAACAACTTAGGTTCCCTTTTTTTGTGGAACTTTGGCCTTGGATTCAACGAGCTCTTGTCTGATCCATGGTTTGTATTTACTATCCCTTTTCTGCCTATCATCATTGATGACTTCACTAATCATCCCCTCTTTGTATCCTCTGTCCAAAAAACATTGCTTCAAGGACTCTATCTCTTTCTCATACTCTGTATCATTCATTGATATCCTAGATATTCTGCCTGCCTGGCCCTGAACTATGTTGGGGAACATATGACGGGGATGCATGCTATCAAAGCATAGCAGACTGTTTTTCCAGCAATCCTTTCTAAATAACTTCGATGAAAAAACATTGCTAGTTTGTGTAATACTGACATCCAAAAAATCTATGCTGGTATCAGAGAAATTCAACTTAAATCTAAGGAAGGATGTAGTGGAATGTAGATAGCTGACAAAATCTATTAACTTGTCTACCTCACCCCTCCAAAAGAAAAAAACAGTCTACAAAACGTGTATACATATACACATGTTGTTTCCATAATGGATGTTCTAAAATTACATCTTTCTCCCAAAACCAAAGGACCAGGTTGGCGTATGTATTAGCACAGGGGGGTGTCCATAGCTACCCCCTGTGCTTGTCTATATATTTGCTTGTTCCCTATAAAGACATTATTCTCTAAGACCAAGGCCAACATCATCTTAACTAAGGATATATTGTTGTCCTCCTCACCCAAGTCACTCAGAACCCCACCTATGGCTTGGATACCAAAGTCATTACTGATCACAGTAAAAAGATTATGGACATCCAACGTCACCATTAAAAGTTTTCCCTGTGGCTTATTATGATTGAACCTGCCAACCCTTCTAAGGAAATCACCAGTGTCTTTCAACACAGAGGTTGCTTTATCTAGAAGTGGTCGAAGTGTATATTCTACCCAGATGGAGATATGCAAATATATAGACAAGCACAGGGGGTAGCTATGGGCACCCCCTGTGCCAATACATACGCCAACCTGGTCCTTTGGTTTTGGGAGAAAGATGTAATTTTAGAACATCCATTATGGAAACAACATGTGTATATGTAAACACGTTTTATAGACGATGTTTTTTTCTTTTGGAGGGGTGAGGTAGACATGTTAATAGATTTTGTCAGATATCTACATTCCACTACATCCTTCCTTAGATTTAAGTTGAATTTCTCTGATACCAGCATAGATTTTTTGGATGTCAGTATTACACAAACTAGCAATGGTTTTTCATCGAAGTTATTTAGAAAGGATTGCTGGAAAAACAGTCTGCTATGCTTTGATAGCATGCATCCCCGTCATATGTTCCCCAACACAGTTCAGGGTTAGGCAGGCAGAATATCTAGGATATCAATGAATGATACAAAGTATGAGAAAGACATAGAGTCCTTGAAGCAATGTTTTTTGGACAGAGGATACAAAGAGGGGATGATTAGTGAAGTCATCAATGATAGCAGGCAGAAAAGGGATAGTAAATACAAACCATGGATCAGACAAGAGCTCGTTGAATCCAAGGCCAAAGTTCCACAAAAAAGGGAACCTAAGTTGTTTGTCACCTACAGTAGCAATACCAAAGATATAAAAAATATAATTTTTAAAAACTGGAACATCTTAAGAAGTGACAATAAGTTAAAGGATATATTAGGAACCAGACCCAGCTTTGGATACAAGAGAAATAAGAATTTGAAGGACATCCTTTGTAATGAAAAGGCTTTTACTACATCCAATTTATTTAAGGAGAGCCCAGGCAGTGTTCCCTGTGGCTTTTGTAAAGCCTGTCCGTCTATCAATAAGAATGCAACTTTTAAACATCCTGTTACTGGAAGGTTATACCATCTTAAGGCAAGGGCTACCTGCAGGACAAGTAACATAGTTTATTTGGCTACATGTGAACAATGCGCATATTATGTTGGGAAGACCAATAATATGTTTAAGATCAGAATTTTACAGCATCTTTCCAATATTAGAAATAAAAATGAGCATAATGCTCTTTATAGGCACATTGAACAGCACTCAACACATACTTTCAGCTTCAGGGCTGTGGTTAACGTAAGGTTAAATAATAGGGGAGGAGATATAAGGTTGATGACAGAATCCCTTGAACCTGAATTGATCTTGGAGCTGAGGGCTCATAGGAGCCCAGGGTTAAATGACATGGTTCCTTTGAAACCCGCCCTACTAAAAAGGCGGGTAATTTACTGATTGCTGATTGGTTGGCTTTTAATTTAAAACAGTGGTAATGTTTGTTCTCTTTATCTGATGAAGGGTATCACACCCGAAAGTGCTTATCCTTGGATGTTTTGGTTGTTTTAATAAAAGAAGGAGTTAATCCAGCAGTGTCCTGCCATTCTTCTTTCTTTTTTGGATTTTGCTGTTTGCTGTTTGGTGGGACTTTGTCATAGCACAGAACTTTTGGTTTTGGACAAAAAGGTGTTTAGAGTAGACAGGTCCAGGATAGGATGCCATGAATTGTCTTTTCTGGGTACCAGGAAAAGCCTAGAGTAGAAACCTTGTCCCTTTTCCTCTTCCGGTACCAGTTGAATATCCCCCATGCTTAAGTGAGAATGTACTTGTTTTTGGGCCTCTGCCCACTAACTTGGGGGTAGGTCCGGCCACCCACTTGGTGTTGGCAACGTGTGGAAGTGAAATCTGTATCCCTAGGTCACTATATTTATTTCCTGGGTAACAAGTTCTCAGTGCTTTGCATGAAGAGCAATCTTTCCCCCCAAAGGGGCAGTCAGTGGATAAGTGCTTGGTAATTTTAAACAGAAGTCAATGAGACAGATTACCATAGGGGAGAGTCTTATTACTCCCAGATTTGGAAGTGGAGGCCCCCCACTGCTTAGTCCTGTGTGTCCCCTGGGACTGAAACCTGGGGCTTTTGCTGTGTCTGGGTTTGGCTTGAGAAGACATGGAAGTGGCTGGAAAGGACCAATTCTTAGAAGGCCAGTGCCTACAAACTCTAGGATGCTAAACTTGTAAGAAATCTTTAACAGTTTGCACAGATTTAGCTTATCTACCATCTTTTTAAGAACTTCCTCAGCCTTGTTGCCAAACAGGCGGTCTTGATTTAAGGGAGCATCCAACAATTTAGCTTTAACATGATCAGGCAAGGATTGCTCCTTTAGCCAAGCATGCCTTCTGAGCACAGACCCAGTAACAGCAGCCCTGCAAGAGGCCTCTAATGAATCAAAACCACATTGCAAAGTATGTTTTCCAACTTGTTCAGCAGAATGCATTAAATCCTGTAATTCTTTATTTTCAACACAGTCAGGAATCATCATCATTTTCTGCTGAAGCAATCCAATAACATCTTGCTGATACTTTAACTTCTGAAACTGGCAGCTTAAAGCCCTGATGGCCAAGGTCGCAAAAGTGTAAACCTTCTTACCCCATCTATCCAGCGCTCTGGAGTCTATCAGAAGGGGTAGGAATTTTAGCAGTAGACGCCTTAATGCCCCTGGGCCCCTGTGAAAGTGGCTCTGGATCCGCAATAGGATTTTTAAAAAGGAACTTGTGTGACTCAGAACCCTGTCGTATCTATCAGGTTTTCTGAGAGCAGGAGGCAAGGAATAAGGGGCCATACTAGATTCTGAAAAAGCAACATCAACAATGTCTAGTACAGGGGGAATAGATAAAGGCCTATGGCTAAGGTAAAAAATCACTAAGCCTCTTTTTTGAATCAGAAAAATCCTGGCCTTCCCAGTGGAAATGCTCCCTTAGAGTATGCAAGGTTTCCCCAAAAGAAAAATCCTCTGGAGGGGAAGCAGAAGGAATTGAGTCCTCTGCATCAGAATCATCATAAGTAGATAAAGGGCAAATCCAGATAATCAGAAAAAAAAAAAGAATCTTTGTCAGAAGATTCATAAACAACTTCAGTCCTAGGCCTCTTAGAAAGGGGGGATTGGCTACCCCTGATTACAGTAATTAAATCTTCAGCCATTTTTATTTGTTTTTTTAGGCAAAGAGGCCTGAGCATGTGGCCTGGGCGTCATTTTTTTTAGGCATGGTTCGAGATTTAGGCCTAAGTGAAGAAGGAGGCGTCTGTTTAATATGCAAGTCCGTAGGCCTGAATACACCCTCAGAAGCCGGTGCCTGCACAGAGGCTCCGGACCCATCCAAGGTAGACATATCCGCGGGTTCCATAGTTGAAGCATCTAGCGGCATACCAGACTCCGAATGGGTCTCAGTAGAGGCCTGCGAATCAGAAGTAGCGGGTATCAGGGGCTGCAAAAGTGCCTCACTGAGTACTGGCGATCGGCTTAAAAGAAGCGCCGTCGGCAGTTTTGAACCTCGACGGCCTGTCTCTTTCCTTATCTTCGTGTTTTTTCGGAATAACGGTAGTCGGATGGCTAACAGACAACATTTCTGGATAATTAAACAGAGAACAGAAATATTTAGAGGCGAAAATATACAGACGGATAGTGCGCTGATTAAATAAAGCACAAAACCAACAACAAGAAACGTCGTGGTCAGGGCATAGGCAAGGAATACAGTATGAATGAAAATCTTTGATGTATTTGCTTTCCACAATTAATGCAATTAACTTTTACTGACATCGGTAAGGAGCAAGAAAAAGTTTCCCCAACAGGGAACTTAGCTTTAGTTGAAGACTTCGGTTCTGAAACTCGAAAACGAAAATTTCAGGAGTCGGCCTCCCAGCACTTGCGAACTACTGCTTCGGGCACCGCACGGCAAGAAACACTGATATAATGGCGTCGGCTGCATGTTTTATACCCCTGACAACCTGACATCATGGAAGGAACAGCAACCGACTCAGGACCCAAGACTGTTAATCAGGCCGACTGAGACCTACCTGCAAGCAGATAACCCGAATGTAATGACTTCAACAGTGAAACACGAAGAACGGTCTAGCCTTAGCTTCTTTTGGTTCCTGTGTAATAATCTCAGTGTGTGCAGCAAGATTGTACTCTAATACCGGTCAGGTTTTCTGGGAGCAGGTGGGTGGGCGTCAGGAGCTAAGCTGATATCATGGAAGACATCATCCACCACCTCTAAGATTGGGGGATGGCCAAGGGTCTGTGCTGGGGCAGGTCTAGAAACTCAGTCTTTTCTTAGACTGAGGGAAGTTCCTGGGATTCCCAGTGGAAATGTTCCCTGAGGGTGTGAAGGGTTTCTCCAAAGCAAAGATCTTCTGGTGGGGAAGCAGAAGGAATGGATTCCTCTGCATCTGAATCCTCATAAGCAGTCAGAGGAAGTTGTTCCTCTTCAAAATCTGAATAATCAGACTCCTCAGAGTCCTGTTCTGTCAGTACTTCAGGAGAAAGGTCTCTTTTCCTTTGAGAAGTTGTGTCCTGACTAACCCTGAAAAGGATGTTAAGATCTTCCGCCATTTTAAGCACTTGAGCTTGGGGTGGTGGAGCAGGAGTAAAATGGTGGCTAGAGGTAGATTTCCTAGGAGTGGCCTTGCTTCTAAGCCTAAGAGTATCCATGGATCTGACAGCAACAGTAGTCGGATGAGAAGACGTCTGTTTTTGTCAAGATTCGGTAGTGCAAAAAAACTCCGCTGAAGCCGGTGCCTGCATCGTGGCTCCGGACCCAAATGAGGTAGACACAACTGAAGGCTTGGAAGACAAAGACGACTTCTGCGGCATACCTGACTCAAAGTGTCTCGGTAGAGGCCTGCGAAGGGATCAGATCGGGCATCAGGGGCTGTGAAGGCCCCTCACTGAATTCCGGAGAACTGACAACCTGCGTAGCGGTAGAGTCAACGGTAGCCTTAACCTTGTGTGGTCTGTATCTTTATCCTTACGTTTTTCGGAATGTCTACGGATTGTTGGCTGATGGACGCCATTTTGGAATGTGAAGATGGATGATGAAAATACCTGGCTACAATAAGAGCTCTACGACAAATGGTTCTCGCGTTAAAGTGGGCATAGAACAAACAAGTGACAGTATGAATGTAAGTCTTGGTGTTGGCTTTCCTTTGAACAGGGAAGCCATTTGTTAACTTTTTCGGACATCGTTTAGTGCAAGGAACAAGAATCTCCAAAGAGGTACTTAGCTTTAGACATTTGCAGTTGGTAATTCTAACACTGGTAGCGACCGACTGGCACACTTGCAAACTGCTTCTGCTACAGGCTCCACGGCAAGAAAGACTGATGTAATGGCATCTGCTGCCTTCTGTTATAGACCGGACGTCTGTCAGCAAGCGACAGCAGCCAATGCAGAAAAACATTGACTCTGGTATTCGGGCCGGCCAAGAGCTACCACAGCAGGGATATCACACAGGTGATGACTGCAACTGTGAAACATGAAGAACATAAATTTCTGATCCATGGTCTCCAAACAAAATTGGACCCAAGCTTTCAAAGGCTGAGAAGGGACGGGTCAAAGAACGCTGGAGGTGAACCCCTCTTCCACATCCAATGCCAACATCACTAATCCGAGCGCCACTCTGATTTGAAGAAAGCACAGCATAGCTGGAGAAGGTGGCAGTCGGAGTTGGGGAAAGAAGCTTTCTTGCTGGTCAGATTGGAAGAGGAGACTGAATCACAATAGCGAAGACACTAACGGATCTGATTGGAGATGGAGCTGACAACATCCTCATATGGTTTTCAGCTTTGACTAACTTCCCCATCAACCTGTCCATATCAACATCAGACAGGTTACTGGAAGACCTAGAGGAGGCAAATGATGCTGACCTGGAATGTCTGGTAGGAGTTTGTAAAAGCTTAGAGAGCAGTGCTGGGGAAACTGCCCTGATGGAAAACTCCGGTGTCTGAGTCCTAACTCTCGGATACGAGGTAGAAGAGGATGCCCTAGGAGAGGCAAGCGTAGTAAGAGCACCTGTCAGATCCGAAGAGAGCCTTAAATTAGATGGGGCAAACGTAGTTTTTGGATCCGAAAAGATTGGATTCAAGGTCTTTGCTGATTTTGCCTGAGGCTCCAAGGAAGTCGTAGACATCTTAAAAAGTGTTTTCTCAGCTCTGACAACCCAGAATGACTCACTGAGGGGATATGAGCCTCTGATGAGGATGAAGCAGTTAAAAGTCCTTTTAAGATGAGCTACACCTGCGATCTGCGATGGCCTGAAGATTAAATCCCTCATAAATGAAAAGCAGATTCCAGGTGGTCAAGACCTAGGCAGTAAACACACTTGCTATTTGCATTCAAATGGGGGATTTTATGTGAGAAGTGCTTGAAACTGATTGATCAGACATGACTAAAATGGAGCAAGACCAGAAACAGAAACACACCTACTGACAAACATTGTGAAGGGAGAGAAAACCTAGTTACTGACTAATACAGAAATGTGATTTATTTTTTTTTTTACTAATACAGAAAAGTAGGGGGGGGAACGGAAGGCAGAAATGTCAACCACTCAGAGATGATGTAGAAATGAGTAAAACAAAAAACAGTTCCAGTTCCTAATGCCTGTGAAAACTGATGGGAAGGGAGAAAAATGCCTCAGTAAGAAGCTGAGATCCCTCAAACTCCTCCAAAGCTAGTTATGAAAAAGAATTGCCAAACATTCCAAAGACAACCACAAGGCATTCTATAGTTATATCAAAAATCTAAATGGCAATGCTCAGATTCTGCTCTGAGCTACAACAGAATGGCATTAAACATACTGATCCCAAAGATATTGCCAATATACTGGCATATCGATTTAGTACCAACTTCACCCCCCTCTAGCGCCCTAAAGAGCCCATCTCAATACCAAAAGATTGCCAAATTCTGGTAAACTCAGTCACACAGGTAAAAACCACACACTCCAAAGCTAAGAATACAGCCTCCATGGGACCAGATGACATCCCAGACTGCGTACTACATGAGCTACAAAATGAACTGGCACCTCACCTAAATGTTATGTATAATCATAGCCTGACCTTAGGCTTCGTGTCCACTGAGTGGCTCACAGCTACAATTATCTCACTCCATATGAGGAGATCCACCTTCGATCCCAGGAACTATCGTCCCAGTCTGACAAGCCTGATCTGCAACAACATGGAACGCATTATCATGGAACTTATAAACAAAGACAATGGCAACCTTCAAACACTGGACCCCACCCAGTTTGGGTTCGTGATGGGCCGATCCCGTCTCCTGAACCTGACTGACTTCTTCGAATCAGTCTCCAGAGCTGTGGACGAGGGTAAGGCTGCCCACACAGCCTATCTGGACCTTGCCAAGGCCTTTGACACCATCCCCCATTCTAGAATCATAGCTAAACTTACTAAGCTAGGCATAAATCCCTATGTCATTCAATGGGTTGCCAACTGGCTTTACAGAACCCAGACTGTAAAAGTAGCAGACTCCAAATCCAGCTCCAGACAAGTGGAGTACCTCAGGGTTCAGTCCTTGGACCACTCGTTCAGAATCTACTTCTCTGAAGTACAGGCCAACACTAAGGGACTCTGGCTAACAAAGTTCGCAGATGACTGCAAACTGGGAGCCATTATTGAATCCTCAAATTATATGCATATTCTACAAAAGGGCCTTACAGAAACAAATGCTTGGTGCCAGAGCCATGGGCTCAAGCTTAATGCCAAGAAATGTATAGTTATCCCCTTTGGGAAAAACCATGTACCCATGAATTACAACATAGGTGGCAGTACACTAAACACCGAAAGTGTGATGAGAGACTTAGGGACACAGGCGGACAGTGGTCTCATCTTTGATGAGCACATCGCCACAACAGTCAGGAAATCCTTCTATGTGGCACACCATCACTAAGGGCTTTTCACCCAGGAAAAAAGCAGGTCATTGTCCCACTGTATTCATCCCTCATTAGACACATTATAGAGTACAATGCCCAGTTTGGCATGCACCTCACAAGACATCTGCAACAGCTGGAAAGGCCGCAGAAATACCTCACTAAAAGAATCACAGGTCTAAAGTAGATGCCCTATGCTGACAGTCTAAACAACTCCAGCTATACTCCGTGGCATATCGTCTACTCAGAGGTGATCTTTGCTTAACATATATGGCCATGTCAAACCCTGAGCTGTTGGACATGCTCCACTTAAAGAAATCCCAATCCCTCAGAGCCACACGGTCCAGGGATCTGAACCTTGTCATCACAATAAACAAAGCATGCTGGAGGGATAGGTTCCTGACCCAGACACTCCACATACTCTGGAATAGACTGCCCATACATGTCAAGCAGAGCACCTCCTTGGCCCTCTTCAAAGGAACCTTGACGATTGGATGAGAGATAGGAAATTCACCCCAGGGATCACTTCAGTCGCCCTGCTAGACAGGGGTCCAGGGAAGTAAATATTGTGAGAAGAAATATCCAGGGAATTGTTATGGCTAGGCTTGTATAGGCTCTAGGGCCGATAGCCAAGTACCAACCTATGAACCTATCAACCCATAAAAATTATGCGAACAGTAAAGGTAGAAGAAAGGAAAAATAAAACTGACTTATAACCCCAGAGAAAATTCTCACACAAGACCAGGAAACTGAGTTTGTACCACGTAGGCAGCAAACAAGATCTGAGGAAGCTACAGAGTGTAGGGAATTATGGGTAGAGGGAGGAGCTCGAGACTAGGATCCAAGTGTGAAAACATGCAGTCAAGTCAGACCCATAACCCAATAGTAAGAAAGAATGAAATGGACATCATCCGTTACAAGTTTTAAGCTATCAATCAGGAAATCACACAAAAAGTCTTCCCCTAGCAATCTCCAAGTTAGACAGATTAAATCAGCACACTTCTACCACAAAGGTGCAGAAAAAATACCTCTACTGTTAGTGAACCTTTATGTAGAGAAAGCATTTGATAGAGAAAGAGAGAAAGCAGAGATTTTATGAGTATGGCACTGGAAGCATTTGCATTTCCATACACAATAAGGTTAATTAGGATATATGAAGGATCAGAGGCAAGAATTAAAATGAGAGTTCCTATCTGATGACTTGTGTTTGAACAGAGGAAATAGGCAAGGGTGTTGTCTTTTTCCTTGGTTGATGCTTTATATTTACACCTGTTGGCAAAGAAAATAAAAGGGATCAGAAATTCAATATTATTGGTGTGGTAATCAAAAAGTTGGCTTTATTTGCAGATATTCTGTACTTGATAAATACAGAAAATGACATCTTAATGTTGTGGCACATTGAGACACTTTCAAATCTTTTCAGGATGTACAGTTAAACAATTTACAGCAATAGCCTTTGTTTTATGTACCTAAATATGAACTGCTTCAGCAATACCTATATGCATGGGACATAAGATGATGTATGGATCCGGCTTCTGTTACCACCCAAGAATATCTGGGAAGAGACCAAACGGTAATACAAAAACTGAGAAACTGGAAGGTCTTGTTTATGGATATGGACAGTAAGATACAAGAAGTGAAAATGTTTTTAGTCCCTTTAGTTTTATATACAGGTCACATTTATCAACAAGAACAGAAGTCATACACAATAATTAAGAAAGAGTTGAAGAAATTTACCTGGGAAGGGGGTGGGGTTAGGCAGAATAAGTTAATCCTTTTAAAAGAACAAGATGGTGTAGCACTACCAAAACTGAAGTGATATTTTAAACCTATGCAGTTAAGGCTCATATACATAACACAAGCAGAAAGTTATAACTAAATATGGAAAGGGAAGATGAAGTGGAGGTGGTGGTGGTGGGGCTCATGAAATAAAAACAGGATTTTAGGATTTCGGATGCAGATTATTACGGAAAATAACCACCACAAAACATTACATTCACAAAGTTGCAGAAAGGATTCTGAGAACTAAGCCAATGCAAGAAGGGAGAAAGGGCATTTTGCCAACAGGGATGAATACAAGTAGGGGTACAGAAAATAAGCAAGAAGGGGTTAGAATTTACTGGAGAAAACTAGAAAAGGAACCATAATATTGCAAGCAAACTAGAGAGAGAAAAGTAACAAGAGTGGAATTAGGCCAAGATGTCATTTGAACTGTAAGCTAGACAATGCATTCCCTACCAAGGACTGAGAGTATAGGCAAAGAGGAAAGGAAAGAGGAATCAAGTGAAAGATCTTGTCTGGAAGGGTTTTTAGTTAAATTTAGAAAAGAAGATGCTGTTAAAAAAAGGGATACTTGGGCACACAAAAAAATGCATGATAGCTGTAAGAATCAGAGGAGGTTAGGAAAGATTGGGACAACAGAATGAGAAAGTAATTTACAAGAGAACAATCGGATGACGTATGTATGGGCTCCCAAGTATGAAAAAGTCAAGGTGGTTTAGGATCGGTGTGCTTACATAGGCATTTTTATACTCCAAGCAGGCTTCAAAAAAATTTTCCACAGATGGATAGCAATTGTGGGAGGTGCGACAGGGAAGAAAGTAATAAACATACGTGCGAGTGTAATGAGCTGGCAGATTTTAAAAATTCTGTTTAGAGTATTTTGGGAGCAAATGGCTGTAAAAAAAGTAAGGATTCTTTTGATCTGGGACAAAGGATCTGAACTACCTACAGAAAGACCTTACGGAATGATTTTGCTGGCTGCCAAAAAAGCAATAGAAAAAGGAAGTTAAAATCAAAGCCAACATTACTTGAAATACTGAACATTATAAAAGATTAAAGAACTGGAAAAGGAATCTTTAGTAAAAAGGGAAAAGCAGACTACACCGAAATAAAAATGCATGAACACATGCAGAATAATATTCAGGAAGAGAACAAGTGAGGTTTCAGAGAAAGTACAGTTGTGTACACTTGCCATAAAATGTAAATGTTGGAGTGTTATTCACTGTTGCAGTCATCACATTTGGGTTATCCCTGCCAGGGTAGCCCTCGGCCAGCTCGAATACCACAGGCTTAGCATTTTTGCGTGGGCTGCTGTCGATTCAGGACTGACATCAGGTCGTTAATAGTATAAAGTAAGGCAACCAACACCATTACATCAGTTTTTCATGCCGTAACCTGTCAGAAGCTGCCAAGTAGGAGCCAGGTTCTAGTGAAAGAACCCCACCAGTGAAAAATAAATACCAATATGTCCCTTGCAAGGAAAAAGAAAGGGAGATGGAGGGAGGGAAACCAAGACTGCAACAGCGAATACACTAACACCTACATTTATTCTAAGTGTATACAACTGTATACAGTTCTTTGTGTTTCACTGCTGCAGTCATCACATTTGGATTGATTCCCAAAGCTGACGAAAAGGGTGGAGGCAGTTAAGGAAACTAGAGGGTGGCTAGGATGCCCTGCAAGACTGCAGTGGCAAAGCCTGCCCTGAATTTGGAGAAGATAGCCAAGTGGTAATGCTTGGTGAAGGTGTGAACAGATGTCCACGTGGCAACCTCCAGAATGTCCCTGATGGGGACTCCTCTGAGGAAAGCTGCAGAGATGGAGGCTGCTCTGGTAGAGTGAATTCTGATTCCCTTAGGGGGAGCTTTCCCATGTTGCATGCAACAAAAATGGATGCAGTGTGCTATTCATTTGGAAATTACTTGTTTGGAGATGGCTTTGCCTTCTGCCCCTGCAGCAAAGCTGACCAGCAATTGATCAGTCTTTCTGAATGATTTAGTCCTGTCTAGATAGAAACTGTGCTGTCTGCGCACATCTAGAGAGTGCAGGATCCTTTCCCCTTTGGTTTGTGGGTTAGAGAAAAAGGTGGGCAAATGAAGGGATTGGTTGAGAGCCACACTAGACACCACTTTGGGCATGAAGGATGGGTTAGTCCTGAGGGACACCCTGTCAGCATGTAAGATAATGAAGGGCTCTACAGCCATGAGTGCTTGTAGCTCGGATACTCTTCTGGCTGAAGTGATGGTCAGAAGCAAGGCTGTTCTCCAGGAGAGAAACTCTGCTGAAGATAATGGTTCAAAGGGGGGCAGGGTGAGCTTAACCAACACAAAGTTTAGGTCCCAAGCTGGGGAAGGTCCTCTTCTGGCTGGCCTCAAGTTGCTAGCCCGTCTGAGGAGCAGTTTGATCAGAGGGTGTGAGAAAAGTGGGTGCTCAGTGTTAAAATGAGTAGAGATAGCAGAGGCATGAATTTTAAGAGAGGAAAAGGAGAGACCACTTTGTAGCAGATCAGCTAGGTAATCCAGGATGAAAGGTTGGGAGGGCTGTGCTATATTCAGCTCTCTTAGCCTAAACCCAGGTGCAGAACCTTTTCCATTTGTCAGCATAAGACTTTCTAGTGCTAGGGCGTGTAGCCTGAAGTACAACATCTAGAACCTGTTTACTGAGATTGGCAGATTGATAAGTGGTCAGGGAATAATCTAGGCTGTCAAATTGACGGTCTGCAATTGGGGGTGCATGAGTTCTCCTTCCATTTGGGTCAAGAGGGTTGGGGTCTAAAGGGAGATGCCATGGTGGCAGTGGGGACAGGCTGCACAGCAGTGGGCACCAGTGCTGGCGAGGCCAGACTGGAGCAATCAGAATTGTCCTTGGTTTTTCCTCCCTTATTTTGAGCAGTACCCTGGTAGTGAGAGGAAATAGGGGAAAAAGCATAGACCGAGAAGTTGACCAAAGGGAAGGATGGGGCATCCACCTTCCAGGCCCTGCAGTGAGGCTTGCAGGTATAGAATTTGCTGAGCTGATGGTTGGAGTGTGGGAAGCAAAGAGGTCAACCTTTGTGGTGCCCCACTTCTGAGTTATTATTGTGAAGGTTCTTTGGTCTAGCTGCCACTGGTGTTGGTCAAGAAGATTTCTGCTTAAGTTGTCTGCCAGGGAATTTAGAGAGCCTGGCAGGAATTGTGCTAACAGGTGTAGCTGCATTGCTGAAACTGTGTGCCAAAGGGTCATGGCCAGCCTGCATAGAGGGTAGGAGTGAGTCCCTCCCTGCTTGTTGATATACCACATCACAGTGGTGTCTGTTTTGATCAGGAGAACCCCTGGGGAGAGAAGGGGCCTGAAAGCGGTCAATGCGTGCTGGACAGCTAACATCTCTCTTGTTGATGTGCAGATGAATTTCCTGTAGGCTACATTGGCCCTGTATGCACCTGCCGTCCAGGTGTGCATCCCAGGCATAGTCTGATGAGTCTGTGGTGAGGACCTGGGTGGTGAGAAAGGTAGTCCCTTTTTCTGGGAGCATGCTGCTGCCCACCAAAGAAAATCTTTCCTTAGGCAAGGTATCATGGGTATGAGAGTTCACAGGTCCTGAGAGTGCTGACACCAAAAGCTTTTAAGGTACCACTGAAGTTGCCTCATATGCAATCTGGCATATAAAATGAGTACAATGCAAGATGCCATGAACCCCAGCGCCTGCAGGATTTTCCTTGCGAATAACTGGGGTCTGGGTGACTAGTTGAGAGAAGTAGGCTGTCAGATAAGTTTGCTTTTCTGGTGTAAGGAATTCGATCTGGGATGCTGTGTCCAGGCTTGCTCCCAGGAATATAATCCTTTGGGTGGGTACTAGTTTGGATTGTTTTCGTTGATGGTGTATCCTAGGGAGGTCAGTAGGGATTTTATAAAGGCCAGGTGCTTGAGCAGCATTTCTTGACAGTAGGCCTGTATTAAGCAGTCGTCCAAGTACGGGTAAATTTGCATATTTCTTTGTCTGCAAAAAGCAATGG
Source organism: Protopterus annectens (assembly GCF_019279795.1). Classification (NCBI taxonomy): domain Eukaryota; kingdom Metazoa; phylum Chordata; order Ceratodontiformes; family Protopteridae; genus Protopterus; species Protopterus annectens. The sequence continues at coordinate 95,349,514 of NC_056750.1, forward strand.
CAGGAGCCAGACATTTTGTGAAAACTCTGGGAGCAGTAGATAAGCCAAAGAGACGTGCAGAGAACTGAAAGTGCAGAGATCCTGCCCTGAAACGTAGATATTTCCTGCATGATTCCCCGATAAGAATATGGAGGTAGGCGTCTTTTAGGTCCTAGCATGGCAAGCCAAGCATTCTTGGACAGCATAGGAAGTAGTTGCTGGAGGGTGAGCATTTCGAATTTTGCTATCACCAGGAAGGTGTTTAGAATGGATAGATTGAGGATGGGGCACCAAGTGCCCTCTTTTCTGGGTAGCCGAAAAAATCTGGAGTAGAAACCTTGGCCTGTGCGTTCTGCAGGAACGTGCTCTACTGCCCTCATGGAGAGCAGGGAAAGAATTTGCTTTTTCGCCTCTGCCCACTGATTTGGAGGAAGATCTGGGAACCCTAATGGGGTTGTTAGAGTAGAAAGAAAATCTGTATCCCTGGGACTCTATGATGACGACGATAATGGTGGCCCAGGTGCTTGCGTGGAATGAGAGTTTTCCTCCTAAGGGCAAGTGCAGGTGGGCAGAAGGAGAGGGTGTTGGAGGAGAGTCATTGTGAATTATTACCATGAGTGGGTGGCTTTGCACACCCTGGTTTTGAAGTGGAGGAACTGCATTGCTTTGATCTCTGCATTCCCTGTGGCTGCTGTCTGTGTGGGGGGGGGGGGGGTCTGCTTTCCCAGGGTCTGGGCTGAACTGACCTGGAGGGGGCAGGAAAGGACCAGTGTTGGGAGGGGCAATTGCCTACTGAACCTGGGTGGCTGAACCTGTAGGAAATCCTTAACTATAGATTTAGCTTTTTCATCCATCTTTTTTAAGACCTCCGCTGCCTTGGTGCCAAATAAGTTGCCTTTGTGCAAGGGTGCATCCAATAATTTAGATTTGACATGGCCTGGCAAGGGTTGTTCCTTAAGCCAAGCATGCCATCCAAGGACCGAACCAGTGATTGCTGCCCTGAAAAAAGCTTCTAAGGCTTCAAAACCACAGTGTAAAGTGTGCTTAGTTACTTGACTTGCAGAAAGCATTAACTCTATTTTCTGCACAAGCAGGGAAGGATGATATTTTTTGTTTGAAGCGTTCCATAGTATGTTGCTGAAATGTTAGCATATGGAACTGAATTTAGTGCTCTGATAGCAAGAGTAGCATAAGTGTATACCTTTTACCCCATCTGTCTAGTGCTTGAGAAACCCTATCTGAGGGGGGTGGGATTCTTAGCAGAAGTTGCTTTAATTCCTTTAGGCCCTTGAGAAATAACCTCAGGGTCAGCAGTAGGATTTTTGAAAAGAGTGTCAGCGACGCTATAATACCGGTCAGGTTTTCATGGAGCAGGAGGGAGGGTGTCAGGAGTCAAGCTAGCAAGCTAGATACCATGAAAACATCATCTACAACATCCAGTACAGTGGGACCGGCCAGGGGACTGTGCTGCGGAAGGTCTAAGAATTCTCAGAGTCTGTTTTTAGACAGAGTGTAGTCCTGACATTCTCATTGGAAATGCTCCCTTGAAAGTATGAATGGTTTCCCCAAAGGAAAAGTCCTTGGGTGGAGAGGATGATGGAATGGATTTCCTCTGCATCAGAATCCTCATAAGCAGAGAGGGGTTGCATGACCTCATACTAAGATGCATCAGAGTCATCAGACTCCTGTTCAGATAAAACTACTGGGGACAGATCTTTTTCTTTTGCAAGGGGTACCTTAGCTTCCTCTGATTAGCATTATAAGGTCTTCTGCCATTTTAAGCATTTGAGACCGTGACAAGGAAGCAGATGTCTGAGACTGGGTTGACTGCTTCTTGGACATGGTTAATACCCTAGGCCTTAGAAACTCTGCAGTTTTCATAAAAAATGGTAGATGCGAAAGAAGTCATCGGTTTGTGTAGAGAATTGGTAGAGTGAAGTGCTTCCTCGGAACCCGGTGCCTGCTCAGCAGCTCTAGACCCATCCAAGTTAGAGACAACTGCAGGATCCTTAGTCGACGAAGAGTTTTGCGGCATACCGGACTCCGAAAAGGTCTCGGCAGCAGCCTGCGAGTCCACAGAAGCGGGCATCAGGGGCTGTGAAAGCACCTTACTGAGGACCGGAGAACTGGCGACTATCTTAACGGAAGCGTTGTCGGTAGGTTTTGACCAGTGTGGTCTGTCTCTGTCTTTATCCTTACTTTTTTTTTTCAGAAGATCTGCTGTCGGATGGCTTACTGAAGCCATATTGGAACTAGAGGACTGAGTGAAAATATCTAGCTACAATAAGGGCCTGAAGATGTATAGTTCTGATGTTGAACAAAGCACAAAATCAACAGCGAGGGGTGTCGTGGTCTGGGCCTAAGCAAGTGATGCATAAAGAATGGAAGTCTCTATGTGGTATTTGCTTTCCACAGGCGAGACAACTGTTAACTTTTTCTGACATTGGTTAGAGCAAGAGAAAAGGATCCTCAATGGGGTACTTAGCTTTAGAAGACTTTAGCTTCAATTAGGAAGGTGAAACTCAGGCAGTGGCAGACAGGCACTCGTGCGAACTGCTTCGGGCCCCTCGGCAAGTAAGACTGATGTAATGGTGCAGGATGCCTTACTTTAACCTATTGACAACCTGACGTCAGTCCTGAAGCGACAGCACCTGACGCATAAATACTAAGCCTCTAGAATTTGGGCCAGCCAAAGGCTACCCTGGCAGGGATAACAAATATGTGATGGCAGGAGCAGTGAAACACGAGGAAAGCACAGTTGTGTACACTTACCATAAATGTAGATGTTAGAGTGTATTCACTGTTGCAGTCATTACATTTGGGTAGATTCCCAATGCTGTGATTGGGAGGAGGAACTTAGATAGCATTAGGACCAGCTATAAGACCCTGGAAGACTGCAGTAGCAAAGCCAGCTCTGGATTTAGAGAAAATGTGCAAATGGTAATGATGCTGAAAGTATGTACAGAACTCCAGGTAGCAGCATCTAGGATGTCCCCTGGTAGGGATACCTCTGAGAAAGGCTGTAGAGGTAGATGCAGCCCTGGTGGAGTGAGGTCTGATCCCCTGGGGGATGGGTTTTCCATGGTGCTTATAGCAGAAATGAATGCAATGGCCTATCCATTTAGAAATAGTTTGCTTTGAAATAGCCTTCCCCTCTGCCCCTGCAGCAAATGCTACCAGCAGTTGTTCAGATTTCCTTCGAGGTTTAGTCCTGTCCAAGTAAAATCTGAGTTGTCTGTGCACATCTAAGGAATGCAATATCCGTTCTCTTTTGTTTTGCAGATTGGGAAAGAAGGTTGGCAAATGAATCGACTGATTAAGAGCCACACTGGATACCACCTTGGGCATGAAGGATGGATTGGTTCTGAGACACAACTTGTCCGCATGAAAGATTGTGAAAGGCTCCACTGCCATAAGGGCCTGTAATTCAGATACCCTTCTAGCTGAAATGATTGCTAAAAGGAAAGCAGTTTTCCAAGAAAGAAATTTTAGGTCTGCAGTAGCAGCTGGTTCGAAAAGAGGTAGAGTGGTTTCTCCAAAACAAAGTTAAGGTCCCAGGCTGGGGTTGGAGCTCTCCTGGGTGGTCTTAAATTTTTGGCCCCTCTGAGGAACTACTTGAGCAGTGGATGAGAGAAGAGGGGGGGGGGTTCTGTGTCACAATGAGATGAAATGGCTGAGGCGTGGATTTTGATGGACAAAAAAGATAGGCCCTTGTGAAGCATCTCAGTTAAATATTGCAAAATCTGTGGTAAACTGTGCTCTGCTGTGCTCATCCCTAGAGATTGGTTCCAGGCACAGAATCTTTTCCATTTTTCAGCATAGGATTTTCTAGTGCTAGGCCTCCTTGCCTCTAAAATGATATCCATCACAGGTTTACTGAGGGGATGGTAAAGGAGAGATTATGTAATTAGCCAGGATGCAAGGTTCAGTGTTAGAAGCTACGGGTGCAGAATCTGGTTCTCCTGTTGAGACAACAGGGAAGGAGTCTGAGGCAGGTGCCATGGGGATAACCGTGAAACACTGTGCAGGAGGGCTCCCAGTGCTGGCGCGGCCAGTCTGGAGCAATCAAAATCATCCTTGGTTTGTCTCGTTTGATTTTTAGTAATACTTTGGAGAGTAGAGGCAGAGGGGGAAGGCATAGACTGATAGTTGTTTCCAGCGGAAGGACAGAGCATCCACATTCCAGGCTTGTGGGAAGTCCTTGTGCAAAATTTGTCCAATTGGTAGTTCTGGGGAGAGGCAAACAGGTCTATATCTGGGCTCCCCCACTTGCTTGTCAACATGCTGAAAATCCTTGGTTCCAGTTTCCACTTGTGCGGGTCCATGAGGTTTCTGCTTAGTCTGTCTGCCAATGCATTTAATTTCCCTGGCAGGAATGGAGCTTGTAGGTGCACTTAGTAGCTCAAGGCTGTGTTCCACAATGCCATGGCTAGTCTGCAGAGGGGGTAAGAATGTGTGCCCCCCTGCTTATGTACAACATAACAGTGGTGTTGTCCATCTTTACCATTAGGTTTTCCTGGAAGAATGTATTCCTTGAAGACTGCCAGAGCATTCTGTACAGCTAACATTTCTTTTTGATTGATATGCAGGTGCATTTGACTTGTGTTCCATTTGCCGTGAATGCACTTCCCTGCCAGGTGAGCCCCCCCCCCCCCCCCCATGCATAGTCTGATGCGTCTGTTAGGGTTTGGGCAGCAGGGGGTGGTGTGAAAGGCAGTCCCTTGTTTTGGTGGCAAGCCTCTGCCCACCAAAGGAACTCTAGGCGTATGCAAGGTATGACAGGAATCACTGTTTCTAGATTCTGAGAATGTTGACACCATAGGCTTTTTAGATACCACTGTAGTTTCCTCATATGTAGTCTTGCATATGGAATTAGCAGAATGCAGGATGCCATGAAGCCCAAAGCCTGCAGAATTCTTCTTGCAGGTAACTGGGTCTTTGTTGCCATCTTTTCGAAGTAAGAAGTCAGTTGCCTTTGTCTGGTGTGAAATGAGCCATCTGGGCAGGTGTATTTAAGTTTGCACCCAGGAATATTATTCTCTTGAGAGGGTACTTGTTTTGATTTCTTTTCGTTTACTGTGTACCCTAGGCAAATTAGGAATCTTTTTAAAAACGCCAAATGCTTTAGTAGAATATCCTTGCTCTCTGCTTGAATAAGGCAGTCGTCCAAGTAGGGATATATTTGAATTCCTCTTTGTCTGCAAAATGCAATTACTGGTGCCAGGCATTTTGTGAAGACCCTGGACACAGTAGATAAGCCAAAGGGCAGTGCAGAGAATTGGCAGTGCATTAAGCCAGCTATGAAATCTGAGGTATCTTCTGCAAGATTGTCTGAATGGGACATGCAGGTATGCCTCTTTGGAGGTACAAAGTTACAAGCCAAGCCTTCTTGCCCAGCATGGGCAGCTGCTGCTGCAGTGTCAACATTTTGAATTTTGGAACGTCCAGAAAGGTGTTTAGAATAGACAGGTCCAGTATTGGTCTCCAAGCTTTGTCCTTTCTGGGTACAGTAAAATCCTTGTCCCTGCTCTTGCTGTGGTACTCGCTAAATAGCCCTGATGTCCATGAGAGATGAGCTTTGCTTTTGTGCCTCTGCACATTGACTGTGTGGCAGGTCTGGCATACCTTTTGTCTTTGGAAGGGTGTGAAAGTGGAACCTGTAGCCCTGAGAGACTATATTCATGTGCCAATTTTGTGAAAAAATTGCTAGCTTTCCCCCTAAGGGTGCTGCCAAAAGATAAGTGCTCGGCCTTGGCAGTGGAAAGTCATTGGGACTGTTTCCTATATGGCTGTGATTTGTCTTCTCTGCTTTTGGAGGTAGAAGCACCCCATTGTTTAAGCCTGTATGAGCCTTGGGGCTGAGACCTGCCTCTAGGGCGTCTGTACCTGCCTCTTTGTGGCCTGTCTGACACAGGAAAGGACCAATTCTTAGAAGGCCAGTTCCTGCTAAATCTGGGTGGTTGAACCTGTAAAAAATTCTTTACTCTGTGCATAGATTAATCTTTATCCTCCATTTTCTTTAACACCTCTTCTGCCTTAACACCAAAGTATCACGTTGTAATGGCGCATCCAATAATTTTGCTTAAACATGATCAGGCAGATTCTGTTCCTTTAACCAAGCATGCCTTCGAATGACAGAGCCTGTAACAGCGGCCCTGTAAGAGGCCTCCAGTGAATTAAAACCACATTGTAAAGTATACTTTCCCACTTGTTCAGCTGCATGCAATAAATCCTGCAATTCCTTCTTTTCAGAACAATCAGAATTTGTCAACATTTTCTGTTTTAGCATTGACATTAAGTACTGCTGATATTTAAGCATATGAAACTGACAATTTAAAGCCCTTACAGCCAAGGTAGCAGAAGTGTAAACTTTTTTCCCTCATCTGTCCAGTGCTCTAGAATCTCTATCAGAGGGGACAGGGTTTTTTTTGCAGTTGAAGCCTTGACCCCTTTGGGACCCGGAGGACTAATTTCTGGGTCAACAGCAGGGTTTTTATATAGAAATTTATGCGAGTCTGGAACCCTGTAGTACCTGTCTGGCTTAACGGGTGCAGGGGGTAGAGAGTCAGGAGACAGGCCGGACTCTGAAAATACATCTACAATGTGTAGTACAGGTGGAATAGCAAGAGGTCTGTGCAGAGGCAGTAAAAGAAAATCTCTGAGCCTTTTCTTAGTAATCTTGGCTCTCCCAGTGAAAATGCTCCCTCATGGTATGCAGGGTTTTCCCAAAAGAATAGTCCTCAGGAGGTGAGGCTAAAGGGATAGATTCTTCAGCATCAGAATCCTCACAGGGAGGAAGAGAGTATCCCTCTACTGAAGGAGTCAGATGAAATGGAAACCTTGTCAGAAGAACCATATTCAGTGTCTTGCCTAGGTCTCTTAGGAGGGAGATGGGAACCCCTGAGCAAAGTAATTAGGTCTTCGGCCATTTTGAGCATCTGTTTCTTAGGCATGGAAGTCTGTCTATGAGAATGCTGTACTTGTTTCTTTGTCTTTAAAGCTGTTTTAGTCTTTGCCTTGGAAGCTGAGGTTGGCTTGATATAAAACTGTGTAGGTCTGAAAACACCCTCGGAAGCCGATGCCTGCTCAGCGGCTCCAGACCCATCTGAAGGAATAGCTTCCAAAGGTCCAATACCTTGAGTATCCAGAGGCCTAGTTTGTCTCCACGTGGGAGTCGGAAGCGGCCTGTGGCTCTGAGGTAGCGGGTGTCAGGGGGTGCGAAAGCACCTCACTGAGAACCAGCGACTGGCCTAGCAGACGCTTCATCGGTTTTGGACCTCGGATGCCTGTCCTTTTCCTTTTCCTTGCGCTTTTTATGAACTCCGGTCGTCGGCTACTCCAACGGCATTATATAATTAAACTTTCGGCCAAAGTAATGAAATGCAAAATCGTACAGACGCTTAATAGTGCGTTGGTTAAATCTAGCACAAAACCGACAACTAGCAACGTCGTGGTCAGGCCCTCGGCAAGGAATACAGTAAGAATGGAAATCCTTATGAGGTATTTGCTTCCCACAAGAAATACAATTGTTAACTTTTTCTGACATCGGTCTGGAGCAAGAAAAAAGATTCCCCAACGGGGTACTCAGCTTTACTGAAAACTTCAGATCTGAAATTCGATTTCGAAAATCTCAAGAGTCGGTCGACCGGCACTTGCGAACTGCTTTTGCTTCGGGCACCACGCGGCAAGAAAGACTGAAGAAAATGTTGTTGGCTGCATCTTATATACCCCTGGCACACTGACGTCAGGGAAGAGGCGACAGCAACCGACGCCAGACCAGGACTTTGGAATTCAGGCCGACTACGGGTAGCCTGCCAGCAGGATAACCCAAGTGTAATGACTGCAATAGTGAAACACGATGAACATCAGGCCATTAGAGCTTGTAACTCTCTACACTCTTCCAGCTGAAGTAATGGCCACCAGCAGTACCGTCTTCCATGTACACATTTGAAGAGTAGCAGCACTAGCTGGTTCGAATGGGGCCAGTGTTAGTTTGTCCAGAATGAAGTTAATATCTCAGGGGGGTGAGATGGGGTTTCTTAGTGGTCTGATGTGCAAGACCCATTTCAAGAATGGTCTGACATCTAGCCTGGATAGTAGAGGGGATCTTGTGGTAGATAGGGTGAAATTGCAAAAAGGTGGACTTTCAATGAAGAATATAAAAGGCCAGCCTTAATTAGTTCACACACACAGGTAAGGACTGGGGGTGGGGTCTGCCTGGCAGGGGTCCCTGCCCTTATGGAAACACCAGTTGGAGAATCTTTCCCATTTTAAGTAGGATCTCCTAGTAGTAGGTTTCCTGGCCTCCCTCAGGAATAAAAGCACATCCCCAGAGTAGTGGTGCCTGAAAGGGATTAGAAGATTATTGTCTGGAGGATTGCGTCTAACATCCTTTGGTGAAGGTGAATTAGAGTTCACTTTTGTTGTGTGAGTAGGTCCACCTTGTGGGGTAACTTATGGTGATTGCCCTTGGTTTATGAGAGAAGTAGGGGGAACCACTGCTGCCTTGCCAACAGGGAGTCACCAGCAAGTTTTGGTTTGTCCTTCCTGAACTTCAGGAGGGCTTTTTGAATGAGAGGCAAGGGAGAAATACATATAGAAACTGCCACTTCCATGGAATGGTGAAATCATCTATCCTGCAGGCAAGTGGAGAATGATCCTTGGAGCAGAATTTTTTCAATTGTCTGTTCTGGGGGGAGGCAAACAGATCTACCTCAGGTGTGCCCCCATCACTGTAAAATGTCTAGAAAGCTATCCTGTTCAGCATCCACTCGAGCTGTAGAGAGTATGTTCTGCCGAGAATATCCGCTTGTTTGTTGTCCTGAGAGGCTATGTATGTTGCTTGTATGGTTAAGCTGTGCCTGGACACGAGGTCCAAAATATGTAATGTAATCCGACATAGGAGGCAGGCCTTGGCCTCTCCCTGTTTGTTGAGGTACCACATGACTGTGGTGTTGTCTGTGAAAATCTTTAATGACACCCGGTTGAAGGAGAGGGAGAAGGATTTCAGGGCTAGAAAGTACAGTTTTGTACCTACCCATAAATGTAGATGTTCAAGTGTATACACTGCTGCAGTCATTACATTTGGGTTATCCTGCCATTAGGCGGTCCCTCAGTCGGCCCAAGTTCCAAAGTCTTGGTCTGGCGTCAGTTGCTGTCGCTTCTTCCCTGACGTCAGTGCGCCAGGGGTATGCAAGATGCAGCCGACGCCATTTTCTTCAGTTTTTCTTGCCCCAGATTTCAGGTGCCCCCAAAAAGGTAGGCAATGTAAATTGCTAATAAAACATACATAAGAAAAATCAAACTTTCAGTTACCAGCAAATACTCCCCAAAGGGTAGAAGGGTTAGGTAAGTACCAGCAAATAAGAGGGGAAGGAGGGAGGGTAACCTAGGCTGTAGCAGTGTATACACTCGAACATCTACATTTATGGTAGGTAGAAAACTGTACTATGTTCATTGTGTTACACTGCTGCAGTCATTACATTTGGGTAGAATCCCAAAGCTGAGGTAGGGTGGCTGGTTCTATAAAGCATTAGGTGTGGCTCTAAGGCCCTGCAGCACTGCAGTGGCAAAGCCAGCTCTGGAATTAGAGTAAAGAGGCAGATGGTAATGCTTGGTGAAGGTATGTACAGAACTCCAAGTTGCTGCTTCCAAAATGTCTTTGGTAGGTACTCCTCTGAGGTAGGCAGTTGGAAGTGGCTGTTGACCTGGTGGAATGAGACCCAATGCTGTTAGGTACAGTTTTCCCATGGTGTGTATAGCAGAAACGTATGCAGTGTCCTATCCATTTTGAAATGGTCTGTTTTGAAATGGCTTTTCCCTGTGTTCCTGCAGCATATGCTACAAACAATTGCTCAGTTTTCCTGAAAGCTTTTGTTTTGTCCAAGTAGATGCGTAACTGCCTGTGCATGTCCAAGGAATGCAGTAGTCTCTCCCCTTTATTCTGTAGATTTGGATAAAAAGTTGGCAAGTGAATAGTTTGGTTTAGGGCCACACTTGATACCACCTTTGGCATAAAAGTAAGGTTTGTTCTTAAAGACACCCTGCCTTGGTGGAAAATGATGAAAGGTTCCACTGCCATTAGTGCCTGTAATTCTGAAACTCTTTGTGCGGAGGTTATTGCCAGGAACAGAGCAGTTTCCCAAGAGACATATTTTAAGTCTGCTGAGTAAGCTGGATCAAAAGGAGGCAGAGTTATTTTTTCCAAGACGAAGTTGAGGTCCCAAGTTGGAGTTGGTGCTCTACGGGGCTGTTTTATGTTTGTAGCCTCTCTGAGGTACTGTTTTAGCAAAGGATTAGAAAAAAATTGGTGGGTCTGTGTTGTAATGAGCAGAGATGGCAGAGGCATGGATCTTAATGGATGAAAAGGAGAGGCCTTTGTCCAGCATCTCAGTTAAATATTGAAGTATCTGAGGAATATTTGGGACAAGAGGGTCAAGGCTGTGAGCCTGGTTCCATGCACAGAATCTCTTCCATGTATTCGAATAGGCTTTCCTGGTGCTAGGCCTTCTGGCCTCCAGAATGTCATCCATAAAAGCTTTGGAGAGAGGCATTGCTTGCCTGACTATGGAATCTGCCATGCAGCCAGGTTTAAAGTCTTGAGCTGGCCATGAAGTATCGGATTGTTTTCATGAGTCAGTTGTAGGACTTGAGGCAAAATCCATGGTGGACCTTGTGCTAAGTTCTTTAAGATTGGGTACCAGTGCTGGCGTGGCCAGTCGGGGGCAATCAAGATCTTTGGCTTCACTTGTCTGGCTTTTATAAGTACCTTTGAAAGGAGAGGCAGTGGTGGGAAAGCGTATACTTGCAGGTTTTTCCAGCTGAATGAGAGGGCATCCACTTTCCATGCTTCTGGGTGGTAAGCCCTTGTGCAGAATTTCTGTAGCTGGCAATTCATTGGGGATGCAAACAGATCTATGTCCGGGCTCCACCATTTTTGTGCTATCATCCTGAACATTTGTGGAAGGAATTTCCACTCCTGCGGATCCATGATGTTTCTGCTTAAGTCGTCTGCCAGTGTGTTTTTCTCTCCTGGCAGGAATTGTGCTTGCAGATGAACTTGATAGGTTAGAGCTGTGTTCCACAAGGTCATGGCTTGTCTGCAGAGGGGATATGAATGAGTGCCCCCTTGCTTATGTACCACATAACTGTGGTGTTGTCTGTCTTTAATAGTAGTTGTCCTGGATACAGAAGGTCCTTGAAAGCTAAAAGGGAATTTTGTACAGCTAGCATCTCTTTTTGATTGATGTGAAGATGCCTTTGTTCTGCGGGCCACTTGCCCTGAATACATTTTCCTGCCATGTGTGCTCCCCAGGCGTAATCCGAAGCATCTGTTGTCAGTGTTTGCCTGGCTGTGGGTTGAGTGAAAGGCTGTCCCTTGTTGAGGTGACAGGCTTGAGCCCATCGAAACACCTGCTGAAGGCAAGGAATAAGTGGTATTACTGTTTCCAAACGGTGACAGTGTTGAGACCATACACTCTTTAGGTCCCATTGTAGTTTCCTCATATGCAGTCTGGCATATGGAATTTGTATGCAAGATGCCATGTAACCCAAGGCCTGCAGAATTTTCTTGCAGGGAGTTGGGTCTTTGTTGCCATCAATTGGAAATATTGAGTCAGTTGTCCTTGCTTAACTGGCGTGAGATAAGCCATCTGGGCAGTTGTATTTAATCTGGCACCCATGAATATTATCTCTTGTGAGGGCACTAGTTTTGGCTTCTTTTCGTTTACTGTGTACCCTAGGCAAATTGGTAATCTTTTTACAAATGCCAGATGCTTTAAAAGAATGTCTTTAATCTCTGCTTGAATAAGGTAGTCGTCCAAGTATGGGTAAATTTGAATTCCTTTTTGTCTGCAAAATGGAATTACTGGTGCCAGGCATTTTGTAAAGACCCTGGGTGCAGTAGATAAGCCAAAGGGCAGTGCAGAGAATTGGTAATGCATTGAACCTAAGAATCTGAGGTATCTTCTGCAATTATGTCTGATAGGGACATGCAGGTATGCCTCCTCGAAGTCCAAAGTTACGAGCCAAGCCTTCTTGCCCAGCATGGGAAGAAGCTGCTGTAGTGTCAACATTTTGAATTTTGGAACATCCAGGTAAGTATTTAGAAAAGAAAGCTCCAGAATGGGCCTCCAGGCTTTGTCCTTTCTAGGAACCAGAAAGAGTCTTTGAGTAAAATCCTTGTCATTGCTCCTGTGTTGGTACCTTTTGAATAGCTCTCATGTCGATGAGTGCTGTAATTTGTCTTTGAGCCTCTGCCCATTGATTTGGTGGCAGATTTGGAATTATTTTTAACCATGGCAGAGTGTGAAAGTGGAACCTGTAACCCTGAGATACAATATTGAGAACCCATTTGCCTTTGATCATATGCCAGTTGTGACTGAAAAGTGCCAGTTGTCCCCCCAAGGGGGCTGCCAAGAGAGAAGTGTTTGGCAGCTGTAGTGGGAAGTCATTGGGACTGTTTTTTATAAGGTTGAGGCCTGTCTTCCCCTTCTTTCTGGGTTGAAGCACCACATTGTCGAGGCCTTTAAGTACCTTGTGGTTGACCTCTGCCTCCTGGACGTCTGTATCTGCCCCTTTGAGGTCTGTCTGATACTGGAAAGGACCAATTCTTTGTCGGCCAATTTCTGCTAAATCGAGGTGGCTGAACCTGTAAGAAATCCATCACCGTTTGCATAGATTTTGCTTTATCCTCCATTTTCTTTAATACCTCTTCTGCCTTAACTCCAAATAAAACATCCTGCTGCAAAGGTGCATCCAATAATTTTGCTTAAACATGATCTGGTAAAGTCTGCTCTTTTAACCAAGCATGTCTTCTAATGACAGACCCTGCAACTGCTGCTCTACAGGAGGCCTCTAATGAATCAAAACCACATTGCAAAGTATGTTTTCCCACTTGTTCAGCTGCATGCAATAAATCCTGCATTTCCTTACAGTTAGGAAGATCTGAATTTGGAAGCATTTTTTGTTTCAACTGAGACATCAAACATTGCTGATATTTAAGCATGTGAAACTGGCAATTTAAGGCCCTCATTACTAAAGCTGCAGATGTGTACACTTTCTTCCCCCATCTGTCTAATGCTCTGGAATCAATGTCAGAGGGGACTGGATTTTTTTGCTGTAGAGGCCTTTACCCCTTTGGGACCCTGGGAAATAGTTTTTGGGTCAGCAACAGGGCTTTTATAAAGAAATTTGTGAGTCAGAGACTCTGTGCTATCTGTCTGGCTTAACTGGAGCAGGAGGTAAAGAATCAGGACTTAAACTGGATTCGGAATACACAACATCCACAATATCTAACACTGGCAGAATGGCTAGGGGTCTGTGTTGAGGTAATAAAAGGAAATCTCTGAGCCTTTTCTTTGATTCTGAATAATTCTGGCCCTCCCAATGGAAATGCTCCCTCATGGTATGTAAGGTTTCCCCAAAGTAGTCGTCCTCTGGTGGAGAGGCTGAAGGAATAGATTCCTCAGCATCAGAATCCTCATAAGGCTGTAAAGAGTATCCTTGGTCTGAGGATGAATCTGAAGAGATGGACACCTGGTCGGTCGGATGAGTCAGTCTGCATCCTGTCAAGGCCTATCAGGAGAAGGGTGGGATCCTCTGATCAGTTATTAGGTCTTCGGCCATTTTGAGCATCTGTTTCTTGGGTATGGAGGCCTGTCCTGGTGAATGTAGAAGCTGTTTCTTAGTTTTTAAAGGGAGTTTAGATTTAGCAGAAGATTTAATGGTTAACTGAGTAGGTCTGAAAACACCCTCTGAAGCTGCGCGTTGTTCAGCTACGCCGGATCCCTCTGAAGGGTTAGTCTCGGTAGGCCGTAAATCTGGTGTATCCAAAGGTCCAGCCATCTCCACGTGGGAGTCAGAGGCGGCCTGTGGTTCCAAAGAAGTGGTTGTCAGGGGCTGCGAAGGCGCCTCACTGAAAACTGGAAGACCGGCGACTGGCCTAGAAGAGGCTTAGTCAGTTTTGGGTCTCGGATACCTGTCTTTGCACTTTTTGTGAATTCCGGTAGTCTGTTGTTCCGACGGCATGGTGTAATTGAATTTTCTGCCAAAATAATGTCGGGCAAAATCAAACGACGTTTAATAGTGTGCTTGTTAAACCTAGCACAAAACCGACAACCTGTGACGTCGTGGTCTGGGCCTAGGCATAGGATACAATAAGAATGGAAATTTTTATGAGGTATTTGCTTCCCACAAGAAATACAATTATTAGCTTTTACTGACATCGGTCTGAGGCAAGAAAGTTTCCCCAATGGGGTACTTAGCTTTGTAGAAGACTTCGGTTCTGGATTCGGAATGAAAATCTCAGGAGTCGGCCGACTGGCACTTACGAACTGATTTTGCTTCGGGCACTGCGTGGCAAGAAAGACTGAAGAAAATGGCGTCGGCTGCATCTTATATACCCCTGGCACACTGACGTCAGGGAAGAAGCGACAGCAACCGACGCCGGACCAAGACTTTGGAACTCGGGCCGACTGAGGGACCGCCTGACGGCAGGATAACCCAAATGTAATGACTGCAGCAGTGTAACACGATGAACATCTGCAGTTATTTCCCTCACACTGATACGTTTCTTTTGGAGGGTAGGGTTCCAGGCCTCCTGTACCATGAAGACTTTCACGATAGCCCCAACCCTAGGTCTGATGCATCTGTATGCATATGCTGGGTTAGGGCAGGTGGTTGCAGTGAAAGGTCTGGGTTTGTAAGTACTTGTTGGATCCACTAACTTAGTTCTGTTTCGAGGCAGGGCAGGAGGGTAATCTGGTGCTCTAGGGGACGTTGGTGGTGTGGCCACACATTTTCAGGTTCCACTGGAACTTTTGCATGTGCATTCTGGCTAGAGGCAGCATGGGAATGGTGGCTACCACAAGTCCCAGGATCTGCAAGAATTGTCTTGCAGCTATCTGATGAACTTGTAATAAAGCTTTGGAAGTGGGTGGAGAGGGACAGAACTTTGTCCTGAGGGAGTAAAGCCCGCATTAGGTTTGTTCTGATCCTGCAGCCCAAAAAGATTTTGTCCTGCTGTGGGATTAAGGATGACTTTAGGAGGTTGAGGGTGAATCCCAAACTTTGAAGCAGGGAAGTGGTGAACCGCAGATGATTTTGAAGGGTGTCCTCTGTTTCTGCTAGAATGAGGATATCTAGGTAAGGATAGATTTGGACACCTTTGGTTCTGCAGAAAGCTATGGCTGGGACTAGGCATTTTGTAAATACCCGGGGTGCAGTAGACAAACCAAAGGGAAGGTTGTAAACTGAAAATGAGAGCAGGGCCCAGTGAAATGCAAGAATTTTCTGTTGGAAGATTTTATGGGAATATGGAGATATGCTTCCTTTAGATCTACTGTGGCCATAAAGGCTTGGGCTGGCAATAATGGAAGAAGGGTTTGAAGGGATAACCTTCTGATTGATGGAACTTTTAGGAAAAGGTTTAAACAGGATAGATCTAGTATTGGTCTTAAAGGGTCATCTTTTTTGGGGACCTGAAAAAGTCTCTACTAGAAGCCTTTTCGTCCTGTCCCCGAGGGACAGGTTCTATAGTTCCTTATTTCAAAAGGTCTTGCAGTACTAAGATATGAGGTGGAGTTGATTTTTGGGGGAAAAGGAATGCCCCTTGGAAGGGGCTTTTCCTTCCAAGTAAGGAAACATCCATTTTGTATAACTGCCAGTACCCAGCAGTCTGATGTGATGGATTTCCAAATGGGGAGGCAATGGGAGAAGTGGGTTGACAAGGGAAAGTGGGCAAGGCAGTAACACATTGTTTGGTCCACTTCTATCTTGAAGAGGCCATCTTTGACTGGGTTGTGAGGCAACTGGTCTGGAAGAGGTTTGCCTCCTGGTCCCTCTCCTATGCCCGGAAGAGGAAGGGGTAGCAGAGGAGGGGGGGGGGCTCCTGACAAAGGTAGTCTTAGCAGGATAATGCCTGTAGTATTTAGGAAGGGGGACACAAGCAAGTGCTTGATGTCTTGAAGTGCTCTACTTTTTTTCTGCAGGTTTTCGAAAAGGTCTGCAGACTGTGTGTCAAACAGGAGGTTATGGTCTAATGGGGCATCTAGGATTTTAGACTTGAAATCCTCTGGTAGGGGTTGGAGACATAGCCAAGATTATCTGTGGAGTACTGATGCAGAAGCAGCAGATCGTGCACAGGCCTCTGCTGCATCGTAACTGGATCTAATAGAATGTCTGGCTACCTGGAAAACCAGGGACAGTTTAGATGCTATATCAGTTTTGGTGGGGCATTTAGGGGTAGATGCCAAGAGAGTAGAGGCTTGTGATACTAGGTCCAAGGCATATTTAACCTTGTGTGTATGGTAGTTGATAGCTCTTTAGGCCAGAGTGGAGGAGGTGTAAACCTTCTTTCCCATCATGTCCATGCTTTTGCTATCCTTAGTACGCAGAAGAGATGTGGAAGGAATCAGTCTAGATTGCTCATCAGGGGATACAGCAATTACAGTAGGGTCTGCCAAGGGTAGTTTTACTAGGAATTTTTGATTTGGAACTTTGTAGAACCTGCCTGGTTTCTTAGGGATGAGTGGTTGCGAGTCTGGGTTTTTTAATGCTGAGGTGAAAGCATCAAGGTAGACAGGGATGACGAGTGGGATGACTGAAGGCGAGGGGGATTTCATTTGGAGAAGTTTAAAGTACCTTCTTTGAGTATCAGTCATTTGGGAAGTGTGCCATTTAAAGTATTCTTTCATTTTAGTGATCCTCTGGTGAGAAGTCCCCTTCTATGGATTCCTCATCTGGTAGTAGTATTCAAGAGGATAGGCAATTTGTAAAGAATAGCAGACTGATTCATCTGAAGATAAATAGTAGGGCTCCTCTTCTTCATCTCCTTCTTGGGTAGTAGGCAAAGGGAGAGGAGTGGCAGAAGTAGGCGTAGGGCTAAGCACTGGAACAGCAGTGGGAAAAGAGGCTGTGGACTACAGGGCCATGAAGGCCTGCAAAAAGTGGTGGTAAAATATTGTCAGTCTGGAACTCCTTCAGAAGATGGAGTCTGGTGCTTTGTTTTTTTTGTTTCCTTTTTAAAGGCATAGGTCCCGGAAAAGGCTTGGGTTCAGCAGTAATGTGTATTATCAATTTAAGAACTATCGCAAGAGAAAGATTGCATTTTGTATCTCGATCTGGAGCTGTAAACCTCTACTCAGCACTCATCTGCATTTGCTTTGCTCTGTAAGCAAGTTATTTAGGTACAGTTCAAACCTAGTTTACCATCAGCTGTTGGTTTGTGGTTTCCAAAGTTTTTCGGCTCAGTCCGTGCTTTTTTCGTTGTTATTTAGGTACAGTTATTACTCTTGGAGATAGACAAGAACATAGCCAGATTAGTGTAGATGTTTTCACTACTTATGTCAGACTGTCCTACAATGTTTTAAAGTATTTCCTGTGATTACTAAACACTATTGTCACTGTGCTGAAATAATGACTATTGCCTTGTGTTTTTATTATTTATTATTAGCGGATCTGAGTTCCGTTGTGGCGACCCCTAACCGGGAAAAGCTGAAAGAAACAAATATTTTTAAACCTTTTAACTGTGGCTTGGTGTGACATCTGGAGAGAGGAAGGAGGACAAGGAGATCTGGTGGTGGAATGAGGAAGTACAGAATAGTATACAGAGAAAGACGTTGGCGAAGAAGTGGGATTGTTAGAGAGATGAAAGTTGACAGGAGTATAAGGAGATAAGGTGCATGGCAAAGAGAGGTGGCGAAGGATAAGGCGTATTAAGAGTTGTATGAAACGCTGGACACTAAGGAGGGAGAAAAGGACCTGTACGACTGGCTAGACAGAGGGACCGAGCTAGAAAAGATGTGCAGCAGGTAAGGGTGAAAAAGGATAATGAGGGAAACGTACTCATAAGCGAGGAGAGTGTGTTGAGCAGATAGAAAGAGTACTTTGAGGGGTCGATGAATGGAGAGAGAGAGAGAGAGAAGGTTGGATGATGTGGTGACAGTGAATCAGGAAGTGCAACGGATTAGCAAGCAGGAAGTAAGGACAGCTATGAAGAGGATGAAGAATGGAAAGGCTGTTGGTCCAGATGACATACCTGTGGAAGCATGGAGGTATACAGATGAAATGGCAGTGGAGTTTTTAACCAGACTGCTTAATGAAATCTTGGAAAGTGAGAGGATGCCTGAAGAATGGAGTAAGTGTTTTGGTACCGATTTCTAAGAACAAGGGTTATGTGCAGAGCTGTAGTAACTACAGAGGGATTAAACTGATCAGTCACAGCATGAAGTTATGGGAAAGAGTAGTAGAAGCTAGGTTAAGAAGGGAGGTGATGATTAGTGATCAGTAGTATGGTTTCATGCCAGGAAACAGCACTACAGATGAAATGTTTGCTCCGAGAGTGTTGATGGAGAAGTACAAAGAAGGTCAGAAGGAGTTGCATTGTGTCTTTGTGGACTTAGAGAAAGCATATGACAGGGTGCCTAGAGAGGAGTTGTGATATTGTATGAGGAAGTCGGGAGTGTCAGTATTATATAAAAGAGTGGCACAGGATATGTACGAGGGTAGTGTGACAGCGGTGAGGTCTGTCGTGGGAGTGTCATATGCTTTTAAGGTGGAGGTAGAATTAGATCAAGGATCAGCTTTGAGCCCTTTCTTATTTGCTATGGTGGACAGGTTGACAGAAGAGATCAGACAGGAGTCCCCGTGGACTATAATGTTTGCAGATGATATTGTGATCTGTAGTGAGAGTAGAGAACAGTTGGAGGAGACCCTGGAGAGGTGGAAATATGCTCTAGAGAGAAAAAGAATGAACGTCAGCAGGACTAAGAATATATACGTGTGAATGAGAGGGAGGATAGAGGAATGGTGAGGATGCAGGTGAGTAGAGGTGGTGAAGATGGATGAGTTTAAATACTTGGGATCAACCATTCAGAGTAATGGTGAGTGTGGAAGAGAGGTGAAGAGAGTACAGGCAGGATGGAGTGGGTGGAGAAGAGTGTCAGGAGTGATTTGTGACAGACTAGTACCAGTAAGAGTGAAAGGGAATGTCTGCAAGAGGGTAGCGAGACCAGCTATGTTATATGGGATGAAGACAGTGGCACTGACAAAAAGGCAGGAGTCAGAGCTGGACTTGGCAGAGTTAAAGATGTTAAGATTTGCACTGGGTGTGACAAGGGTGAACAGGATTAGGAATATGTATATTAGAGGGTCAGCCCAGGTTGGAAGGTTTAGACAAAGCCAGAGGCACAAAATTACATTTGTTTGGACATGTACTTTGGAAGGATGCAGATTACATTGGGAAAAAGATGCTAAGGATGAAGCTGTCGGGTAACAGGAAAAGAGGAAGGCCTAAGATAAGGTTTTTGGATGTGGTGAGAGGACATGCAGGTGGTTGGTGTGACAGAGCAAGATGCAGAGGACAGAAAGAAATTGAAACAGATGATCCGCTGTGGCAACCCCTAACTAGAGCAGCCGAAAAAACAATCGTGGCTGTTTTGTGCAGACATAATTAAAGCTCTTAGATTTGCATGTATTTGGTGATACTGTACAAGCCACTCCAACAGCTTTGCTGTTTGTCACACTATTTGGGTAACAGTAACATTGCACAGTAGAATTGGACACCCTTTGTTAAGAGCCTTTATATTAGCTAAGGGTGGTTGGTGCCAGGTGGTACTACCATATAGTCTGGGCAGAAGGGGGCATAGCTGGAGAACCTGTGCCAGCCTTCCCCAGGAGTGTGTGTGTGTGTTTGTATACAACTCAAATCTCCAAGTGTGTGTGTGTGTGTGTGTGTGTGTGTGTGTGTGTGTGTGTGTGTGTGTGTGTGTGTGTGTGTGTGTGTGTGTGTGTGTGTGCACACGCATGTGTCAGCTACCTGGGCAGGGACACAAAGCACTGGTTGGACAGAGAGGGTGCTGGAGGTTTTGGCTTGACCACTTGGCTGAGATCTTAACTCTATAGCTGTGCCAGTGGGGAGGGTCTTACTGGTAATATGGAGAGAAAGGGAGAAACCAGCCCCAGACTGACTGATCTCTGTGTGCTCTTAAGGGAAATAGTACTTCACTGTGTGTACTTGTTATCCTCCCAATGTGGACGCCCCTCACTGGTGTTAGTGGTGAGGACTGAGGCTCCCTGATTACTGGACCAGTGCATGGACATCCCAGAAGGTCAAGATAAGTGACTCAAAAATCCCATTATATGTCAAAGGCATGGAAATTCACAGTTAATTCCTTATGTCCAGCATGAGTCATACAAAACGCTGTGAAAAAGGTCCCGTAGTCGGCCAGAATTCCAAAGTCTTGGTCCGGCGTCGGTTGCTGTTGCTTCTTCCCCGACGTCAGTGCGCCAGGGGTATATATGATGCATCCGACGTCGTTTTC
This sequence comes from Protopterus annectens, assembly GCF_019279795.1. NCBI lineage: Eukaryota > Metazoa > Chordata > Ceratodontiformes > Protopteridae > Protopterus > Protopterus annectens. The sequence goes on from NC_056750.1 coordinate 95,369,814, forward strand.
TTCAGTTTTTCTTGCCCCAGATGTCAGGTGCCCCCAAAAAGGTGGTCAGTAAATAGTACCAATCTAAAAAGTTTAGCACAAACAAAACATCTCTCCAGCTGTAAGCAAATACATCACAAAGGTAGTATCAGGTTTTAAGGTATTCAAAGTTTTAGTTAGTTAGATCAGAAGGGATGGAGGGAGGATAACCTGGACTGCAGCAGGGTATACACTCGAACATCTACATTTATGGTAGGTACAAAACTGTACTACGTTCATCGTGTTACCCTGCTGCAGTCATCACACTTGGGTAGAATCCCAAAGCTAAGGTTGGGAGGTGGAGTCAAACAGGGTTAGAGGAGGCTAGAAGGCCCTGCAGAACTGCAGTGGCGAAGCCAGCTCTAGACTTAGAGTAAAGTGGTAAGTGGTAGTGTTTGGTGAAGGTGTGTACTGAACTCCAAGTTGCAGCTTCCAAAATATCCTTGGTTGGCACCCCCCTGAGGAAGGCTGTAGATGTAGCTGCTGCCCTGGTAGAGTGGGGCTTTATGGTAGCAGGAACTGGTTTTCCATGATGGGTGTAGCAAAAACAAATGCTATGTCCTATCCATTTGGAAATGGTCTGTTTTGATACAGCCTTCCCTTGTGAAGCTGCAGCATAGGATACAAAGAGCTGGTCAGATTTTCTGAAAACCTTAGTTTTATCCAAGAAGTAACGTAGTTGCCTGTGAATGTCCAAGGAGTGCAGTAGTCTTTCTCCTTTGTTCTGTGGATTTGGAAAGAAGGTGGGTAAGTGGATGGTTTGATTTAGAGCCACACTGGATACCACCTTAGGCATAAAGGAGGGATTAGTTCATAGAGAAACTCTGTCTTAATGGAAAATGAGGAAAGGCTCCACTACCACTAGTGCCTGAAGCTCTGAGACTCTTCTAGCTGAAGTTATTGCTAGTAGCAGGGCAGTCTTCCATGATATAAACTTTAGGTCAGCGGAGAAAGCTGCTTCAAAGGGAGGTAGCGTAAGTTTTTCCAGAACAAAGTTGAGGTCCCAGGTTGGTGTAGGTGCTCTCCTAGGGGGCCTAATGTTTTTGGCCCTTCTGAGAAACTGCCTTAGAAGCGGATGTAAAAATAAGGGAGGATCCATGTTGTAGTGGGCTGAAATAGCTGAGGCGTGGATTTTAATAGATGAAAAAGAAAGTCCTTTGTGCAACATCTCAGTTAAATACTGTAGAATCTGAGGTATGTGAGGCTGAGTATTTTGGCCTTTAGCTTGGTTCCAGGTGCTAAACCTTTTCCATTTGTCCGAGTAAGCCTTCCTGGTGCTGGGCCTCCTAGCTTCCAGAACAACATCCATAACTGCTTGAGGAAGAGGAGCTGGCTGGCTGCTTAGGTGATTTGCCATGCAGCCAAATGAAGGTTTTGAGCTGGTTGTGTAGAATCTGATAGTCTTGCTGTGTGAGCAAATTTGTGGTAAAATCCAAGGTGGGCCCTGGGCCATATTCCTTAGTAGTGGGTACCTGTGCTGGCGTGGCCAGTCTGGGGCTATGAATATCATTCTGGGTCTCTCCTTCCTGACTTTCAGCAGCACCTTTGTGAGAAGGGGCAATGGAGGGAAGGCATATACTGTCAGGTTTTTCCAACTGAATGAGAGTGCGTCCATTTTCCAAGCTTGATGGTGAAGCGTCCTTGTACAAAATTTTGTTAGCTGATAGTTTTGGGGGCTGGCAAACAGGTCTATGTCTGGGTGGCCCCATTTTTGAGTTATCATTGCAAATACTTGTGGATCCAGTTTCCACTCATGGGGATCCATGATGTTTCTGCTGAGGTAGTCTGCCAATGTGTTCTTTTTTCCTGGCAGGAACTGAGCTTGTACCTGAACTTAGTAAGCCAGTGCTGTGTTCCACAAGGTCACTGCTTGCCTGCATAGAGGGTAAGAGTGTGTACCCCCTTGTTTATGTATCACATTACTGTGGTGTTGTCCGTCCTTATTGTAAGCTGTCCTGGATGCAAGCGGTCCTTGAAGGCTGTCAGGGCATTCTGTACAGCTAGCATTTCTTTTTGATTGATGTGCAGATTCCTTTGATCTGCAGTCCATATGCCTTGAACGCACTGTCCTGCCATGTGTGCCCCCCAGGGATTGTCCGATGCATCTGTTGTCACAGTTTGCCTGGCTGGGGGCAAGGTGAAAGGCTGACCCCTGTTGAGGTGAAATGCCTGTAACTACCATAGAAACTCTTGTTGAAGGCAGGGAATGAGAGATATCACTGTGTCCAAGCTGTGGCTGTGTTGAGACCATACACCTTTTAGGTACCACTGTAATTTCCTCATATGCAGCTTTGCAAATGGTATTAGTAGTATGCAAGATGCCATGAAGCCCAAGGCCTACAGAATTTTTCTTGCAGGGAGTTGGGTCTTTGTTGCCACTGTTTTGAAATATTGAGTCAGTTGTAGTTGTTTGTCTGGCATCAGATAAGCCATCTGGGCCGTTGTATTCAAGCTGGCACCCAGGAATGTCATTTTGTGAGGGCACTAGTTTTGATTTCTTTTCATTTACTGTGTACCCTAGGCAACTTAGAAGGTGTTTTACAAAAGCCAGATGTTGTAAGAGGATGTCCTTGCTTTCTGCTTGGATGAGGCAGTCATCCAGGTATGGGTATATTTGAATTCCTCTGTCTGCAGTATGCAATTACTGGTGCCAGGCATTTTGTGAAAACCCTGGGCACAGTGGATAAGCCAAAGGGCAGTGCAGAGAACTGGCAATGGGTTGAATCTGCAATGAAACTGAGGTATCTTTTGCAATTTTGTAAGATAGGGACATGCAGGTATGCCTCCTTGAGGTCCGTTACTAGCCATGCTTTCTTGCCCAACATGGGAAGAAGCTGCTGTAGTGTTAGCATCTTGAATTTGGGTACTTGTAAGAAGGTGTTTAGAACAGAGGTCCAGAATTGGTCTCCAAGCATTGTCCTTTCTGGGGACTAGAAACAGTCTTGAGTAAAATCTTGGCCTTGCTCCCGTGCAGGTACCAGTTGAATGGCTCTCATGTCCATGAGAGCTGAAATTTGTTTTTGTGCCTCTGCCCATTGATTTTGTGGCATGTTTGGCATTCCTCTTATCGTTGGCAAGGTGTAGAAATCGACTCTGTATCCTTGTGAAATAATGTCTAGGACCCATTTGTCCTTTGTGACGATGCGCCAGTTGTCTGGAAAAAGTGCTAATTTTCCTCCCAAGGGAGCTGCCAAGAGAGTTTTGCTTGGCCATATGAGGTTTAAGTCATTGTGTTTGCCTTCTAGTAGTTTGGGGCCTGTCTTCTCCTCCCTTCTGTGTTGCAGTGCCCCATTGTCAAGGTTTGTAGTGGGTTTGTGGTTGTCCTCTGCCTCTTGGGAGTCTGTATTTACCCCACTGAGGTCCGTCAGTAGCTGGAAAGGACCAATTTTTTGTTGGCCAATTTCTGCTGAAACGAGGGGGCTGAACCTGTAAGAAATCTTTGACTGCATAGATTTTGCCTTATCCTTCATTTTCTATAAGACTTATTTTGCTTTAACTCCTAATAGGACATCCTGCTGTAAGAGAGCATCTAGTAACGTGACATGATCAGGCAGAGTTTGTTCTTTTAACCAAGCATGCCTACGTATAACAGACCCTGTAACAGCTGCTCTACAGGAAGCTTCAAAGGAATCAAATCCACATTGTAAAGTATGTTTGCCCACCTGTTCAGCTGCATGCAACAGATCCTGCATTTCCTTCAAAATCAGACTGTTGAGGGTGTGCGCTCATCTTTTGTTTTATTTGAGACATCAGAAATTGCTGGTATTTTAGCATGTGAAATTGACAATTTAGTGCTCTCATAGCTAGAGTGGCTGAAGTGTAAACCTTCTTCCCCCACCTGTCTAGTGCTCTGGAGTCTCTTTCAGAGGGTACAGGATTTTTTGCCATAGAAGCCTTAGCCCCTTCGGGACCCTGGGAGACCGTCTCTGGGTGAGCAACAGGGCTTTTATAAAGGAATTTGTGGGAGTCAGGCACTCTATGATATCTGTCTGGTTTGGCTGGAACAGGAGGCAGAGAATCTGGATTTAAACTAGATTCTAAGTAAACATCATCCACAATGTCTAAAACTGGGGGGATAGCAAGTGGTCTGTGCTGGGGGAGTAAAAGAAACTCTCTGAGCCTTTTCTTTGAGTCAGAGTAATCCTGACCTTCCCAGTGAAAGTGTTCCCTCATAGTACGTAAAGTTTCCCCAAAGGAATAGTCTTCAGGGGGAGAAGCTGAGGGAATGGAATCCTCAGCATCAGAATCTTCATAAGGGGGAAAAGAGTAATCTTGTTTCTCAGAGAAGCCTGAGGAATTAGACACTTGGTCAGAGGAGGCATAATCTTCCTCTTGTCTAGGCCTTTTGTCGGGTGGGGGTTGTGAACCCCTGATTAAAGAGATCAAATCTTCAGCCATTTTAAGCATCTGTTTCTTAGGCATGGGGCCTTGAACTGGAGACTGAAGTGCAGTCTTTTTTGGTTTAAGAGGAGTCAATCTTAGGATATGTTTTTATGGTGAGCATCGTCGATCTGAAGACACCTTCAGAAACTGAAGGTGCTTCTGCAGCACCGGCATCTCTTTCTGCAATGTCGTCGGCAGGGCGTAAAGAAAATGGCTGCGTCGGCCTAGAACTCTCCGCCATAGGATCCGAAGCGGTCTCGGGTTCCAATTCTGCGGTAGCCAGGGGCTGCGTAGGCGCCTCACTGAAAACCGGTGAACCGGAGACCGGCCCAGCCGAGGCCTCAGTCTGGCTTGGGTCTAGGCTGCCTCTCCTTATCTTTGCGTTTTTTGTGCACGCCGGTAGTCGGTTGCTCCGACGGCATAGTGTAATTAAATTTTCTACCGAAGTAGTGTCGTGCGAAATCAAAGCGTCGTTTTATAGTTCGCTTATTGAACCTAGCACAAAAGCAACAACCAGTGACGTCATGGTCCGGGCCTAGGCAAGGTATACAATAAGAATGAAAATCCTTATAAGGTATTTGCTTCCCACAAGAAATACAATTGTTAACTTTTTCTGACATCGGTCTGAGGCAAGAAAAGTTTCCCCAACGGGGTACTTAGCTTTATTGAAGACTTCGGATCTGAAATTCGACTTCAAAAATCTCCGGAGTCAGCCGACTGGCACTTGCGAACTGCTTCTGCTTCGGGCACCGCGCGGCAAGAAAGACTGAAGAAAATGGCGTCGGATGCATCATATATACCCATGGCGCACTGACGTCACGGAAGAAGCGACATCAACCGACACCGGACCAAGACTTTGGAATTCTGGCCGACTGCGGGACCGCCAACGACAGGATAACCCAAGTGTGATGACTGCAGCAGGGTAACACAATGAACATCTCTCCTAGCAGAGGTGATGGCTACCAACAGAACATATTCCAACTGCAGAGTTTAAAGAAGTTGCCGGTTCAAAGGGTATCAGTCAGTTTTGACAGAACAAAATGTAAATCCCAGGGAGGAAGAACAGGTTTCCTGGGAGGTATGATGCGCAGAATGCCTTTTAAGAAAAGTTGAACTTTTAGCCTAGAAGCTAAGGGGGGAGGATCAAGTCAGACATGCAGAAACGGATGACAAATGGGCTTTAACTGAAGAATAAGCTAGTCCAGCTTTCAGCAACTCATCCAAGACAGGACTACGGGAATATCCACTGAAAATGGATCTAGTTGCTTGTTAAGACACCAGATAAAGATGAACTGCTTCCATTTGGACAAATACAATCTCCTGGTAATGGGCTTCATGGCCTGCTACAGTACTAAAAGCACAACCTCAGAAAAAATTTTTGTCTGAAAGGAATCAGAAGCCTATTACTCTCACAGTGACAACTTCAATGTTGCTAGATGTGGGTGAATGAGAGATCCCCTCTCGTGTGACAAGATCCACCCTGTGAAATAACTTGTGATGACTGCCCTTCGCTAACTGCAGAAGAGGGAAACAATGCTATCTTGGCCAAAAGGGGGTCACCAGCAAGATTTTTGGAATGTTTTGCTGAATCTTCAGCAAGACTTTCTGAAAAAAACGGGAAGGGGGGGGAATGAGTAGAGAAACATCCCCTTCCATGAGAAAGAAAGGGTGTCCACCCTTCCATATCAGAGGGTGTGCAGCTCTGGCACAAAATTTTGGAAGTTGACGGTTCAGAAGAGGCGCAAAAAGATCTATTTGAGCCATACACCACTGGTGGATATGGTGCAGAAACACATCTCTGTGGATCATCCATTCGTTTGCTTGTGTCATGGATCTGCGCAATGTTTCTGCTACAATATTTTGAGCTGAGGGGATGTAGACTGCCTTACAGTCAGAAGTAACTTTGAGAGCAATCACCCAAGTTTGTAGAGCTAGCCTGCAGAGAAGGCAAGACTTTGTCCCTGTGTTTGTTCACATACCAAAGAACTATTATGGTGATGTGAACAGTTTCAAGGGGACTGGCTTAAGAGATGAATGGAAGGCATGATGTGCCAAAATCAGAGCTCTCAGCTCTTTGATGTTGATGCTTTGTTTTCTTATCAAAGGAGATCAGAGGCCTTGGCTTGGACCTTTAGGTTCCCCATAGTTGCTCCCCACCCCAGGTCTGGAGCATCTGTAAACAGCTCCAGAATGGGGTCTGGTGGCTGAAGGGTTAGACCTGGAATCTGAGACATTTGTTGAACCCACCAATGCAATTCTTTTTTCAGGCATGGAAAAAGTGGAAGAACAAACTCCACAGGATGAGCATGCTGATTACCCAAGTGTTTTCAAGTATCAGTGTAACTTTCACATGTGAAGTCTGGCTAAAGGCAGCAGTAGTATAACAGAATCCATGAACCCTAACATCCCAAGAATTCAGCTGGTGTCAAAAGGTTAAGAGGAAGCAACTGCTGGAAGGAGTCCGCAGAGATTGCAAAAGGCAGAAAGGCCATCATAAAGTCTGTCCTTAACCTGCAGCTCAGTAAGACCTGATCCTGAGAAGGGGTTAGTGAACACTTGCTGTAGATAATAGTGAATTCTAGACTTAGGAGCAAGGAGATTGTGGTTTGAAGATTCTGGTAAAGAATGTCTGGATGTTTTGCTTGGACAAGCAGGTCATCCAGGTAACGGTAGATAAGAATTCCCTGTAGTCTGCAGAAGGCAATGACAGGAGCCAAACACTCTGAATACCTTTGGAGCTGTAGAGACTCCAAAAGGCAAAGCACAAAACTGAAAATGAGAGAAAGCAACAGAAAAAAGTAAGAATTTCCTGAATACAGGGCAAATGGGAATGTGAAGGTATGGATCCTTGATGTCTAGGGAAAACCGAAAAGCCTGAGGGAGCGAAGAAAGGAAATTGAGTTTGTAGTGTAAGCATCCTGAAGGTGGGAACTTGCAGGAAAAGACTGAGCTGACGAATTAAAACTGGTCTCAAAGGACCATCTTTCCTGGGGATTAAGAACATCCTGGAATAGAAGCCCTTTTCCTCTTACCATGGAGGAAACTTCTTGAATGGTAGCCTGTGAAATCAAGTCTTGAATCACCTCTGGAAAGAGATGGATCTGGTCCCTTGGCAGTACTGAGATGCCCACGAAGGAAGGAATGGATTCCCAAGTCATGAAAATAACAGTTTTGGACAATGAACAGGACCCATTTGTCTGAGGTAATGCTTGCTCAAGTAGACAGGGAATAAGAGGCGCTGGGAGAGAGGGATGTTTGAGAGTATGGCCAGGTAGTCGCAGACTACCGGGTTGTCTGGAAAGGGGGGTCTTATGCAAGGAAAATGGCAGAGACCTACCTGGAGTGGGCTTGCGTGAGCTCTTCTTTTGAGACTGATAAGTTGGGGGTTCTTTTCCTTACAAAGTTAGGCTTGGCAGGGTAATTTCTGTGATATTTTGGAACTGTAGAGACAAGAACACGTTTCAGTTCCTGGAGTTCTTTTGCTTCCTCTTGGATAGTTTTGAGAATGGCAGCAGCATTCTCACCAAAAAGGGCAGAGATGTCAGGGGTGCATCCATTATTGTTGCCTTGAAATCCTCAAACAAAGGCTGTAGCCTTAGCCAGAAATACCTCCAGATGACAGATCCAGATGCTGCTGATCTTTCAGATACCTCTGCAGTGTCATAACTACATTTAATGGAGTGTCTGGTAACTTGGGAAAAAAGTGTCAGGGGTGAAGAGAGAAGAGACTTGGCTGCTGAAACTAGAAGGTCTGTAAGCAATTTAGAAGCCTGAGAAAGTAGGGCCAGTACATACTTAGACATGCATCTGATAATTAATGGCCCTAAAAACCAGAGTGGAAGAGGTGCAGAACTTTTTTTCAAGCCTCTCCATCATTTTGCTGTCGTTAACCGTGGGTATATGGGTAGTGGAAAGCAGAAGCCTAGAAGCTTTATCTGCGGACACAAATTACAGCTGGTTCTACAGGAGGGCATCTCAACAGAAACTTACTGTCCCTCAGGGACTTAATAAAACCTGTCTGGCCTTCTGGGCCCAGGCAGTTGAGAATCAGGCTTTTGGATGCTGAAAGAAACATCCTGAAAAGCTGGTAACAGTGGCGGGATAGCAGAATGTGAAACAGTCTATTTATAAGACATCATAGTTATTTTGTACTTCTGAAACCTGACAACTTTGCCAGTTGAAAAACTCCCTCATCCTTGTAATAACCTCACCAAAGAAAATACCTTCCTCAGGTGAGTCTCCACCATTAGACAGTCAACCTCAAGGGAAGAATAATGCAGGGGCAAGTCAATCTGTGTGGAGTCGGCCAGACACTCATCTGAAGATGAATCCTCTTCTTTACAGGCCTCTTGGTCCACCAACAGCACTCCTAAGTAAAGGAGTTGGAGGTGAAACAGGAGTAGGGAGCTGAGAAAAGGAGGGCCAAAGTGCTAAAAAGGCAAACAAGATTCCCTGAGAAAAGGCTTGCCAATCTGGGAAAGGATCCTGTGAAGGCGTAAGATGGTTTTTGTTTCTTCTTCTATACAGGATCTACCCTAGGCTGGGAAGGGTGGTCCAACATGGGCCTAGGCTGTGGCACCAATGTCAGCAAATTTTATATCATTAAGACAGCAGAGGTACTGTGAGGTACGTCTAAAGGAGCGAGCTGTGGTCCCCCCCTTACTGTCTGTAACAGATGTCTGTGATACCTCTGTGGACGTGCTTAAGGAACTCTCTCCAACAGCTTCTAAATTAGTTCCCACCAATGGAAGAGGGCCAGACACCATACAGACCACCGGGCCATCACTGGCCTTGAGAGGGACATCCAGGATCAAAGGCGCAGCCGAAGATTCAGCGCTTACCTTTTTCTTCATCTTCAAAGGCTCACCTGACAGACCCAAAGCACCTTCCACAGCAAGTGCTAATTGCTTTAACCTCTGGTTCTCTAGTTAAATATTAAGGGTCAAAAGATGAATGCGGAGTGTCTTAGGAAAAAATGCCTGACAAATGGCACAAGCCTTGAAGTTGTGAGCAGACCCCAAGCAGCAAGGACACTGATCGTGAGTGTCTGCGTGTGAAGGCTGTCATCCATAGTGGCACTTGCCCTTCCTGGATGACATTAATGTAAGACAAACATACAGCAGCAAAAGTACCAATACATTTTCCACAAAGGGGCACTTACCTAAAAGCAGAGAAACTTTAGTAATCAGGCGAATGGTAGAAGGTGGTGTTCAGACTGGTGGCAGAAAAGTTCTGAGGATAGCATGTGTAGACATCACTTTTATGGCCCAAATCGGATGCATCCTGTGTGCAACGTCACATGTACCTAGCTTAAATCTTTGTTATACTGGCCAGACGTTAATTTTACCTAGGCAGGGAACCCCTAATGAATACTGCAACATGAAAATAAGAGGAGGAAATCACTATTTCAATTTAACTCTTCCACAAAAGCCTCAAAGATGAACTCATATGATATACATACAGAGATAAAAGCAGCAACAGGCAGTTTAGTAAGATCCACATATCACTTGAACCAGCTCATAGTGAAGTCATTATTTTATTAACACTTTTTCAAATTTATGACTACCTCATTACATCTGTTTCTCTCTAGTTTGTTAATAAGATAAAACTATCAAGGATACATAGACATGACATTTTAACTAAGACTTACTTGCCTTAACTTCAAACTGTCAAAGCAGATTTGATACACATCTCTACTCTAAGTTTTTCTCCAATACTCCATGCATTTTTACAAAACATTCTTAAGCTTTTACTAAATCTATCCCCTAAAAACAGTATCCATCCAAATATGTAGACATTGTAAAGGCTTACAAAAGTATTTAACCACCAATCTCAAATAGATAACGAAAATGAGATGCAATTCATGGTCAGCAGACAAAAACTATCAGACAACGGCCAAGTCTAAACTTCAAAACAAGACACGCCAAACAGTACGGTAATACCTGCCTAAAAGCCTTGTATTCAAAATCATTATGAAATGAAGACAATATTTACTTATTTTATTTTGTTAACTGGGTAAATGTCCCACTGGGCCAAAAAAGCAGAGACCCAGGTAGAAAAAAAAAACGCCAAACAAAAAAATGCATATGTAGAGAACATTAGGAAATGATTGCAACACAGCAAAACACAATAGTTATTAGATTAAATGCAAGAGAGATTCAAATACATAAAATATATATATATATATATATATATATATATATATATATATATAGGTTCATAGGTAGGTACTACGCTATTGGCCCTAGGGCCTATATAAGCCTAGCCAAAGGTACCTTGGCTTTCGCCACCCAAGAAAATTATTTTCCTGTGCCACTGTCGAGCAGAGCCACAGAAGTGATCCTTGGGGTGAATTTCCTATCTCTCATCCAATCAAGATTTTTCTTGAACAGTGCTAATGAGGAGCTTTGTTTGATATAGGTAGGTAATTTGTTCCAGAGTATGGGAAGTCTCTGGGACAGGAATCTATCCCTCCAGCATGTTCTGTTTATTGTGGTGACCAGGTTTAGGTCCCTAGAGCATGTAGCTTGTAGGGATTGGGATTTCTTTAAGTGGAGCATGTCTAAAAGCTCTGGGTTTGATATAGCTTTGCGTGTTAGGCAGAGATAGCCTCTGAGTAGGCGATATGCAACTGAGTAAAGCTGCAGTTTTTTGAGACTGTCTGCATAGGGCATCTCTTTGAGGCCTGTAATCCTCTTTGTGAGGTATTTCTGTGGCCTTTCCAGTTGTTGCAGAAGTCTTGTGAGGTACATACCAAAAGGGGCATTGTACTCTATAAGGGGTCTAATGAATGACAAGTAGAGGGGAACAATGACCTCTTCCTAGATGAGAAACCTTTTGTGATGAGGTGTGCCACATAGAAGGATTTCCTGACTACTGTGGTGATGTGATTATCAAAGGAAAGACTATTGTCCACCTGTGTCCCAAGGTCTCTTATCACACTTTCGGTGTTAAGTAGACTACCACCTATGTAGTAGTTCATGGGTACTGAGTTTTTACCAAAAGGAATGACAATGCACTTTTTGGCATTGAGCTTGAGGCCATGGCTTTGACACTAGGCATCTGTCTCAGCAAGGCCCTTTTGTAGGATGTCCACATCTTTTGGAGCTTTGATTATGGCTCCTAGTTTGCAGTCATCTGCGAACTTCATTAGCCAAAAACCTTCTGTGTTGGCCTGTACTTCAGAGAAGTAGATACCAAACAGGAGAGGACCCAGAACTGAACCCTGTGGTACTCCACTTGTTACTGGTCTGAAGCTGGATTTGGAGTCTTCTACTTTCACAGTGTGGGTTCTGTCAGTGAGCCAGTTGGCAACCCATCTTGTGACATAGGGATTTATACCTAGTTCAGTGAGTTTATCTGTAATTCCAGAGTGGGGGATGGTGTCAAAAGCCTTAGCGAGATCTAGATACACTGTGTGAACCACCTTACCCTCATCTATGGCTTTGGTGACTGCTTCAAAGTAGTCTATCAGGTTTAGGAGACATGATCTGCCTTTTACAAACCCGAACTGGGTGGGGTCCTGAGTTTGGAGATTACCAATGTCATTGTTTATAAGTTCCATGATGATACGCTCCATAGCCTTGCAGACCAGGCTCGTTAGGCTAATGGGGCGGTAGTTTCCGGGGCCTGTGTTGGCTCCCCCCTTTGTGGAGTGGGATAACGGTCGCTGCGCGCCATTCAGTGGGCACATAGCCTGAGGTGAGGCTATGATTGAACATGGTACTTAGGTGGGGTGCCAGTTCGTTCTGTAGTTCATGTAGAACACAGTCTGGGATGTCGTCGGGTCCCATGGATGCTGTGTTCTTGGCTTTGGATAGTGTGATTTTTACCTGTGCAGCCGTGATTACAGGAACTTTGCATTATACACACACACACACACACATGTATATATATATATATATATATATATATATATATATATGTATATGTATATATGTATGTATATGTATATATATATATATATATATATATATATATATATATATATACACACACACCTACACACAAACATTTATATAAATTGAGAAGAAACAAAATATAATTACAAGTACATAATATGAGAATAAAAATAAGTGTATTGTACAAGGAAAGTACAAAGAAGAGCAATTACTGAGAACAGTAAAAAGAAGAATAATTACTGAGAACAGGAGATATAAGGTGAAAAATTATGTCTTCTGAAACATCGGGTAAGTAACAGTAAATATTAAGAATTAACCTGGGGCACCACGAACATAGCCAGTGTTTAGTAAAGTGTTATTTTATTAGTAGCTTAAATTTATGAATATCTGGGTTGTTTAGAATGTGTTGGGGAAGAGAGTTCCAGGTTTTGAATATTTTAAAATGAATAGAAGGAGTCTCCATAGAAGATATTAGATACTTTAAGCATTAATTTGTCAGATGATCTAAGGGATCTATTAGAGCTTTGTTGGACTAAATCAATAAGAGCAGGACAGTTGTTAGGTTTACAGATTATGTTATGAACAGTAGTAAATTGATTGAAATATAGTAGACCAGGCAGTTCAATCCATTTAAGCTGATGAAGGGCATGACAATGGTGACACTTATGGGGTAAATTAACAGCAAATTTAGCTATTTTATTATAGCAACTTTCAAGGTTGTTTAAGTCAGTTTTACGCAAGTTGGTAAAGACTTGAGAGCAGTACAGGAAGGTGGATAATAGGTGGGTTCCAGCAGTAGTAAGTCTGACGTTATTGGATAGAAAAGATTTATTCCTGTATAGTCAGCCAAGTTTACAGTGAACTTTTTTGATTGTAAGGGATATGTGTTTATCAAATTTTAGACAATCAACTGTAACACCAAGTAATTTAGCTTGACTAACTGGTTCAATTTTTGTACCATTAGAAGAGAAGATGGAAATAGAGGGTGTAATATTTATGGTTTTATTGGAACCAAAGACCATTAGCTTAGTCTTGTTCATAGGTGTGTACTAGGCTAATGGCCCTGGAGCCTTTACAAGCCTAGCCCATAGGATTACCCTGGCATCGTGCCACCCGACCTTATTTCTTAGTGTCTCTGTCAAGTAGAGCCACTGGAATGATCCCCGGGGTGAATTTTCAATTTCCCATCCACTCATCAAGCTTTCGCTTGAAGAGAGCCAATGAGGTGCTCTCCAACATGTATGGGAAATCTATTCCATAGCATGGGCAGTCTTCTGGGTTATGAGAACCTGTCCCTCCAGAATGTTCAGTTGATTGTGGTAATGCGGTTGAGGTCTCAGGAGCATGTGGTGCGGAGGGATTGGTATTTCTTTAGATGTAGCATTTCTAACAGAGCTGGGTCAGACATAGGTTTGTAAGTCAAGCAGGGATCACCTCTGAGTAGGCAATATGAGAAAGAGAATAGTTGGAGTTTTTTGAGTCTGTCCATACAGGACAAGTGTTTAAGGCCTAGGATCCTCTGTGAGGTACTTTTGCAGCCTCTCCAGTTGCTGCAGGTGCTAGTAAGGTATATGCCAAATGGGGCACTGTACTCAATGACTGGCCTAATGAGGTAAGAGCACAGGGAGACAATGACCTATTTCTTCCTGGATGCAAAACCCTTAGTAATGAGATGTGCCACATAGGACTTTCTGACCACAGTGGCAATGTGGTGGTCAAAAGAGGCTGCTGTCAACCAGGGTTCCTAGATCTCTTATAACACACCTGTGTTCAGTGGACTACCATCGATGTGGTATAATTCAAGGGAACCGGGTTTTTCCCCAAGGGGGATGTTAGAAAAATATGTATTAATGTGTGTATGCTTAATGCCAATTAATAATCAAATGATTTAATATGCTTTTCATTCTATTTTTCATGCACTGTGTTATATATAAATTGAGTTTCATATGAGAATGAAAAAGATTGTTTTTGAAAACTGCAGTATGCTTTCTGAAACTTGCAAATTGCCCTCTGACCTAGTTACTGCTAGCACAGCAATATTCATGTTTATGCCTTTTGGAAATGTACTTGAGAAGCAGGTGCTTACCTGCTAGGTCAGGAACGAATGAATGAACAATACTATATTCTGTAAATGTAATGATTTTAGACAATCAGCTCTGTTCGAAGCATGAGAACATGTGCAGCTGCAGTAACTTAGAGATAAAGTAGACAAAGGATTATCAGAGAAATGAACTGCTAGCATTGTGCTTGAATTAGCCATAGTACCTTGAATGGTAACATAACATGTATCTAACTGGGAGTAATCAAGGCCATGTTGTTTTCCTCAGGAAGTTTCACATAAAAATTGATAAATCAGCAGAAATTCATGGGAAAGATGGTCAACAGATGATGATGAGAAAGGTGGTAATCTGTTACGTCAGCTTGGTAGGCCATGACTAGTTAGAGAATGTATAAAAATGAAAGTATTTCCTGTTTCTAGTTAGACAAACTCTGTATTTGCACGTTTTTGTCTCCTTGCTGCAAGATTAAAGTGTCTTAACCTGAACCTACCGTGTTTTGATAATTTTTAAAGTATATTTTTCCTTTGACAGGGGATGACATTTTTTGGCATTGAGCTTAAGGCCATGGTTCTGACACCAGTCGTCTGTCTCATTGAGGCCTTTCTGTAGGATGTCAACATCACTTGGGGAGTTAATAATGGCTCCCATCTTGTAATAGTCTGCGAACTTCGTCAGCCAGAGTCCATTTGCATTGCCCTGGAATTCAGAGAAGTAGACAAACAGGAGAGGACCCAGGACCGAACCCTGCGTGACTCCACTCGTGACTTGTCGACAGTCTGACTTGGAGTCAGCTACTTTCACACTGTGGGTTCTGTGAGCCAGTTTGCAACCCACCTAGTGATATAGGGGTTGATGCCTAGCTTACAGAGTTTTTCTGTGATTCCTGAGTGGGGAATGGTATCAAAGGCCTTGGCCAGATCAAGATAGGCTGTATGAACCACCTTGCCTTCATCCACAGCTCTGGTGACTGACTCAAAGTCATGGATCAAGTTGTGCAGGCATGATCTGCCCTTCACAAAACCAAACTGTGTAGGATCCAGAGTTTGGAGATTCCCTACATCCTTGTTTATTAGGCCCAAGATAATGTGTTCCACAGCTTTGCATATCAGACTCGTCAGGCTAACGGGGCGATAGTTCCCGGAGTCTGTAGTTGCTCCTCCCTTGTGGAGAGGGATGAATGTAACAGTGCACCATTCAGTAGGGACAAAGCCTGAGGTGAGGCTGCGACTGAACAGGGCATACAGGCGATGAGCCAATTCACTCTGTAGTTCATGAGGAACACAGCCGGGGATATTGTCAGGTCCCATAGAAATGTATTCTTGGCCTTAGACAGCGCTGTTTTAACCTGTGCAGTAGTAATACTGGGTGTCTGGCAATCTACTGGTACTGTGACTGGTCCTTTGGGGTGGGGGTGGTAAAGTTGGCACAGAATCTATCGGCCAGTATATTGGCAATATCTGTTGGCTGGGTATAGGCGGTACCATTGTGCAGCACTGCAGTGGAGATTCTTTACATAACTACAGAAGTCCTTGTGGCTGTCCTTACTATCTGCTGCAATTCTGCTTTCATAGTTAGCTTTAGAGGATCTGATGAGGGATCCCCACCTTTTGTGGAGGCTAAGGGAGTTTTTCCAGTCCTGGGACTTCACCTTATTCCACACATCAGACTCCTCCTGTTGTAGAGTTTGTTTATGGCAAGGGACCACTAGATGGGCTTCCTTTTTTCTGAGGAGAGCATCTTGGTTATACTGGGTATGGCGAGATGCATGCATTTGTGTACGTGTTCGTACAGTGCATTGGTGTATGATTTGGTGGTCATGCAAGTATTCTCCATTTGCATGGGTGCTGTGAAGTTGCCACCTCTGTTTTAGGAGCCTAAAGTTAACTTTAGAGAAATTTTTCATGGTGGTTACTTTTGTGGGGGGAAGGGGTAGGTGGGATGTGGATTTCCAAGGTCAATAGTTTGAGGTTGGATCAAAACAGGGAGGAGTCGACTACTGGTGTAGAGCAGGGGTCGCCCATGTTAGTAATCACCAGGTCAAAAATACTTGACAAACAACAACGGGACAACCATGGCAAAGCACATATTTAACAAACAGATAAACGCTTTTTGGGGATGCCTCCATCAGATCAATACAAAAATATAAAATCAGTCTGCATATAAATACACTTGAAAAACCAATTACATTAAAACCTTTAACCAATTAACATTTTCTAAGGTTTTAAAGGTATAAAACCATTTAAGCCTGGTGGAACATCAGCTCGCAAACCAGCTATCCACCGAGTCTCTCTAACTTCTGTGGCATTCTTTATATCACCAGCTCTAGGTGCAGGAGTATAAATATCCAAAACCATAAATTTAAAATCATGCTGTGGAAATTCATTAATGTGTTGAACTACTGCACTTCTTTGCACATTTCTCCGTATATCACCCATATGCTGTAAAATACATTCCTTTAACATTCTATTGGTTTTACCAACATAAGTGCATTCTAAACAGGATGCTATATTATTTATTTATATTTGTTGACCGGGAGTGTCCGACTGGACGTAGGTCCATTTTCAGCGGAGGCCCGGGTAGACAAGCTCCACAGTTAAAATAGACAGTAGTTACATTGGATTACATAGCGATTAACAATTTACATAGCAATTACTTACAACATATTTACAGATGAAGAACATAGTACATCAATAGACAACTAGAATCTTTATCTGTGAAGTACATAACAGACATTAACAAATGTTACAAGAAGTTCCTGCTGTATAATAAGTACTGGCTTATGAGCATCTGAGCTTGCTATAATCAAGGTAGTTAGTGGAGTGGAAAGAAAGGTAGTGGTTGGATAGGGAAGGTGATATTAGAGTGGGAGTTGCAAGGGCATAGCCAGCATGTTTTTAGGTGCACTTTTAGTAAAGTTTTGAAGTGGGTGCATGATGGTTGGAGGTAATTGTGGGTGGGAGGGAGTTCCATAATTTGGCTATGGGGCAAGAGAATAGTGCTTCACAAGCAGAGTTATTGGCTTTAGTGATCTGCAAGTGATTTTTGTTGCTGGATCTTAGTGGTCTGGTGGTGCGATAGGGCTGGAGTCTATTCTGGAGGGATGGGACATTTAGTGGATGATTTACTAGTTTGTGGGCAAGTGAGAGTTGATACCATTGAAAGAGGTGAGGGAGATCCAGCCAGCCCAGTTCAGCAAAAGGGACAGACAGTGGTGACTACGGTGGGATGACCCTGTGGCGAATTTGGCAATTTTGTTGTAGCAGGTCTCTAGCTTGTTTAGATCGCATTGCCTTAGGTTGGTACATATTGGACAGGCATAAAGTAGGGTGGAGATCAGGTGGGAATTTGCTATTGAAATCTTTGCTGCTTTGGTGAGAAGTTGCTTATTTCTGTATAGCGCTCCTAGTTTTTTGTGGACTTTTTTTTTATGGTCAAGGATATGTGAATGTCAAATTTTAGTTTGTCTATTTCCACTCCTAGCAATTTGGTGTGTTCAGTTGGGTATACAGTAGTGTTGTCTTTTGCTGTGATGTTAAAGTGAGAGTTGTTTTTAGTATGTTTGGTGGGTTGGAAGATGTGTAGTTTAGTTTTGTTTGAGTTGAGTATTAATTGGGCATCGGATAACCAAGTTTCAACAGGGAAAAAGGCTTCCTGTGTGACTTTTTGCAGTTTGGGTAGGGACGGGGCTGAGCAGATGATGGTTGAGTCATCTGCGTATTGTATGAGTGTGCCATGTTTGGTGGCAGAAGCTAGATTATTGGTGAAAACACAGAAGAGTAGGGGTCCAAGGATGGATCCTTGGGGAACCCCTATGGAGACAAGTAGTTGGGGAGATATGTCATTCTGCCATACTGCGGATTGTTGGCGGTCAGACAGGTAACTCT
This sequence comes from Protopterus annectens, assembly GCF_019279795.1. Lineage (NCBI taxonomy): Eukaryota > Metazoa > Chordata > Ceratodontiformes > Protopteridae > Protopterus > Protopterus annectens. Next base: position 95,388,060 of record NC_056750.1, read on the forward strand.
GAAAAGTTGGTGACTGATTGTGAGAAGGATAGGTTATTGAGGACAGAGATAAGTTTGTTTGTGTGGGACCATGTCAAATGCTTTAGATAGGTCTAGTAAAGTAGCAGAGGAGAGATAGCCATTGTTTTTATGCTGAAGGATAGTGTTAGTAAAGGAGAGTAAGGCACTGGTGGTGCTATGGTTTGGTCGGAAACCATGCTGAGTATTAGAAAGGAGGTTGTTAGTAAGGAGGTAGTCTGAGACCTGAGAGTGTATGCATCTCTCTAGTATTTTGGAGAGTGGAGAGAGAATAGCTATGGGGCGTAATTGGTTAGCTCTGTGGAGGGTCCGCCTTTGTAGAGGGGAATTGTATGCGATATTTTCCACAGTTTGGGAACGTAACTTTCTGACAGAGATCTGTTAATCAAGATGGATACTGGGTAGGCCAGAGCATCAGCTGTGATTTGTAGGTATTCACTTGGAAGGTTGTCTGCTGCTAATTTGGTGAGCTTAAGTTTAATTAAGAGTTTTTTTTTTATGTTGGAGGTAGGTACAGGAGAAAAAGAGAAGGCAGTGGGGAGATTACTAGTTAAAGGTGTGGGTTGGACGGGAGGGGGGCTGTGTTGTTTAGCTAGTGATAGTATGGTTATAGTGTGAAGTGTGTGTTGAATGAGGTAGCAATATCTTCTGAGGAGTGAGGGATGTTTGGAGGAGGGGTACTGACTTTACATGGGTGGAGGATGGAGTTTACGGAGGACCAGAAATGTTTGGGGCTGTGTTGAGAGGAGTCTAGGGCAGACTGGTAGTATTGGAATTTGTCCTGTTTTATTAGCTTTTTGACTCTATTGCGTAGTTCTAGGAATTTGTCTAGTTGAGGGGGTTTTGGTTTTGCGCCAGTGCTCCCAGGCTTTATCCCCATTTTTCTCTTCTGACTTAGTGGTTTTCTGTAGCCATGGGGAGGGTTGTGCTTTGATTCTGGAAAGTCGTATGGGGGCATGGAAATTAAGGATGCTCATGAAGGTAGTATTAAAAAATTCAACTGCGTCATCAAGACTGAGGTACTTTAGAGGATGCCAGTTACATTCTTTGAGGGATGAGATGAAATGTGAGTCAAAGTTTAGTTTTTTACGTATTTGTCAGTAGATGACAGGTTTAGCTTGGTATAGGTATTTTTTGAGTAGGAATGTTGGGGAGTGATTACTGAGGCTATCTGATAAGCAGCCTGTTATATATGACGGGAGGCTCTTACTGACTAGTATCCAGTCCAGGGTAGTGTGCTCGCTGGAGTTATTTATCCTGGATGGCGACTGGACTAGTTGGGTGAAGCCATGAAGGTTTACATGATGGGTTGGATGGTTGCCAGAACAGGATTGCCAGTCAATATTGAAATCACCAAAAATGATAGTTTCTTGGGGGAGATGGTGGGTAGACCAGCTGAGGAGGTTTTCTAGTGGAGGGATGTTTTGGCCAGGTGGGAAGTAGCATCCAATTATGTTGATGGTTTTGTTTGGGTTTATTTTAAGGTTGGTATATATTATTTCTTCATTGCCTATTTGTGGAGCTGATGATTTCAAGATCTGGATGTTTAGATGCTGTTTGCATATTATAGCTAAACCACCTCCTTTCTTGTTTAGCAGGTCTGCTCTTAGTATGCCATAACCTGTAGGGAGTATTTGCTCACTGGTAATGTGAGGTTTTAGCCAGGTTTCTGTCAGGATGACTATATCTGGGGAGTACAAGTCTATGGTGGCATGGAGTTCATGGACTTTGTTGGATATACTTCTAATATTTAGGCTTAGTAGAAGGAAGTCACTTTGCTTTCTATTGGCTGTAATATGGGAGAAGTTGTGGTTTCTAGTCTAATTATGAGGATTGGGGTTGGAGATGGTAGGGCCAGGGTTGGGGTGGGTATCTCCACTTAAGGCTAGTTTAGATATGCATGAGGTTATTAGTTTTCTCAGGTGTTGAGTGTGTCTGTTTATAAGGAAAACTTTATGATTGTGCTCTTTTGGTAATAGGTATGGTGGGAGGGTAACTATGTTAAGTTGTAGGGATGCTTTATGTTTGAGTAATATAGTTGGTAGAATAAGTGGGGGGTGCATAGGGATGTTTCTCGAGATGGTGGGAGGGGAGCTGAGTGAGGGTGAGACATGAGTGGTGGTGTGAGTAGTAGTACAGTGGTAGTGGTTGAGTGGGGGAATGATGGAGCTTTGGTAGGATGTAAGATATGCAAGGAGAGTGCATGCCGTGAGCATAAGTAAGGTATGCTTGTACATGTTAGTTGAGGAAGTGTGACAGTAGTGGGAAGATGGAGGAGGTAGTGTTGGGTTAGTGCTGTGGTTGGCTACTGGAAAGATGGAAGAGGTTTGTGAGCGTAATAAAGGTGGGACCACTGGGGGCGGGAAGAAATAGGGGGCAGGGTGGGGAGAGAAGCGGGTAGAGACCCTGTTAGTTGCTCTTATGAGGGGGCTTTGAAACAATCAGGTAACAGAGTTAACTGATAAATGAACATATGACCGTGACAAGGGTGGCTGTAGTTTTAAAAATGGTGCCTGCCACAGGTAATATTCATTAACTTTGGGATTGTCTTAAGGTATAAACAGGGAAGGGGGAGGGGAGAACAAGGGTGTGAGCAGGCAGTTCTTTGTACTGCTACTAATGAGCCAAAGCAAAGACAAGTTTGTGTTTAAGAAACACAAAATATAAAAAAATATACAAAATATAAAAAGATATATAAATCACATTTTTAGTAGAACAGCATACATAGTGTAAACACTTATCCTTTTGGCAACAGGATGCGCAAACACATCAGTCTTAATATACCTGCATGCCTTACATCTTTTACATGGACATGTACCTAATTTGCCACTATATAATTTACCTAGGTATGAAGAATGCAATTCTTTTTATGTTAGTAAAACCAACAGAATGTTAAAGGAACATATTTTACAGCATATGGGTGATATATGGAGAAATGTGCAAAGAAGTGCAGTAGCTCAACACATTAATGAATTTCCACAGCATAATTTTAAATTTATGGTTTTGGATATTTATACTCCTTGCAGCTAGAGGTGGTGATATAAAGAATACCACAGAAGTTAGAGACTCACTGGATAGCCGGTTTGAGAGCTGATGTTCCACCAGGCTTAAATGGTTTTACACATTTAAAACCTGTTTTAAAGGCTAGAAAATATTAATTGGTTAAAGATTTTAATTAATGTAATTGGTTTTTCAAGTGTATTTATATGCAGACTTATTTTATATTTTTGTATTGATCTTATGGAGGCATCTCCGAAAGCGCTTATCTGCTTATTATCTATTAAATATATGTGCTTTGCCGTGGTTGTCCCATTGTTGTTTCTCGAGTATTTTTTACCTGCTTTTTTCTACATTGGGACTGCTTTTCTCCTTGTTGCCGTTTGCTTACTTAATGACCAGGTCAAGGATGTTGCTACCTCTAGTGGGGGTAAGAATGAGCTGGTCCAGGGCATTTGAATTAATGAATTCCAGAAAGCACTGGACAAGTGTATTGGTACAGGAGTAGTTTTCCCAGTTAATGTTGTTAGGGTTAAGTATAAGCTGGTGGGTTAGAGAAAGAGCTTTCAATATCTTTAAGAGATTTTTGTGTACTATCCTGGAGCTCCTGAAAAGTAGGTGCAGAGCAAATAACTGAGGTCTCATCAGCACACTGAATGATGGAGGTAGTTTGAATGGAGGAGGAGAGGTTATTGGTGAATAAAAAAAATAGTAGGGGTCCAAGTATGGATCCTTGGGGCACATCAATAGACACTAGTAGCAGGGGGGATAATTTATTTTCCCATTTAGTAGACTGCTGCCAGATGGAAATGTAGCTATGAAACCAATTAAAGGATGTTAGGCTGAGGTTATAATCAAAAGTTTGTTTAGAAGAATTTGGTGAGAAACCATATCAAAAGCCTTAGACACAAAAAGAAAGATAGAGGAGACTAGCAGACCTGTATTTTTAAGGAAGTTTACAGTATTATAAAATTAAGTAGAGCAGAATTAGTACTGTGTTCAGGACAGAAGCTATGTTGCGAGTTGAATAAAAGGTTTTCCTTACGGCAGTGTTCAAGGAATTGATGAATACATTTTTCTAGGATCATGGCTAATGGGGAGAGAATGACACTGGGACGATAGTTAGAGAAGTTAGTAAAGGAACCACCTTGTCTAGGGAAATAATGGGAGACATTCTCCAAAGTAGAGGGACATACTGTTCTGTGATAGAGTGGTTGATTAAAATAGATATAGGATAGGAGAGACAGCAGCCAGTTTTAGAAATTCATTTGGGAGATTAACAGTAACATAACTGGGTTTTAATTTAAGAAGCTTTTTTATATAACTGGTTGGAATGGGTTTAATGCAGAATGAGTTGGGAAAAGAAGCTGAGGAAGTGGGTACTGTTAAGGTTGAGTTGAAGTTATTACCAATGAGACAGGCTACTGAATTAATGGAGTGAGTATTAAACTGAGTTATGACGTTATGTGTACTTACCTCTGTGTAGTCCACTTTCATTTTTCCTCACTCTTAGGTCTTTGGATCCGAACTTGGACCGGATTCAACCACTTCTCAAGACTTGCGATACAAGCCTCTACTTCCTCCCTCTCCCATAACGCCTCACTTCTTCTAACTCCTCAATTCAGGTTTGCTGTCCTATTTACATAAATCTACAATAATGATCAACAGAAAAAAATAAATGTATGCACCACCACAATCTGGAGCTCAAACCAGGACCCTATGAGTTCCTACATCCTCTAGTTCACTCTCAATTTAGGTTGGGAGATGGACAGGTGGGATATGAGGAAGAATGAAATTGGACAACACAAATGCCAAGTCACTGTAAGTACTTAACTTCTAAATCTGATGTTGTCCATTTCTTTGTTTCTCACTCTTAGGTCAGAGTCTCCAACTATGTAAATCCTGGGTGGCCCACATGGTAGGACATGTCTGAGCACCACTGAGCCAAAGGACGCTCTGTTCCCAGATGCATCATCAAATTTGTTATGAGAAACAAATGTATGAGACTTGGACCAAGTTGCTGCTGCACAACTTTTGTCAACAGTGGTTCTCCCTGAAAAGGCAAACGAGGTGGACACTGACCAGGTAAGAAGGAGCTTTGGGGAGATGGAGAAGCTGCATGCCATTCAAGGAATAAACAGTAGAAATACAATCAGTAATACACTTTGCTAGAGTGATATTGGACACTGCCTGGCCCAATCAACTAGATGAAAAGAAAATGAATAGCTGCTCAGATTTTCTATGCTTATTCGTCCTATGCAGACAGAAACAAAACTGTCTATTTACATCCAACAAAGGCAGCATACATTTGCCCTTGAGTGACTGGGAAAAGACTGGCAAATGAATGGATTGGTTAATATTTGTCTAACAACTTTAGGCATAAGAGTAGGACTCATTCTTAAGGAAACCCCATCTTTGAAAAATATAATGTAAGGCGGTTTGATTTTGAAGCTTGTATTTCAGACACTGCTGAAGTGATGGTGACAAGGGAAAGAGTTTTCCAAGACAGAAATTTTATATAGCAGGAATTCGCCGACAAATGGTTTCTGAACACGTCCTTGAAGCGCAATGGTGAGATCCCAAGGCAGAGACAGATCTTTTATTGGAGAACTAAGTAGCAAAGATCCTTGCAATAAAGGGTCTACATAACCTGGATGCTGAAAGGGAAGACAAAAGGGTAGTGCGTTTCCCTACCTGAAAATCTGCAACTGTTGCCAGTTGCAACTTTGTGGTGGAAAAACTATCCCTGTCTTGATACAGGGAACTTAGGAAAAGGAGTTTATCTGAAATACAATCTAAAAATGGATCAATATTCTGTTTCAATGTCCAAACTGAAAATCTCTTCAGTTTGCTATTGTAATCCTTTTTTTGTGAAAGGTTTCAGAGAAGTATAATTTTGTGCACTGGAGAAGTTAGCCTGACCTTTCATAGAATCATTTGAAGTGAAAAAATGAAGTGGTTAATCTAAGGAATCTGAGAATGGGACTTTGATGCTTGGACAGATGAGAAATCAGATCCTGCCTGGGATCCAGTATCCATGGAGAATACGTGCTGTGAGACCACAAGAAGGGGAACCATACTTGAGGCCAGGAGGCGGCAACGAATATCAAACTGCTCTTCAACCTGCTGGCTTTCTGTAGGACTTTGGAAATCAGAATATAGGAGGGTAAGCATACAGGAGACCCAGGGGGTGGTCAATTGAGGACTACACCGTCCCTGGGTAACTTCCCAACTGGGGGAACCAGAGGGAAGTACTTGCTGCACTTGTTCAGGGGAAAGGCAGAGAGATCATAGCAAGGTTGGCGCCATTGGCTGAATATCTGGTTTGCTACTAAATGATACAGGGACCATTCACGTGGACTCAAGATAGATGTGCTCAGTCTGTCCGCCAGAACACTGGTCTCCCCAGGAATGTGCACTGCAGTGAGAAAGTGATTTGAAGAGATAGCCCATTCCCACACCCTCATGGCCTGCCTGCACGAAGGATATGAGCAAATTTTCCCTTGCTGCTTGACATACCAGACTACTGACATGTTGCCCGTTTGATCTGCAATCATTTCCCAGAGGGAAGAAGTTGATGTCTTATGGGTGCGGTTAACAGCCAATCATCTAATTATGGAAACACCTGGAATACTTGCAGTCACAGGTGAGCTGCTACCACTGCCACGCATTTGAACACCTTGGGGGGTAAGCCAAAAGGGCACTGCTCTGCCTTTGGAATGACCGGTTCTTAGCAAGAAGCACAAGTGTCTCCTGCAGCACGTCTCTACTTTGATATAGTACGCATCTTGATGATCTATAGGAACATAGCCATTAGTCCTTGCGCAGTAGTGGCAGCAAGGACTTAATTGTAGCCATGCAGAACTTTGACTTCTTCATAACTAAGTTCAGACTGCTTAGATCTAGGATCGGTCACAGGTCCCTTGTCATCTTTGGCACCAAAAAGAAGCATGAGCAGCTTTCCACATTCCTGTTGTTCATTCGGGACCTTCTGGACGACTTACCAGAAATTTCTGAACCTCTGGAATTATGTTCTACCTCTGCGTCAGTGGAACAATGGGGCAATTCCTCCTGGGGCTTGGAGATGGAAGGGAAAAGGCAATACGGACTTCCAAGATGACAGCACAGTGAGTAATAGCTTGTTTCTAGCTCTCCCGGTGTGAAAACAAACTCAGCAGAGAAAGCCAGTAGACCTGTGTTTATGGGTAAATTTCAGTAATTTGTTAGTAAGTGCACTGCCTGGATGCCAGAAATAAAGAAAACCTGGAAACAGATCTGCTACATAAAGTAAGGAAGGAACACTGACTGGAGAAGAGCTCTGCAGCTGTTCAGCAAGAAGCAATGCAACCTTCAGACATCACTTCCAGAAACCTACAAGATGATGAAAGACAACTGCATACAGACCTGGTTAAAATATAACAATGGTGGAGTACATCCAGGCTGCAAAAAATGGAAGACGCTTTATACAAATATTCAGATGAGATGACAAAGCTGCAAAAATCACAGGATGAAATAAAGAAAAGGATGACTGAATATGAAACTTCTCAGGAACAGAGGTTTCTAAAAAATAAAACTAAATGAAAGCATGTAGTGAAAACCTGTGATTTTCAGCTATACTAGAGAAGCTGCAAGGAGCAGACTGCATTTATTTTATTAAAGCACAAATAAGCAACAAGACTGGTATTTAACAACAGGAGTTGTTGGTTGGCTATAAGAAAGCAACCTAGACCTTTAATAGCACAGATGCAATCCTACCGCCAGAAGGAGTTGATTCAGACCACGTTGTGGCAGAAGGACAAAGTAACTAAAAGTGCGAGACTGAGTGCTTGTGAGGAATGATTACTTATTGTTCACCAGACAGAAGAGTAAAATTTATTCCACTATTCCGGGAATGTTGGGATGCAGGTGTGAGAAACTGCTGTATCCAGCCGTCTTCAAGACATTCTTCCCTGGAGGGACAATCATTTTTTTTGATGAAGTACATGCTAAGGAGGAAATACAAAAGTTTGCCCAACAAAGAGAGAGCTGGGAAACAGATGGAGATTCTGGTTCTTGTTCTTCTGGTAAAGACCACAGAGACACTGCACCTGTGAAACCTGTTCCATTGTTTTAATGGAAAATGTTGGAGACAAGGAAGAGAGCACGAGACTTTATGAGAAGAATCAGGAGTACGTTGGAAATTAAGCAGACAGGATTTTGGAGATGAACAGTAAAAAACTGTAATTTACTATAGGACTACAAAGCAAAAATTATATTTGTGTAACATGACAGGAAAAGAAAATCTAGAAATATTGAACTTTTGACTTTGTTGAACTTCTGGAGGATTCTAAAGCATATGCCCTGATCATGTAGGGGGAAAGGTTCACTAAGTAAAGATTTTTAAAGACTACCAATTTTGTGGCATGTGGTTTTCTTTACATACTATAAATGTTTTCAGTTATTTAAGTCTAATGAAGATTGTAATCAGGTGCTGCACATTTTTTTTTCTTTTCTTTCTCCCTTCTCCATCTCTTGTTCAGTTTTAATAAATGTAAGGACTGCAATGCAGAACAAAAGCCTAGTTAAAACCATGATAAAACAGAGATTAATGTGCTTTTTCTCATTCTTGCATAGGGTAAATGACTGCATTAAAGACCTTAGCTTGATTTAAGTTTTAAAAGAGAGCAAGTAAATGGGAAAGAACAATGAATATTATGGGGCTTTTTCTAGCAAATACATGTAAGCTCAGTAACAGTTCTGCAGCTGGTCTTCATGTTTCCTTTGAAACAATCTGATAGAAACTGGCTACAGTCGGTTGGAAAGTGACCTGATGAGGAAAAAAAAAAGATCTTGGTTAAGAGATCATGTTCTCAGAAAGCATTCAGGTGGTTTCCCTAAGTAGACAATGTTCTCTAAAAGCATTCAAGGCCTTTCCCAAGGTAGATGATGTTCTCTGAAAACATTCAGGAGGTTTCCCAGCTGGGAGAGCTATAAACACAAGACAAAACCAATCAGCACTTGCACCATGTGTTTTCCATGGATGACCTTTCTTTTAGGTTAACTCAAGTCTAAGTGTGGCTGTCAGCTTGGGCCTTCTGCTCCTACTAGGAGGTTAAAACTTCAGTATTTGAAGGTGTACATAGTTTTCTGTATTACTATTAAGATAATAGGCTTTAGGGGGTAGTGGTGTGTGTTCATTTTCTTTTTTGTTTGAGGGCTTTCAATAAAACAAAGTTTTACAAGATGTGACATAGGCTCAAATGGATATGATAAGAATCAACTGTACAAAAGTTCAACCTCCCAAACAGTACATGCATGCAACATAAAAGCTGGAACTAGACATTTAACAAAAAGGTGTTCTACATAAAAGCTGGGAATAATAACTTTTTAATAACAATGCTTTAATATCTTTATATGTAAATGGAATCAGATAAATACAAAAGAAAGAAAAGAGAGCTATATTAAAAACGTAGAGTGCACATAGCTATGTTATAGGAGAGACACTTAGAAAGAAATGAACATGTGAATTCGATAAAGAAAGGTTTTCAGGATGGTTACTCAGCAGAATACCTGGGAAAAATGAAAAAAACTTAATATTGATTGCAAGAGGAGCTGCAATAGTGACAGAAGATTAAAAAAAAGATAATGGCAGATTTGTAGTGCTGAGGGGCTAATGACAAGAGGGGAGGATTACAGTGGCATGAATTTACATTCCGCCTAAAACTTCCATAATGGAGTGTAAGAAAAGTCTGGGAGAAAATCAGTTTTCAACAAGGAATATTACTTATAGGTGGGGGCTGGAACTTGATTTGCAGCACTGAGGATTGTCTGGGGACCCAAAAAGGAAAAATATAACAAAGGAGGGTAGATTTTTTGATGAAATTTATGAAAATATTTGGCATGAAAGATGTGAATTCAGCAACAGGAAGTTCAGAGTAAATTTACACAGTACTCCCCAAGATATAAAAAACTGGACTTGGCTAGACAATTTACATTTCACAGGAACGTGTGCATTTAATTGAAGGTCTTGATACTCTCTCAATAACTACTTTAGATCATGTGCCAATAATAACAAATAAAAACACAGGGTAATCAAATAAAAGAAACATTGGTGCTTTCCCACCTACCTGTTGAAGAGAGAGGAACTTAAGGAATGGGTAGTGGAGACTATTCAGGAGCTATTACAGAGGACAGAAATTTCTTCACAAATTATAGCTAGAGAGTAGGATAAAATTAAGCTGGAGTTTAAAAACAGGGTGGAAATGAAAGGGAGCTAAGATAAAGTAACAAGAATTATTCAGAGTGACCGAAAAATGTTGAAATATTGCAGAATAGGAGGAATTTCAGAACAAGAGGATCAAATGCAGAATGGTAGGCAGAAAACAAGGGATTATCTCAATAATGTGTACAAGCTTAGAAAGACTGCTGTTTATTTATTTACATTTGCTGACCGGGAGTGTCTGACTGGACGTAGGTCCATTTTCATGGAGGCCCAGGGAGAAAAGCTCCACAGTTAAAATAGACAGTAGTTACATTGGATTACATAGCGATTAACAATTTAACATAGCAATTACTTACAACATATTTACAGATTAACATAGTACATCAGTAGACAACTAGAATCTTTATCTGTGAAGTACATAACAGACATTAACAAATGTTACAATAAGAAGTTCCTGCTGTATAATAAGTACTAAGCTTATGAGCATCTGAGCTTGCTATAATCAAGGTAGTTAGTGGAGTGGAAAGAAAGGTAGTGGTTGAATGGGGTGGGTGATATTAGATTGGGAGTTGCAAGGGCATAGCCAGCATGTTTGTAGGTGCGCTTTTAGTAAAGTTTTGAAGTGGGTGCATGATGGTATGGAGGTAATTGTGGGTGGGAGGGGAGTTCCATAATAATGTTTTTGATAACACTAGAGCACAAACTTTTAGCAATGACTCAGGCAACAGAAAATAAAGAGTTGTCACCCAACTTAGGGAGCCTTTAACAAAGAAGATAAGAGATCCTTTAGAGGTATTACAAATATTTCGGTAATTCTAAGAGTCTCTCTATAAAGCAGAGAAATAGGAAAACCAAGAAAAAGATACAAATGGAAATGTTTATGAAAGAATTAAATATGCCAAAGTTAGAGGAAGATGAGACTCCATTACTAACAAGACAGGAGGAGATGAGATAAAAATTGTGATATATAACCACTCTACAGGAAAGTCCCCACGAATAGATGGTATTCCTGTGGAAGTTTGGAAGCTGTAAGGAAAAAAATTACAAAGATCTGGAAGATTTTATTTTACAAAATCTTAGGAGGGACAGTACCATCTGGCTGGAAGACAGCAGTGGTAGCTGTAATACCTAACGAGGGTAAGGACCCAACAAATCCAGCTTCATACAGGCCCATTTCAATATTAAACCATTATTATAAAGTGTTAATGTCTATAATAGCTAAAAGAATGGCAGAAGTAATGCCAAAATTGATAGATAAGGATCAACATGGTTTTCTGAAGGGGAAGCAAACATTTGACAACATTAACAAAATACTTGTGTAAAATCTTACCATAACCATAGATGTCCTTCTCTTCCATCTTGCAGTATTCTAACATGATGGATCCTCCGCCTGAGGCAGCCTGAACATCCGGCTCATATACCAAAGCTTAGCCTGGCTGCTGTACGGTGTGAGGGACGTCACACACAGGGACCATAAACCGTGGGCCATAAATGTGATGGCCGCAGGCACAGACAGCAGAAGTGAATGCCCCAGTTGGAAAACAGTCTAAGGCAAGCAGATAAGGATGTCATCCAGAAAGGGAAAAGGTCCTAGAGAGGGTAGGACAGGAGTACTGCAACATGGAAGAGACATCTACGGTTATGGTAAGATTTTGCACAACTATTCTATGTCCTTCTATTCTCATACTGCAGTATTCTAACAAGGAGAGTACAAAAGCTCAACATGCGTTATGGGAGGTGCAAGAGGATGCATTCTCCAAGAATCAATGGAGGACTGCTTTAGAAAATCCTGCCCTAGCCCTCAAGATGCAGTCGAGTTTTTAATGTTTAGTGAAAGTGAGGACGTTAGACCATGTGACTCCCTCTAAACTGGTGGCTGTATGTAATCCTTTGAAGAATGGCCCTAACAAGGCCACAGACATGGTTAAGTGGGCTCTTACTGAAAAGGTTAACTGTTTCCCATGGAAGGAGAGGCAGAAAAATGTTTTGGAAATCCATGAAGAGAAAGTTTGTTTAGATACAGCTTTTCCCAGAGCCCAGGGATGGAAGGATACAAACAACCAGTTGGACCTTCTGACATCCTTAATCTTATCCAAACAGCATCTATGTTGTCTGTGAACATCAAGGGGATAGAGCACTCTCTCAATGTCATTCTCTGGGGAAGGAAAAAAGTACAGTTTTGTACCAACCATAAATGTAGATGTTTGAGTGCTAATACAGCTGCAGTCATAACAGATGCGTTCTCCTGCCGTCAGGCGGGTCCTCGGTCGGACGAATTCCAAAGTCTAGGTCCGGCGTCGGTTGTCATCGCTTTCTTTCCTGACGGCAGTGCGACAGGGGTATACAAGACACAGCCGACGCCACTTTCTTCAGTCTTTCTTGCCCCAGATGTCAGGTGCCCCCAGAAGGAAGGCAAAATATATAAAAATATATATATATATAATATATAATCATGCATTGCAATATAATCAAAAACCAGTAGTTGCAAGCAAATACACCATAGAAGGATAACCCAATCAAGTTGTGAGATGAGGAGTTAGCCACTAGGTCTGTACCCAGAGGGGAAGGAGGGAGGGAAACCTGGACTGCAGCTGTATTAGCACTCTAACATCTACATTTATGGTAGGTACAAAACTGTACTATGTTCATCGTGCATACAGCTGCAGTCATAACAGATGGGTAGAATCCCAAAGCTACGCACAGGGTGGTAGGCACTAGGTGGAACTGGGAGGAGCCAGAATGCCCTGCAACACAGCAGTGGCAAAGCCTGCTCTAGTTTTGGAGTGTGAAGGTATGCACAGAACTCCAAGTGGCTGCCTCCAAAATATCTTTGGTAGGGACTCTCTGAGGAAGGCTGCAGAGGTAGCTGTGGCCCTTGTGGAGTGGGATCTGATGCCTGCAGGTACAGATTTACCATGAAAGGAGTAACAAAACCGTATGCAGTGGCCTATCCATTTTGAAATTGTGTTTGGAAATTGGCTTCCCTTGAGCTCGTACAGCATAGGACACAGAGTTGCTCTGATTTCCTGAAAGGCTTTGTTCTGTCCAAATAGTAACGTAGCTGTCTATGGATGTCTAAGGAATGTAGCAGCCTTTCCCCTTTGTTTTGAGGATTGGGGTAAAAGGTAGGTAAGTGTATGGCCTGATTTAAAGCTACCCTGGATACTACCTTAGGCATAAATGACGGGTTGGTTCATAGGGAAACCCTGTCCTGATGGAAGATGAGAAAGGGCTGCACAGCCATGAGGGCTTGTAGTTCCGAAACCCTACGAGCTGAGGTAATGGCCAGAAGGAAAGCTGTTTTCCAGGACAAATATTGCAAATCTGTTGAGGCAGCTGGTTCAAAGGGAGGCAATGTTAATTTTTCTAGAATGTAATTAAGATCCCAGGCTGGTATTGGTTGTTTCCTTGGAGGTCTTATATTCTTAGCCCCTTTGAGGAACTGTCTTAAGAGAGGGTGGGAGAAAAATGGTGGATCAGTGTTGTATTCTGCAGAAATGGCTGAGGCATGGATTTTGATGGAGGAAAATGAAAGTCCACTGTTCAACAGCTCAGCTAGATACTGTAATATCTGAGGTAAATTCAGTTTTCTAGGATCCTGGCCTTTTTTCTCATTCCAAGCGCAATACCGTTTCCATTTTGCGGAGTAAGCCTTTCTAGTAAATGGCCTTCTGGCCTCCAAAATGACATCCTGCACCTCCGTGGAGAGTAGGGTCTGTTGTGGTGTTAAGGAATTTTCCATGCAGCCAGATTGAGTGTTTTCAGCTGACTGTGAAGAGTTTTGTAGCTGTGCTGAGTCAGTAGAAGAGGCATTAGAGGTAGGGTCCAGGGAGGAGAATGTTAGGCTCCTCAGGAGTGGGTACCAGTGTTGTCTTGGCCAGTCTGGAGCGATCAGTATCATCTTCGGTCTGTCTGCTCTTGCTTTCAAGAGCACCTTGGGCAGAAGAGGCAAAGGTGGGAAGGCGTAAACTGTCCGTGCTGCCCAACTGAAAGAAAGGGCGTCCACTCTCCAGGCCTTTGGATGGAATGTCCTTGAGCAGAATTTTGTCAATTGATGATTCCTGTGGGAGGCAAAGAGATCTAGGTCTGGCCTTCCCCACGCTTGGATTATCTTTGTAAACACTTGAGGATGCAACTTCCATTCGTGCGGGTCTGTCATATTTCTGCTTAGTCTGCCAGCGTGTTTTCCAAACCTGGCAGGTACTGTGCTTCAAGTTCGATTTGCCATTCCAGAGCCAAGTTCCAAAGTGACATGGCCAACCTGCACAGGGTGTATGAATGTGTTCCTCCTTGTTTATGTACCACATTAATGTGGTGTTGTCTGTTCTCATCAATAATTGCCCTGGATGCAGGAGGTCCTTGAAAGCGGTAATTGCATTTATCACTGCTAGCATTTCCTTTTGATTGATGTGAAGGTGCTTTTCCTTTTGGGACCATTTGCCCTGAATGCACCTGTCTGTCATGTGTGCCCCCCAGGTGTAGTCTGAAGCGTCTGTTGTGATGACTTGATTTGCTTGAGGCTTGCAGAATGGTAGACCTGTGTTTGTTTGGCATGCTTGGGCCCACCATAGAAATTCCTTTTGCAAACATGGGATTAGTGGTATTATTGTTTCCAAACTGTGGCTGTGTTGAGACCATAGGATTTTTAGGTACCATTGAAGTTTCCTCATATGCAACTATGCACATGGGATTAGAAGAATGCAAGATGCCATGAAGCCCAGAGCCTGCAGGATTTTCCTTGCAGTTAGCCTGGTACAATTTGCTAGTATTTTGAAGTACTGAGCTAGTTGCCCCTGTTTTTCTGGCGTAAGATAGGCCATCTGGGTGTTTGTGTCCAAGTTGGCACCCAGGAAAATTATTTTCTGAGATGGTGTTAGCCTGGATTTCTCTTTGTTGATTGTGTATCCCAGAGAATTCAATAACCGTGTTACATAAGCCAGATGTTCCAGAAGTATGTGTTTGCTGTCCGCTTAGATCAAGCAATCGTCCAAATAAGGGTAAATTTGTATCCCTTGAAGTCTGCAGTAGGCAATTACTGAAGCCAGGCATTTCGTGAATACTCTGGGCGCAGGAGATAAGCCAAAGGGCAATGCAGAGAATTGATAGTGGATTGAACCTGCAAGAAATCTGAGGTATCTTCTGCAGTTTTGTCTGATTGGGACATGCAGGTATGCCTCCTTGAGGTCCAATGTTACCAGCCAAGACTCCTTGCCCAGCATGGGAAGAAGCTGCTGTAAGGTGAGCATCTTGAATTTTGGTACGAGTAGAAATGTGTTTAGGATGGATAAGTCCAAAATGGGTCTCCAATCGGTTCCTTCCTTGGTACCAGGAATAGTCTGGAATAAAAACCTTGACCTTGTTCGTGAGTAGGTACCTCTTGAATAGCTTTCATGTCCATGAGCTTTGAAATTTGTATTTGAGCCTCTGCCCTTTGATTGTGTGGCAGGTTCGGCATGCCTCTCATTTTTGGAAGTGTGTGAAAATGAAATCTGTAGCCTCTGTTTATAATGTCCAGGATCCATTTGTCTGTTGTGATAATATGCCAATTTTTTGAAAATAATGCCAGCTTTCCTCCCAAGGGTGCTGCCAGCTGAGACTTGCTTGGCATGCAAAGGGGAAAGTCATTGAGTTTGTTTCCTGTAATGTTGTGCACTGTCTTCGCCACCTCTTGGTGCTGGAGTTTGCCACTGTCTGCCTCTATATGATCCTTGAGATTGTCCTCTGCCCCTTGTGCGTCTGTATCTACCTCTTTGGGGCTTGTCCGTGGCTGGAAAGGACCAGTTTTTTGAAGGCCAATTTCTGCTAAAACGTGGTGGTTGTACCTGTAGAAAAGCTTTGACAGTTTGCATAGATTTAGCTTTTTCTTCCATTTTACGTAGTATCTCCTCAGCATTAGTACCAAATAATACATCCTTTTGTAAAGGAGCATCTAGTAGTTTAGCTTTAACATGATCAGGCAAGGTTTGTTTCCTAAGCCAGGCATGTCTACGAATGACTGATCCTGTAACAGCAGCTGTACTTGAGGCCTCTAGAGCATTACAGCCACATTGTAAGGTGTGTTTACCCACTTGTTCTGCACTATGCATCATATCCTGCAACTCCTTCAAATCTGGTTGTTCAGGTTGTGGCATTTTATTCCTTAATTGTGATAACAGAAACTGCTGATATTTAAGCATATGGAACTGACAATTTAAGGCCCTCATGGCCGAGGTATATACCTTTTTCCCCCACCTTTCTAAGGATCTAGACTCTCTTTCGGCAGGTAATGGATTCTTAGCAGTAGAGGCCTTCATTCCCTTGGGGCCTTGAGAAATGGTTTCAGGGTCAGCATTATGGCTTTTGTAAAGAAATCGGTGTGAGTTAGGAACTCTGTAGTACCCATCAGGCTTGACTGGGGCAGGAGGCAGGGAATCCGGATTAAGGCAAGCCTCCGAGTAAACATCAAGTATGTCCAAGACAGGAGGTATCGCCAGAGGTCTGTGCTGAGGTAGCAAAAGAAATTCCCTAAGTCTTTTCTTGGAATCTGAAAAATCTTGGCCTTCCCAATGGAAGTGTCCCCTCAAGGTATGCATGGTTTCCCCGAAAGAAAAATCCTCTGGGGGAGATACAGAAGGAATGGACTTGCTCTGCATCAGAATCTTCAAAAGGGGAGTACGAGTGTTCCTCTTCATCAGAATGTTCTGAAATAATGGAGCCCTGGTCAGAAGAGGGAGAATCTTCTTCCACTCTGGGTCTCTTGTCCGGAGGGGGTTGCGAACCCCTGATAAGAGTAATTAAATCCTCAGCCATTTTGAGCATCTGCTTTTTAGGCATGGGACCTGGAGATGGGCCCTGTGCAACAGGCCTCTTGGGATGCATGGCTGATTTGGACTTAGTAAAGGCCTTTATGGAAAAGGAAGATGAGGGTCTGAAGACACCATGGGTGGGAGTGGACCTGTCCACATTAAGAGGCTCAACACTCACAGTGGCTTCGGTAGCTGTAGTCCAGGGTATGGGCAGAGGTACCTGCGGTCTCGGTTACAGAAGACACCGCCAGAGAAGTGTCGTTGGTAGTCAGGGGCTGCGTAGGCGCCTCGCTGAGAACCGGACCACGTGTAGCCGGTTTTGGCATGGTGTCGGAGACCGCGGACCTCACGTGTCGGTCTTTGTCCTTGCGGTTTTTGGACAAAACGGTAGTCGGAGTCTCCGACGACATTTTATAATCAAAAGCTTTACCAAAAAAGTGCTGGGCGAACTCCGCCCGACGCTTAATAGTGCATTTATTGAAAGTAGCACAAAAGCGACAGCCCGAGTCGTCATGGTCTGGGCCTAAACAAGGTATATAGAGGGAATGGAAATCCTTATGCGGTACTTGCTTCCCACAAGAAATACAATTGTTAACTTTGTCTGACATCGGTATGAGGCAAGAAAAGTTTCCCCAACGGGGTACTTAGCTTTAAAGAATACTTCGCTTTCCAAATTTTCATAATTTCAGGAGCTGGCCGACCGGCACTTGCGAACTGCTTCTGCTTCGGGCACCACGCGGCAAAAAAGACTGAAGAAAATGACGTCAGCTGTGTCTTATATACCCCTGTCGCACTGACGTCAGGAAAGAAAGCGACGACAACCAACGCCGGACCTAGACTTTGGAATTCGGCCGACCGAGGACCCGCCTGACGGCAGGAGAACCCATCTGTTATGACTGCAGCTGTATGCACGATGAACATGTGGGTAAATGAATAGACTGGTTAAGGGATAGTTCACTGACCATTTTAGGCATGAAGGAGGTGTTTGTACGAAGAGACGGTATCCTTATGAAAAATTATGTAAGGAGGATGAGCCAAGAGTGCTTGTTAACACAGACTCTTTAGGCTGAAGTTAAGGCAACAAGAAGCACAGTTTTCCAAGTGAATGTCTAAGGTGGCTGAAGCTACTGATTCAAATGGAGCATCAGTGAGTTTTTCCAGAATATTCAAATCCCAAGGAGGATGGGTTTTCCTGGTGGACTGATCAAAAAGACCCCTTTGAAAAAGGGCTTCACCTGTAATCTGGATAATAATGGTGAACTGAGAAGTAAGCAAGCTGAGACAGCTGAAAAATGGACTTTCACCGAGTATGAAAGTTCAGATTTTTAGGAGCTCACAAAAATAAGACAAAACTAGAGGTATATCCACCTAAAATGTTCTAGCTGTCTGTGTAGACACCAAGTGGAGAACCTTTTCCATTTGGACAAATAGCATCTAATGGTAGTGGGTTTCCTGGCCTCCTGTAGGACAAACAGCACATCCTCTGAGCAAAGGTGTCTAAACAGGATCACAGGTTCATCACCCACAGGGTTAGTCAGAGTTTGCAGGTCTGGGTGGAAAAGAGACAGTTTCTGCTGTGTGACGAGGGCCACCTTGTGAGGAAACCTGTAGTGACTGCCTTTGGCTAGTGAGAAAAGGAGGGAGAAAACAGTGCTGCCTTGGCCAAAAGGGAGACATCAACAAGATGTTTGGCTTGTCCTGCTTAATCTTCAGCAAGACTTTCTGCACAAGGGGGAAGGGGTGGAATGCATGCAGAAACATCCCCTTCCAGGAAACTGTGTGTGTGTGTGTGTGTGTGGGGGGGGGGGACACTGAGCAGAATAACTGTAGCTGTCTGTTCTGAGGGGAGGCACACATCTACCTGTGGTGTACCCCACTGGTGGACTATGGCCAGGAAAATATCTCTGTGCAGCATCCATTCATGACTCGGGCAATTATCTGCTGACAGCATCCACCCAAGTGCTGTTTTCTGATGGGATGTAAACTGCCTGTAGTGTTACACTGAAGAGGGTAGCCAGCTCCCATGCATGGATGGCCAGCCTGCAGATTAAGACTTGCCCCCCCCCCCCTTGCTTGTTGATGTACCATAGTGTTGTCTATAAATATTTTGAGGGGAACGGGGTGTATGACGGGAACAAATGCCTTCAGAGCTAGGAGAAGGGCAGTCGATTCCCTTAAGCTAGTTTTTTTTTTTTTTTAAGAAGATAGGGGTTCCCACTGGCCCTGCACCTTGAGTCCATTCATAGTGGCCACCCACCCCAGATATGATGCATTTGTGTACATCTGCTGAACTGCACTGAGAGGCTGTAGTGGAAGCCTTGGATTCAGATGAATTTGTTGAATCCACCAGCTTTCTTTCTTTCAGACTGGGAAAGAATGAGACCTAAAACTCTAGTGGATGGGTGTGCTAGAACCAAACATTCTTCAAATACCACTGAAACTTCATGTGTAGCCTGGCAAGAGGCAACATGGGGAGAGTGGCTGCCATCAAACCCAGGAAGCGAAGGAACTCCCTGGTTGAAAGGCAGTTGACGAGTAGTTTTTGAAAGAAGTTGCTCAGTCAAGTGACCTCTTCTAGTGGGAGAAAAGCCTTAATCAAATCTATTCTTATTCTACTACTGAAGAAAATTTCGTATTGGGAAGGAGTAAGGGAAGACCTGAGTAGGCTGGCTGTGAAACCCAAGCTTTTGAAGAGGGCAATGGTGAACTGAAGGTGTCTTTGCAGGATATTTGGATCCTCTACCTGGATGAGGTGGTTGTCTAAGTATGGGAAGATCTGAATGCCTTTTGTGTGCAAAAGGCCACAATACGGATTAGACATTCTGTAAATACCTTTGGAGCTGTAGACAAACCAAAGGCCAAGGCAGTAAACTGATAGTGTGAAGACTGCACTGCCAAACACAGGAATTTGCGAAAGGCTGGGTGGAAAGGAATGTGAAGATATGCCTCCATGTCTACAGTGACCAGAAAAGAACTGGGTATCAAGAGTGGAAGTAGGGTTTGAAGGGACAGCATGCAGAAAGTGGGTACATGCAGAAAGGGGTTTAGAAGAGACAGGTCCAGAATGGGCCACCATGGGCCATCCTTTCTTGGGACTAGGAATAGCCTGGAATAGAAGCCTTAGCCTTCCTGTCCCAGGGGCACCATTTCTACTGTGCCCTGTAGAACTAGGCCTTGAATAACCTGAGGGATGAGACAGTTTTGGTCTTTTGGTGGAAGGGTGATAACTTTTGGGGAAGGTTTCTCCTGGCAAGTCATGAAATATCCTTTTTCCACAACTGATAAAAGCCATTTGTCTGAGTAGATTTGTTGTCACAGCACAAGACAGTGAGAGGCAGGCAAAAAGGGGAAGGACATAACAGGGGTTATGACAAATCACACATTGTTAGGCCTGTCAGGAAAGGACTGTGATTAGTTAGAAAGGTGCTAGATCTGGTTGATGTAGCTTCCTGGCACCATTTCTGGATTTGCAAGTAGCAGGTGCAGAGACCTTCCAGGCAGGGTAGTTTCTGTGAAACTTAGGCACTGGTGTGAAGAAGAAGAGGTGCATGAGGTTCTGCAGGTCCTTGCTCTTCTCCTGCAAGTTGTTTAACAATTTTGCTGACTGTTTTACAAAGAGGAATTTATTGTTGAGGGGCATCCATAACCTTGTTTTTGAAGTCCACATCTTTTATACCCCTGACGACCTGACGTCAGGGAGGGGGTGATAGTGGCCGAAGCAGAACCCAGGACTTTGGAATTCAGGCTGGCTGAGGGCAACCTGCCAGCAAGATTACCCAAATGTAATGACTGCAACAGTGAAACACGAAGAACATCCTTGTTTTTGAAGTCATCTGGCAGTGGCTGTAGCCTGAGGCAGGAGTACCTACGAAGGACTGATGCAGCTGACCTTGCTGATGCTTCTGCAGCATCATAGCTGCATTTAATGGAGGGTCCAGTGACTTGTGCAGCTAAGGAAAGTTTAGAGGTAACTTATGGTTTGGTGGGAGAATCTGGAATTCGTGGCTTGTCAAAATAGGTCTCAAGCATATTTTACCATATGGTAATTAATGGCTCCAAAATCATGGTTGAAGTAGTATAAATTTTCTTTCCTAACCTGTCCATCACTTTGCTACCTTTATCTGATGGCTGTAGGGAAGAAAAGAGCTGTCTAGTTTGTCTGCTGAGACAGCAGTAAAATACTGCTGTGTACACTTACCATAAATGTAGATGTCGATGTTCGACTGCATTCACTGTTGTAGTCATCACACTTGGGTTATCTGCCTGCAGGTAGCCCTCAGTCGGCCAGAATACCAGAGACTTAGTATTTCTGCATCGGATGCTTTCGCTTCTTCCATGACATCAGGTCATCAGGGGTATAAAAACAGGCAGCTGACGCCATTACATCAGTTTTTCTTGCCCCAAATGTCAGGAGCCCGCAAATAGGGAGCAAGGTTATGGTGGGGAAAACACCACCAGTAAAACGAAAATACCAATACCAGTAGGAATAGCCATAGAGAGGAGAGGTTAAGAGAGAAAAACAGGGGGCTGGAGGGAGGGAAACCAGGACTGCAACAGTGAATACACTCGAACATCTACATTTATGGCAAGTGTACACAACTGTACTATGTTCTTCGTGTTTCACTGTTGCAGTCATCACACTTGGGTTGATACCCGCAGCAGAGGAAGGGTGGAGGCAGTCAAGAAAAGTTAGGGCTGGCTAGAAGGCCTTGCAAGACTGCTGAAGCAAATCCTGCCCTGGATTCAGAAAAGACAGGCAGGTGGTAATGCTTGGTGAATGTTTACAGAACTCCAGGTAGCAGCTTCCAGTAAGTCCCTGGTAGGGACTGCTCGGAGAAATGCTGTAGAGGTAGATGTAGCTTATGGAACGTGTTCTGACCCGCAGAGGGGTTGGTATTCCATGGTGCTTGTAGCAGAAAATGGATGCAGTATGCTATCCATTTGGAAATGGTTTGTTTTGAAATGGCCTTGCCCTCTGCCCCTGTTGCAAAGCTGACTAGCAGCTGGTCAGATTTTCTGAAAGGCTTAGTCCTATCCAGGTAGAACCTGAGCTGTCTGTGCACATCCAAAGAGTGCAGGAACCTTTCCCCTTTATTTCGAGGATTAGGGAAGTAGGTTGGACAAATTGATGGATTGGTTGAGAGCCACACTGGACTGGAAGGATTAGTCCTGAGAGAAACCCTGTCAGCATGCAAAATAATTAAGGGTTCCGCAGCCATCAGTGCTTGTAACTGACACTCTTCCAGCTGAAGTGATGGCTAGAAGCAGGCTGTTTTTCAAGAGAGGAATTTTAATTCTGCTGAAGCAGCAGGTTCAAAAAGGGGGAAAGCATGAGCTTTTCCAGTACAAAGTTAAGGTCCCAAGCAGGTGTGGGTGCTCTCCTTGGTGGCCTTGTTTGCCCCTCTCAGGAACTGTTTGATAAGTGGGTGAGAGAATAGAGGTGTCTCAGCATTGTAATGAGCAGAGATGGCAGAGGCATGTATCTTAACGGAGAATGATAGGCCTCTGTGTTGTAGTTCTTCTAGGTAATCCAGGATTACAGGTATGGAGGGGCAAGGGCTGTGTCCTTTCCTTTAGGCTGAATCCAAAAACAATACCTTTTCCACTTTTCAGCATAGGATTTCCTAGTACTGGGCCTTCTGGCTTCAAGGATGACATCCAGCACCTGTTTGCTTAGGGTTGCTGGTGGAGTATTTAAGGAATAAGCCAGGATGCAAGATTTTGGGTTTGCAATTGTGGATGCAAAATCTGTCCCTCCTGCTGAGAAGAAAGGGTTGGGGTCTGGAGTAGGTGCCAAGATGGCACCGTTAGGTTGCGCAAGAGTGGGTACCAGTGCTGGGGTGGCCAGTCCAGGGCAATCAGAATTGTCCTTGGCCTGTCTTGTTTTATCTTGAGTAATACTCTTGAAAGAAGGGGCATAGGGGGAAAAGCATATACTGAGAGGTTTTCCCATTGAAAGGACAAGGCATCCACCTTCAAGGCCCTGCTGTGAGGGTTCCTGGTACAGAATTTGCTTAACCGGTGGTTTTCGAGGTAGGCAAAAAGATTCACCTCTGGGGTCCCCCCATTTTTGAATCAGAACGTTGAAGGTACTGGGCTCCAATTTCCACTAGTGTGGGTCTAGGAGATTTCTGCTCAAGTATTCCAGTGAATTTTGTTTGCCTGGCAGGAACTGAGCTTGGAGATGGACTTGGTTGTCCAAGGCCTTGTTCCACAGGGCCATGGCTAACCTGCAGAGTGGGTAAGAATGAGTTCCCCCCCCTGCTTGTTGATGTACCACGTAACTGTGGTGTCTGTTTTTGTCAGTTGTCCTGGAAAGAGTAGGTATCTGAAAGCTGTCGGGGCATTATGTACAGCTAACATCTCTTTTTGGCTGATGTGTAGGAGAATCTGACTTGGGCTCCATTAGCCTTGAATACATTTGCCAGCCATGTGAGCCCCCATGCATAGTCTAATGCACCTGTGGTCAGGGGTCTGGGCTGCGTGGGGTTGAGTAAAAGGCAGTCCCTTGTTGTAGTTGCATGCTTCTGCCCACCAAAGGAACTCTGTCTTAGGCAAGATACGATAGGAATGACTGTTTCCAGGTCCTGAGAATGTTGGCACCAAAGGCATTTTAAGTACCACTGAAATTTCCTCATATGCGGTCTTGCATATGGAATTAGCAGAATACATGAGGCCATGAACCCGAGGGCTTGCAGTATTTTTCTTGCAGGTAGCTGGGTTCTAGTGGCCATTTGTTTTGAATTAGTCTGTCAGGTAGACCTGTTTTTCTGAAGTGAGGAATGCCACCTGGGAAGTTGTGTCCAAGCTTGCTCCCAGGAATACAATCTTTTGACTGGGTACTAGTTGTGATTTATTTTCATTGATGGTGTTACCCCAATGAAGTGAAAAGGCTTTTTACAAATGCCAGGTGCTAAAGCAGCAATTCCTGACTGTCTGCCTGAATCAGGCAGTCCAAGTACGGGTAAATTTGGATATTTCTCTGCCTGCAGTACACAATGGCTGGAGCCAGGCATTCTGTGAATACCCTGGGTGCAGTAGGTAAGCCACAGGGAAGTGCAGAAAACTGATAATGCATAGACCCTACCCTAAAACATAGATACTTCCTGCATGACTCCCTTATGGGGAATGTGCAGATAGGCTTCTTTAAGTCTAGGGTGACTAACCAGGCATCCTTGGCTAACATAGTGAGAAGCTGTTGCAAGGTAAGCATCTTGAATTTTGGTACCACCAAGAAGGTGTTGACAACTGAAAGATCCAGGATTGGGTGCAGAGAGCCCTCTTTTCTGGGTACCAGGAATAGTTTGGAGTAGAATCCTTGACCCCTCTGTTCTAATGGAACAGGCTGAACAGCTCTGATACTGAGCAGGGAAAGTACTTGGTTTTGAGCCTCCGCCTACTGGTTTGGAGGAAGGTCTGAAAACTCGCTTGGGGTTGGCAGTGAATGGAAATAAAATTTGTACCCTTGGGATACAATGTTGAGGACCCATCGGTCCTGAGTGACGAACATCCAGTTTTTGGCATGAAGGGCAAGTTTTCCTCCTAGGGCACAAGCAATTGGGCAGGGCTGGGAAGTAGAGTTGAGAAGTCATTGTGAGCTTTTTGCATAAGGAGGTGGCTTACCACTCCCTGCTTTAGGGGTGGGGGCACTCCATTGCTTAGCTCTCGGCATACCCAGAGACTGTAGTCTGGGTGGTCTGTTTCCCTTGGGTCTTGGTTGGGAAGGACCGGAACAGGCTGGAAAGGACCAGTGTTTGAAAGCGCAATGCCTACTGAAACTAGGTGGTTGCACTTGTAGGAATTCTTTAACAGGTTTGCATAGATTTAGCTTTTTCTTCCATCTTTTTAAGAACTTCTGCTTTGGTGCCAAACAGTCCTTATTCAAATGAGCGTCTAGTAACTTAGATTTGACATGATCTGGCAAGGTCTACTCCTCCAGTCAAGCATGTCTTCTCAGTACAGAGCCAGTGACTGCTGCCCTGCAAGATGCTTCGAGGGCATCAAAGCCACACTGCAAAGTATGCTTACTAACTTGATTTGCAGAGTGCATAAGCTCCTGCAACTCTATTTTCTGCACAATCTGGAAAAGTTACCACTTTTTGTTTAACATGTTCCATAATATGTTGCTGGTATTTCAGCATGTGAAACTCTCAATTCAATGTCCTGATAACAAGAGTTGCAGAGGTATATAACCTTCTTACCCTATCTGTCAAAAGCTCTGGAATCCCAGTCCGAAGGGGTAGGATTTTTGGCTGTAGTAGCCTTAATACCTTTAGATCCTGGGGAAATGATTTCAAAGTCAGCAGTAGGATTCTTGAAAAGAAACTTGTGAGAATCAAGTACTCTAAGTACCTGCCTGGTTTCCTAGGGTCCAGAGGTAAAGTGCACGGAGTAAGACTGGATTCCATGAAATCATCCACAACATCCAGGACAGGGGGTACAGCTAAAAGCCTGTGCTGAGGCAACTCTAAAAAAATACTGAGACTCTTTTTGGACTGATAGTCTTGACATTCCCAATGGAAATGCTCTCAAAGTATGCAAGGTTTCACCAAAAGAAAAATCCTCTGGAGGGGAGGCAGAAGGAATGGATTCCTCTGCATCCTCATAGGCAGATAAAGGCATGTCTTCATAATCAGAAAGGTCAGTCATCGGACTCCTGGTCTGTAGAACCTGATGGGGACTGGATTCTTTGTCTCTTAGCAGGGTAAGGCTGGCTTCCCCTAATCAGCATAATAAGGTCTTCAGCCATTCTAAGCATTTGTTTTTATGGCATGGGTGCCTGAGAGCATGTGCTTTAGTCGGTTTTCTAGACGTAGTGCGCACTCTGGGTCTAAAAAAACTTGGTAGTTTTGGTTAAAAACAAAGTCATTGCTTTGATTCGAACATCGGAAAAACTCCCTCAGAAGCTGGTGCCTGTACAGCAGCTCCAGACCCATCTAAGGTAGAGACATCCGCTGGTTCCATAGTCGAAGCAGCATCTTGCGGCATACTGGACTCCGAATGGGTCTCAGCAGAGGCCTGCGAATCCATAGAAGAGGGCATCAGGGGCTGCAAAGGCACTTCACTGAGTACTGGTGGACTGTTGACTAGCTTAACAGAAGCATTGTCGGCAGTTTTGGGCCTATGCGGTCTGTCTTCATCCTTACGTTTTTTCAGAAGACAGAGCGCTAAAGAATTTAGCGACAAAGATAATCCAACGACGAATGGCTTGGGCGTTAAACAAGGCACAAAACCGACAGCGAGGGACTTTGTGGTCTGGGCCTTAACAGGTGACGCAGTAAGAATGAAAATCTCTGAGGTATTTGCTTTCCACAGGCAAGACAATTGTTAACTTTTTCTGACATCGGTTAGAGCAAGAAAAAAGGATCCCCAACGGGGCAGTTAGCTTTAGAAGACTACAGGATTATTCAACTCGAAAACAAAAAAAAATTCAGGTAGTGGCCGACCAGCACTTATGAACTGCTTCTGCTTTGGGCTCCTCCTTGGCAAGAAAGACTGATGTAATGGCGTTGGCTGCCTGTTTTTATACCCCAGACGTCATGGAAGAAGCAGCAGCATCCGACGCCGAAATACTAAGTCTCTTGTATTCGGGCCAACTGAGGGCTACCTGCAGGCAGATAACCAAATTGTGATGACTGCAACAGTGAACCAAAGAACATCAGCTGGGTCTGCCATGGGAGACTTAAGGCATTTGAAGTAATCAGGAACTTTACAGAACCTGTCTAATAAGAATGAAAGAACCTGTAGGGGCAGGTGGGTGAGACTCTGCAGTCTTGGAAGCTAAGGTAAAAGCATCCAAACAGGCTGGAATTACTGGAGGGATGGCTGAGGGGGAGGGGGATCAATCAGCAGAAGCTCATAATACCTCTTCTGTACTTCTGCCACTTATGTGGAACCCCATTTAAAGTAATCCCTCATTTTGGAAATAGTTTCCCCAAAGGTGATGTTCTCAGGTGGGGAATCACCTTCCAAGGAATCCTTACATGGAGAACAGCATTTCAGATGAGAAGCCAGCTGTGAGGCATAGGAGAGGGATATACAAGAAGAATCTTCATAACGGGTCTGTGGATGTGCCAATGGGCCAGCAGAAGGCCTGGGGCTCAAGGTTGGAAGAAGCAGCAGGAGTCTAAGTAAGTAGGCCTCAGGACCAAGAAGGCCTGAAAGACAGATTGAGAAAATGCCTGCCAATCAGGCAAGTCTTCTGACAGAGGAAACAGACGTTTATACTTCTGTTTCCTTTTCAGAGAAGCAGTCTTAGGTCCAGACTAAGTAGGTGAAGGCGTAGTGTCAGACATCAGCCTAGGTCTAGAAGTGCCTACCTCAGGGATGGATGGTAACACTAGCCATTCAGGCAAACTGGTTCCCCCCTGTCACTGGACCCTCCGTAGATATGTAGGTTGGAGAACTAAGGCTGCATCTGAAGCAGTACATGCTGAAGTCACCAAGCCTATCAGACATACCTACACTCCTAAACCACAGCTGGCAGGACATCTGTAATCGAAGGCTCAGTCGCTGTATCTGGCCTAATTTGGCCTTTTTCAGTCATTCTGCCGAGACTGCCAGTTCCGATTCCATACCCAAGGCAAGACGTTTGAGTCGTTGGTTCTCAACAAAAAGCTTTAGGGCTGCGAGGCAGCTGTACAGGGTTTTAGAAACAAACTGGCAAATGGACCACTCTTTCTTGTCATGGGAAGGCCCCAAGCAGAATAAGCAGAGATTGTGGCTGCCTTTGTGTGGAATTTGTCGACCGCACTTACATTTTCCCTTCCAAGATGACAGGGGCAGAATCAGCTAAAGATAAATTGTACAGCAACCCAAGCTAGCAGAGAAAAATGAAAAAAATTCCCCAGCGAGATGCTTGTCTTTTCAGGAGTCACTTGAGTGGAGCAGAACGAGTGAACTGAAGTTCGATTGGTGGCAAAGATGTTCTGAGGTCTGCGCATGCTATCGCATTTATAACCCATGGTTCATGGTCCCTGCATGACATACTGCATACCATACAGCAGCCAGACTAAGCTTTTGTATATGAGCCAGACATTCAGGACGTCTTAGGTGAAGGATACCACATGATGTCCTTCTATCCTCATGTTGCAGTATTCATTACATTGGGAAGGTTGCTGCCTGCACAGCCAATATCCGGACAGTATACCAAAGTCTTTGGAGCAGGAGGGTACATGTGACGTCCTATGTCAGAGCCATAAACAGACGTAGGCTATAAAGGTGACATCTGCACGTACCCTCCAGAATTTTTCTGCCCCTGTGAACGGACTCCTGCTCGCCAGCTCAGGAAGGACAGTAGTTTTTCAGTTAACCGCTACAGATTAAGTACCATGTTGGGTTTTGTCTTTTGCTAGTTTCTCAGACATGCCCACTAGAAAGGGGAAGTGTGCTTGTGGGAGACAAATTCATCACAAGGAGACACACAAAGTGCATTTCTGTTTAGGCGAAGCCCATAACCATTCGTCCTGCCCAATTTGTAAATACTTTGTCCCCAAGACTCTCCGCCACCGTCTGGCCATGTTAAAACTATACTTAGAAAAATCTAAGGACCCAGCGTGTCACGCTTGGCATGGATGGTGGGGTAAGCATGTCAGATGAGCCGGGGCGGAAGAAGTTAAAGAAAATCAGGCTGGATTCCCATGCTGCACCTCAAGTGTCCAGAGAGAGTGTCCTGAGGCAGATGAAAGCCTGGGATCTTTTCAGACCTCCGTTTCCCAACCAGGCCCAGGAACCTCAATGAAAACTGGGATGGTAAAAACAATGAGTACATCTTCTGAAATTAATCAGCCATCAGATTCTTATACAGTCGGGTTTTGGAAAAAAAAAAAAAAAGATTCTTATACAGTCGGGGAAGGGCTTACTCTTTCCCTACCATCCACCCAGACATCTGCTCCCACACTTACTTGGCTGTCTGCCCTTATGAAGAGGAAACAAAAACTTAAAACATCTTGAACTTCAACCTGTTCCAGGATGGGAAGTTTTTGCACAGTCTCTAAGGGATTCCAGGCCTTACAGACCCAACAGCCACCAGTTGCCGCGCCTTCAGTACACCCTCTAGAGGTAGAAGAGGAAAAGTACTCCTCTTATACCTCTAGAGGTATAAGAGGAAAAGTACTCCTCTTCTGAGCAATTACTGACCTACGGTTCACAAACTGATTCCCCTAAGGATGTTATCACTCCAGAAGAGGAGGATCCTATCACCCTTGAGTCTACCAGGAAATAATTCACCTTTGGAGACAGTTTCCCTCAAGAGGGAACATTTTTAAGTGGCAGGACTCGGAGGTCTCTGACACTAAGAAAAAGTACTTAGACCTGCTGCAAATGGAACAACCATCTCTTTCTGCTGTTCATCCTTTGCTACCTGCCTTCCAAGATGCCTTCTTGGCCGCATCACAGGCCCCAGATTCCCAACCTCTAGCCTCTAAACATCCAGAGAGTTTTTACAAGGTGCCTCAGGACACCCAATTCCTATTCATAAACCAACCTGCAGACTCAACAGTTAATGCAATTTCTGCTGATAGACCTTCAAAAGTTACCTTCTGCTGCTCTCTACCCTACTGATAAAGACAGCAAATTCATGGACAGACTAGGGAAAAAAGGGTACACCACCGCCACTCTGGCTATAAGAGCACTCAATTACCAAACCCACACGGTTAGGTGTGTCCTGGACACCCTTTGCAAAGCTACTACCCTTCTCTCCAAGGTTCCTGATTCATCAGTAAAATCCAACTAAACACTCTACAAAGCATCTCAGTTGACTAGGCACTTCAAGTGCAGCTATGATGCTGTGGAAGCTTCCCCAAAATCTGCTGCATCAGGTTCAGTGCTGAGGAGATATTCCTGGGTGAGACAAACCACTTCCTATGGATGTGCAAACTAAACTGCTTGATGCCCCACAGGACAATAAAGCCCTTTTTGGGCAAGCTTCAGCAGAATTTATTAAATCCCATCAACAAAAGGCAAAGGAACTGCAAAGCCTGAAGCATTTACTGGTGTCTCCTACCCCTAGATATCACAGGAACAATCCACATAGAACCTCTTTTGTCAGGAGACAGTCCTCCCACTCGGCACCTCAGACAAAGGGAAGTAGGCAAACTAGGAAAAGTTCTGCTCCTAGGTTTCCTTCCACCCCTTCGACCACCCCCTTTCGGAGTTAGTCTGACAAGCCCAGACCACCTCCACTTTGACTTCCAACACCTAAACCCCAACACTCTCCTACCCCTTCATCTCACGCTTTCCCTACTGTCCTGGTGGAAAATTACATCAGAAAACTGGGTCCTCTCCATCAGCCAGAGGATGCTTTATGATTTAGTGGATGTTGCCCCCCCCCTTCCAGGGGATTCAACAAACCTCCAAACCAAACTCCTTTTCCCCACCATCATTCAACAACTGCTAGCTCAGGGCACCATACAGCAGGTACCAACCACAAAAAGAAACAAAGGGTTTTACTCCAGAATGTTTCTGGTACCAAGAAGACGGTCCTTGGAGACCAATCTTGGATTTATCTTTACTAAACCTGTTAAAGGTACCCAGCTTCAAAATTCTAACCTTACCTTTGCACCTACCACTCACACCAACACAGGCCTTCATGGTAGCTCTGGATTTCAAGGATGCCTACCTTCATATTCCTATACACCCAGATTACAGGAAATTTCTACACTTTGCAGTAGGTTCCTCGTATTTTCAGCTCTCTGCATTGCCCTTTGGAATCTCCACTGCTCAAGTGTTCACAAAGTGTCTAGCACCTTTTATTGCTCACTGCAGAACTCAGGGTATACAAATATACCCATATCTAGACGACCTGTTAATCCCTTCAAGACAATCAAGTCTTCCTGCACCACCTACAACAGGTGATCTCCACCCTGACATAGCTAGGATTCACTATAAACAAGGAAGTCTCTCACCTGATCCCCACTCAAGACTTGGTCTTCTTGGGATGCAGGATAAGAACAGACAACATGAAGGCCTTCATTCCAGACCAAAGGACCATAAACTTGTCCCTCTACTTCAACAAACTAATCACCCTCACTTCTTTGCCAGCACGAGAATTCCTAAGGATGTTAGGCCACATGGCATTCCTAATAACCATTTTGCCTCTGGCAAGACTCCACATGAGAAAAATCAAGTGGATCCTGACAACTTTATGGAGCCAACATTCATCCCATGGACACCCCTCTCTCTCTTTCAATGTCTGAAGAGGGAACTTCAATGTTGAATCTGTGCCATCAACCTCAACCACGGACTCCCCTTACAGGTACCTGCCCTCCTACAACACGTTTCTACACAAGCCTCAGACATGGGATGGGGTGCAGTGCTACTACACAACCAGAAGCAATTCACTGTGCAAGGAAAATGGTCCACACTACGACAAAAGGCCAATATCAACATCAAAGAAATAAGGGCACTTCTTTAAGCCCTACAACCCTTCAAATCAGCCCAATGTCCAGGAACGCTGAAGTTGACCACAGACAATATGACTGTCCTGTGGGACAAACAAGGGGGGACAAGATTCTATATTCTTTGTAGTCCAGCCACCCATATCTCGACCCTAGCATCATAACTGCAGATTCAATTGATAGCAGTGTACATGTCATCCACAGAGAATGTTATGGCAGATGCTCTCAGCAGAACTTCAGCACCTTCTCACGAATGGATGCTTCACAGAGAGGTACACCTAGATCTTATACATAGGTGGAGTATTCCGCAAGCAGATCAATGCGCCTCCTCCCAAAACAGTTTTCCCTTCTCTATCTACTAGCCAAGGGCAATAATCACAACTTACCCCACCGAATAGACTTGCTCACACAGGACAGGGGATCCCTACTACACCCTCAGATGAACAATCTAAAACTGACCTTATGGGTGATAAGGTTCTAAAACCCTTCAGACACATACTCAGAGGAAGTACTCAATGTTCTGCAAGAGGC
Organism: Protopterus annectens; assembly: GCF_019279795.1. Taxonomy (NCBI): domain Eukaryota; kingdom Metazoa; phylum Chordata; order Ceratodontiformes; family Protopteridae; genus Protopterus; species Protopterus annectens. Next base: position 95,419,988 of record NC_056750.1, read on the forward strand.
CAGAAAGCCTATGATTTTCCCTGTACCCTTTGTCTTTTCCTATTAGTGTGAGCTCCTTCAGTCAGGACTAACTTATTCAGTTAAGGACCACTTATCTGCTTTCTCTGCATGTCTGCCCTTGCTACCTCCTTGGGCTTCTAGGTTGGCAGTCAAGCTTTTCCTGAAAGGGGTACTCCATATTAGACCCCACAGAATCCTAAACCTCCTCCTTGGGAATTGAATTTTGTACTAAAAAAAAATTATGTACTCCCCAAAACATTCCATCTGAGTAGTTCTACTTCATTTGTTTTCAACCCATGGGCCCTTGGATCCACATCGGATCCAACACGGCCGCATTTTCCAGCTATGGCTCAGAGCTCCATACTCCCTTACCAATAATGCCCCCATCTCCCTTCAGATCGAGTTTGCTGCCCAACAGGCATCAGATACCGGACCCAATGACACCTTATCCTCCAACACAAGCATTACAAAAGAATTTCAGCCCTGACAGAACCAAAGATCCAAACAATAACTGTCCGGTACAAGGGACATGTCATATCCCAAAGGATAAGGTTGGGGGGAGGGGTTGAAGACAAATGTAGTAGTACTCAGATGGAATGTTATGGCTGAGCACAAAATTTCTTTATCTGAAGCAGTTTACTTCATTTGTTCTTCAACCTGTGGGACAGTGTCCCCAGCTACCTAACTCTTGGGAGGCCCTCGTGGAAGGATATTCAGGAGCACCGGAGAGCCAAAGGATGCTCTACTCCTAGAGACCAAATCCAGCTTATAAGAAAAAAAGGTGTGAAATGAGGCCCAAGTAGCAGCTGAACAAATATCTAGTGACCCTAGAATAAAAAGGCCGCTGACTTAGCCAGAGATCTGGTCGAATGAGTCCTCACTTTTCCTGGTAGAGACAAACCTCTGAGTAACCCAGCCAATGCATTGTGAAATCCAGCAAGCAATAGTCACTTTTGAGACAGATTTACCAAAGAAGGGCTTGGCATAGGACACAAAACGCTGATCAGACTTGCGGAAAGGTTTAGTCCTGTGAAAATAAAACCTCAACTGCCTATGTGCATCCAAGTAAATGTAATTTGTATTCCCCTTTGTTCTGGTAGTTAGTAAAAAAAATATTGGTAAATTAATAATCTGATTAATACTGACTTCCGAAGCTACTCTGGGAAGGAAGGACGGTTAGTGAGCAGCGAAACTAACTTTGTGAAAGATTATGTAAGGGGCTTTGACAGAAAGTGCTTGAAGCTCCGACACCACTCTAACAGATGTGATGGCAACCAAGAAGGCAGTTTTCCAGGTCAGAAATTTTAGATCCACAGATGCCGGAGGCTCAAAGGGAGGAGAAATCAATGCCTGTAACGTCCCACAGAAGAATTGGGTCCTTAACCGGGGGGTCTGAGAAGAAAGGCACCTTTGAGAAAAGTTCTACAAAGTTTAGAGGAAGCCAATGAAGACACGTTTACCCCAAACTGAAAATTAGAAATGGCGGCTAGTTGGACTTTCAGCGTAGAGGAACTAGCGCCCTTATGAAAACTGCCAGCTAGAAAATTTAAAACTGCAGAAAGTGGTGCAGTGAAAGGTTCCAACTACCACTGAAAGGCCCACATAGTAAAAAGTTTTCATTTACTGCGATAAACTTTTCTGGACAATTTAGGAGCCACCACCAGAATGGACTCGACAGGAGATGTCAGATCAGGAGTCCTAAGAATCATAGGAACTGGAGCACCCAAGCAGTGAGCATCAGACTGTCCACATCTGGATGAGGGATCCCAGAGGGATGTGAAAGCTGATCTAAGACCAGATCCAAAGTCCATGGTGGAACAACTAGATGAGACCTGAGTAAGGGAAACAAAACTGTCAATGCCAGAATGGGGAGATGGGGATCACAGTGCTCCCCGGCATTCGGGCTTTCTGTAGATTCTTCAACATGAGGGGAAGAGGAGGATATGCATAAAGATGCCCGGAAGGCCAAGCATGAAAGAACATCTCTGGAGGCTTCCCCCAGCATGGAGTTCAGAGAAAAAAACTTGCTGCATTTCACGTTGGAAGGAGATGCGAAGAGATCACAGCAAGGACAACCCCACTCTAGGAAGATCTGCTCCATTACTGAAGGCTTCAGAGACCACTCGTAAGGCATCAAGATAGATCTAAGCCTGTCCGATAGAATGTTGGACTGTCCCAGGATGTGTGTTGCCACCAGAAAACGGCCGGTGATCACCCATTCCCACACTCTTATGGCCTCTCAACATAAGGGATAAGATCTGTTTCCCCCTTGTTTGTTGATATACCAGACCACTGACATTGCCCGTCTAAACTGCAACCGTTCCCAGAGGAAGATGAACATGGAGGGCCTGCAACGCAAGAACCACTCATCTTTAGAACACTGATGTGCAGATAGGTCTTGGCAGGGAACCACATGCCTTGGACCGTCTTTCCTGAGCAGTGCCCCTACACCCTAGTAGGGAGGCATCCGCAGTCACCGAGGTTTTGGGCAATGCAGGTTGAAAAGGATGTCCCTTGAGGAGATCCGGGGACTGAAATCACCAACAGAAGGAGTCCTTGCATGCTTTTGAAATTCTCACTAGAAAAAAACAAAGGAAGGTCTAACAGTGATCACTGAAATGCCAGTGTCCACCGCAGTACCCTAATATGAAGGTGCGCCATAAAAAAATGATTTATCATGGCCGCTATGGAACCTAGAGCTCTAAACACTGCTTCATCTGTTGGAAAACGAGTCTGAAGAATGTGCAAGACATGTAACCTCAAGCTGCGTATCCTGTCTGACGTGAGAACACCTTCGTTTGTATTGTGTCCAGCCGTGCCCCAATGAAATCTAAAATCTGAGCCGGGTGAAGAGCAGACTTGTTCATATTGATCATAATGCCCCACTTGTTGGCCAGCTGAATGAAGGGGTCCCTAGCCTGACATAGTAGATGCTCTGAAGGGGCAGGAAAGAACCCATCATCCAGGTATGGAAAGACCTGAATGCCCTGAAGCCTCAGGTGAGCCGCTACTACCGTCATTACCTGGGTAAACACCCAAGGGGCTGTGGTGAGAGCAAAGGGGAGGGCCCAAAATTGGTAATGATTGGCTTCCAGGCGGAAGTGAAGGAAAGTACAGTTGTGTACACCTACCATAAATGTAGATGTTAGAGTGTCTTCACTGTTGCAGTCATAACTGTAGGGTGCTCCTGCTGGCAGGCAGCCCGAGGTCGGCCAGAATCCCAAAGTCTGAGTCCGGCGTCGGCTGTACAAGCCAGTACCCTGACGTCAGTACGCTCTGGTACATAGCCCTCAGCCGACACCATCTTCTCCAGCCTTTCTTGCCCTAGATGTCAGAAGTCCCCCAATAAATCAAAAAATGAATCCAACAAGGAAACACAAATACACCACAAAGGAGAGAAAAAGAGGGGATAGGAGGGAGGGAAACACCGACTGCAACAGTGAAGACACTCGAACATCTACATTTATGGTAGGTGTATACAACTGTACTATGTTCATCGTGTTTCACTGTTGCAGTCATAACTGTAGGGTGGAATCCCAAAGCAGTGAAAAAAGGGAGGAGGTTTAGACAGAAGAAGGGGCAGCAAGAAGACCCTGCAAAACAGCAGAGGCAAAGCCTGCCCTGGTCTTAGAATACAAAGGGAGATTGTAGTGCTTGGAAAAAGTATGCACAGAACTCCAAGTGGCAGCTTCCAAGATATCCTTGGGAGGAACTCCCCTGAGAAAAGCTGTAGAAGTAGCAGCTGCTCTAGTAGAATGACTTCTCAGTACCTGGAAACGGTTTCCCATGATGAGTGTAACAAAATCTTATTCCATAAGAAATCCATTTGGAAATAGTTTGTTTGGAAATAGCCTTTCCAAGAGAACTGGAGGCAAAAGAAACAAACAATTGGTTAGATTTTCTGAACTCTTTAGTCTTGTCCAAATAAAATCGTAACTGTCTGTGTACGTCCAAGGAATGCAAAATCCTTTCCCCTTTATTCTGAGGATTAGGAAAGAAGGTAGGAAGGTGAATTGTTTGATTTAAAGCCACTTTCGAAATCACCTTAGGCATGAAAGTAGGATTGGTCCTCAAGGATACTCTGTCCTGGTGGAAAATAAGGTATGGTTCCACAGCCATGAGAGCTTGCAACTCTGAGACCCTTCTGGCAGAAGTCAAAGCTAACAAAAGAACTGTCTTCCAAGATAATGTGCAAGATCTGAAGTAGTTTACTTCATTAGTTCTTCAACCTGTGGGTTGTCTGATCCACACCAGATACGATACGGCCGCATTTTCCAGCTATGGCTCTGAGCTCCATGCGCCTCCCCTTGCCCATAATGCCCCCTGTCTTCCTTCAGATCTTGTTTGCCACCTGAGAGGAATTAGCGTTGCCTGAGATAGTTTGAGTTAGCGGTGTTTTTGAAAAGTAATTTCTTCCTTTTTTGGCTTTTTCTATCTCTATCGGTTACTCCTCACCTTGCAATATTTTCTCGGGGTTCTCCGTAGTGATGTACTTATAGGCTTTACTGTTTTTCCTCCTCTCTTTTCCCATTTGTCCTGGGTAATACGAGTCCAACGCTAATTCCTCTCAGGTGGCAAACAAGATCTGAAGGATGCAGCAGGCTCAAAAGGAGGCAAAGTAAGTTTTTCTAAAACATAATTAAGATCCCAAGCAGGAACAGGTGGTGTCCTGGGAGGCCTTAAATTCTTAGCCCCTCTCAAGAATTCTCACCAAAGGATGAGAAAAACAGGGGGATCAGTATTGAAATGAGCAGAAATAGCAGAAGCATGAATCTTAATGGAAGAAAAGGAAAGTCCATTAGATAAAAGATCCGAAAGGTAAAGCAAAATAGGAGAGAGATCAGGTACCAGAGGGTCCAAACCTCGGCCCTGCATCCAAATGCAAAATCTCTTCCATTTAGAGGCATAGGATTTCCTAGTGCTAGGCTGTCTAGCTTCCAAAAGAACATCCAAAACTTGTTTGGGAAGACTAGAAGAAATCAAATTCCTTTGAAGAGCCAAGCTGCCAGGCAAAGGGTCTTGAGATTGGAATGTAGCAACTGACCCTGATGCTGGGACAGAAGAGAAGGGTTCAGAGGGAGAATCCAAGGAGGCTCCAAGAACAGGTGCTTTAAAGTTGGATACCAAAACTGACGAGGCCAATTTGGAGCAATCAAGATGAGGAACTTGGGCTTGTCCTGTTTTATCTTTAGTAATACCCGAGGAAGTAGAGGAAGAGGAAAAAGCATAACCCGAAAGGCTTTTCCAGCTGAAGGACAGGGCATCCTCTTTCCAAGCTGTTCTGTGGAATGACCTGGTGCAAAAGTGAGGCAGCTGATGATTGAGATGGGATGCAAACAGATCTATCTGGGGGCATCCCCAAACTGCAGTAATCCTGTTGAATAAGTTGGTGTCTAGCATCCATTCGTGATCTACAATGTTCCTGCTCAGGCTGTCTGCTAAGAGATTCTGTTCTCCTGGTATGAATTGGGCCTGGAGATGTAGATTCAGAGTTAGAGCTGTGTCCCATAAAGCCATAGCTAGTCTGCAAAGGGGGTACGAATGAGAACCCCCCTGCTTGTTTATGTACCACATGACTGTGGTGTTGTCTGTGCAAATCAAATGAGGCCCTGGATGCAAAAGGTTCTTGAAGGCTAGAAGAGCATTTTGAACTGCCAACATTTCCTTCAGATTGATACGCCAGTGAAGATAATCCTTTGTCCAGGTTCCCTGTTGGTAATTGCCTAGAAAATGTGCTCCCCAAGCATAATCCGAGGCGTCCGTGGTTATGATTTGAGAAGGTTGAGGAAGACGGAAAGGCTTTCCTTCGTTTAAAGCACACACCCTGGACCACCAAAGGAACTCCTTTTGGAGGCAGGGGATCAGAGGAATCAGAGTGTCCAGATCGTGGTAATGCTGCGACCATACACTTTTCAGATACCAGTGAAGCTTTCTCATATGAAGCCTTGCATTTGGAATCAACAGAATGCAGGAAGCCATGTAGCCCAGTGCCTGCAGGAATTTCCTTGCAGTGGGCTGAGGTAGAGTTGCCAAAGTCTTGAAAATTGAAGCCAGCTGTATTTGTTTTTCTGTAGTGAGGAAGGCCCTTTGTAAGGTTGTATTTAAGAGGGCTCCCAGGAATACCACTTGTTGAGAAGGGATCAGATGTGACTTTTTTGTGTTCACAGAAAATCCCAATAGGAGGAGAAGACGTTGAACAAAATCCAGATGTTGAAGTAAAAGATCCTTACTGTCTGCCTGAATAAGGCAGTCGTCCAAATAAGGGTAAATCTGAATCCCCTGGAGTCTGCAATAAGCCACTACTGGTGCCAGGCACTTGGTAAAGACTCTGGGCGCAGTAGATAAACCAAAGGGCAGTACAGAGAATTGATAGTGTCTCGAACCTGCCTTGAACCTGAGGAATTTCCTGCGTTCCTGCCTGATGGGAATGTGTAAATAAGCTTTCTTTAGGTCCAATGTCACCATCCAGGCATCCTGAGAGAGCACTGGAATTAGCTACTGCAGAGTAAGCATCTTGAATTTTGGAATTTCCAAAAAGGTGTTTAACACAGAAAGGTCCAGAATAGGTCTCCATGAGCTTTGTTTTCTTGGAACCAGAAACAGTCTTGAATAAAACCCTTTTCCCATCTCTGAGAGTGGAACAGGCTCTATGGCTCTCATGGCCAGAAGAGCATCCACTTGATTTAAGGCCTCTGACCATTGATGTTTTGGCAGATCTGGCCAACCAAAAGCTCTTGGCAAGGTATGAAAGTGGAATTTGTAACCTTTTAAAATCACGTCCAATACCCATTTGTCCTGGGTAATATGAGTCCAATTTCTGTAAAAAAGAGAAAGTTTTCCTCCGAGAGGGGCATCCAGGTAAAGAGGTCCTGTAGCCCAACCGAGAGAGTCATTGAGTTTGCTTTCTTTGAGATTGGGATCTGCCTTCTCCCCTTCTAGGTGAAGCAGCAGTCCATTCTCTCGATCTGTAGGAGGCCTGAGCTTGGCCACGATCTCTGGAGCGTCTATATCTTCCCCTTTGAGGCCTGTCAGACGTGGGAAAGGACCAGTTTTTGGAGGGCCAATTCCTGGAAAATCTAGGAGGCTGAACTTGCAAGAAATCTTTCACAGTTTGCATAGATTTAGCCTTTTCTTCCATCTTTTTAATAACCTCCTCAGCCTTAGATCCAAAAAGAACATCGTGCTGAACAGGGGCATCTAATAATTTAGCCTTAACCTGTTCAGGTAAACTTTGCTCACAAAGCCAAGCATGTCTCCTGATAACAGTACCAGAGGCTGCGGCCCTGCAAGAAGCATCCAAAGCATCAAAACCACAATGCAAGCTATGTTTGTTCAGTTGTTCAGTTGCATGCAATACATCCTGTAATTCCTTATCTTCTGCACATGCAGGAAGGGAAGCAAGCTTTTGCTTCAAAACAGACAAAAGAAATTGCTGATACTTAAACATATGAAATTGGCAATTTAACGCCCTAACAGAAAGTGTAGCAGAAGTATATAACTTTTTGCCCCACCTGTCTAAGGCACGAGAATCCTTCTCAGAGGGAATAGGATTCTTAGAAGTAGCAACTTTAGCAGCCTTAGAACCCTGAGAAATAGTTTCAGGATCTGCAGAAGTATTCTTAAATAAGAACAAATGAGACTCAGGAACCCTATAAAACCTATCAGGCTTAGAGGGAGCAGGAGGCATGGAATCAGGATTCAAATTAGCCTCGGAAAAAGCATCATCCACAATGTCAAGAACAGGAGGGATAGCCAAAGGCCTATGTTGAGGAAGAAGGAATTCTCTAAGCCTCTTCTTGGAAGCAGAATAATCCTGACCTTCCCAATGAAAATGTTCCCTCATCTCATGTAAGGTTTCCCCAAAAGAAAAACCCTCAGGCGGAGAGGCAGAGGGCAAGGAGTCCTCAGCATCCGAATCCTCATAAGGAGGAAAAGAATATTCCTGATCAGAGGAAGAGACAGAAGATATAGAAGCCTGGTCAGAGGAATCCATAGGAACATCCTGTCTAGGCCTTTTCTCAAGGGAGTGAGAACCCCTAATCATAGAAAGCAAATCTTCAGCCATCCTTAACAATTGCTTCTGTGTCCTGGGAGTAGATTCAGAAGTAGCTTGAGCAGGAGCTTTAGACTTAACAGGAGTCTTTGACTTTGCCTTTGAAATAGTGATGTGAGTAGGCCTGAATACCCCCTCAGAAGCCGGTACCTGCACAGCGGTTCCGGACCCATCCAAGGGAGCGACGTCCGAAGGTCCTGCAGCAGATAAAATAGAAGGCCTTGATGGCTCCCCATGGGAGTTCATATCGGCCATCGGTTCAGAAGTGGCGGACGACAGGGGCTGCAAAAGCGACTCACTGACGACAGCCAAACCGGACGCTGGCTCCAGCTGCAACGAGTCCTGTTTGGACCTCGGAGGCCTGTCCTTGTCTTTGCGCTTCTTTTGAATTCCGGTAGTGTCCGACGACATTCTGTAATTGAAGCGTCTGCCAAAATAATTCAGAGCCCAGTCGTACCTGCGTTTGATAGTACGAGAATTAAACGTGGCACAAAACCGACAACAAGAAACGTCGTGGTCAGGGCCTAAGCAAGGTAGACAGTAAGAGTGGAAATCTTTATGAGGTATTTGTTTCCCACACGTAATATAATTATTAACTTTTTCTGACATCGGAGGAACAAGAAAAAGATTCCCCAACGGGGTACTTAGCTTATAAGTAAGAACTTTGGACCGACAACAACCAAAAAACGCTGATCGAAAATCGCCAACCAACGACTTGCGAGCTGCTTTCCACCGCACGGCAAGAAAGACTGGAGAAGATGGCGTCGGCTGAGGGTTATGTACCAGAGCATACTGACGTCAGGGTACTGGCTTGTACAGCCGACGCCGGACCCAGACTTTGGGATTCTGGCTGACCTCGGGCTGCCTGCCGGCAGGAGCACCCTACAGTTATGACTGCAACAGTGAAACACGATGAACATTCTCGGGAGCACCTGTCCATCTTGATTTGATAGTACACATCCTGGAGGTCACTTGAGCACAGTCTCTGTCCTGCAGATAAGGCAGGATAGATTGAATCGTGACCATCCGGAATTTTGTCTTTGTTACTGTGAAAGGTTCAATTTGGACAGATCCAATCTTGGTCCGAGGTCTCCTATCTTTTTTGGCACTAAAAAAGAAACTGGAATAAAGCACGGATCCGACTAGTCAGGCAGACCGGTTGGATGACTCGTTTTCTTAACAGTGAGTCTACATGCACTGCTGCTTCCTCCTGCTGCATGGGTGGGATGTCCAGGAGAATTTTGTTGGATGGTAGAGAATCCTTGAACGGGACAAAATATCCTCTGGATATGAAACAGACTCGCAGCACCCACTGATCTGTAGAGATGAACTTTCATGCTAGTGGGTGAAGCGACAATCTACCCTCGACTGCCTCCAGAGATTGACAAGCTGGGCAGCCCCTTAGGGCTGCTGTCTGGTTTATCCGAGAAAGGTTCTCGGGACCTGAAATTCCTAGGTCCCCCTCTGCCTCTAGGGCGGCGTCTATCATAGCCCCTCTGCCTTTGGGTGAAGGCAAGTCAGAAGCATCCCGGGAAAATGCCTGAGACTTGCGGAACCACATCATCTGGCCTCGCGGGTTCCTGGAAAAAGACCTTTGAGATAGTGAGAAGTGGATCCTGACAGCAGACAGCGTCTTCCCATCCTTCTCACTTTGGACCAAAGTCTTTCTAACCGTTTTCCTGAAAAGAGAAGAAACATCAACCATCATAAGGGGCGTTGGTGAAAAACGCCTTGAAAGGCTCTGAGAACAGACAAGCTGAGCCATGCATAGCACCAGATGGCAATGCCTCACCTAGTCACCCATGCGGCTCCCTCCATGGCATGAAAGAACAAACGCATAGACGTGCTGGCTACAGATTTTAGGGTGGCCCATTTGTGCATTGAACGTCTTCCTGTTCTATGCCGACGTGCACCCTGGGGTTGACTCAGTCATTTTCTTGACCAGCTCTCTCTGGAGTCGAATAACGTGCGCCATGTAGTTCAACACAGTCACAGAGGTCGCTGAAGCATAAACATGCTTCGCAAAAGATCCAACGCTCTTGACTCTCAGTCGGGTAAATGGACCGTGGAACTCTCCTGGGAAAGTTCCTTCTCGATGGCTGCCTCCGCCAACAGCATAGCATCTACAAGGGAAACCTTGTGCCAGTGTAACTTGTCTGAGGGGGGCTTAAAACTTTATCTGGGCGCTTGGGTATTAGCTCTATGGTGTCCGGCTTCTTCCACACCCTACATGTTTTCAAATCCACAACTGGATCAGCAGGAAAAGAGGTAGATGGGCCTGAGCTGAATGCCTCCAAAAACATTGACTCGTCAGAGGTTGGTTTTGGGGCAAACAACCCCCCCCCTCTTTGTAGAAGGATCTCCATGATGCCTCCAAAGGAGATCTCCTCGGGGGGGGGGTGATCATGGGGAACCCTCCCCTTCATCCAGGTCCGTCTTCGATGAGGGACTCTGGAGGAGAGTCAAAGTGCCTCCTTTTACACACATGCTTGCAGAGGAGGTCCTCAGGGGGACAATATGTGGAGGTCTAGCAAGTGGGTAGTTCCAAGGCCGGAACGTCCTGGGGCACTACAGCTATGGGGTTGTCCCTGAGAGGGCAAGATGGTCCAACCTACATTCAAGCCCAAAGGTTATGGACAGACTCCGAAGACGAAATGGTCAGAGGCCTCAACCCTGAGCCTAACCACTCCACCATGCCAAACGCCGAGGGGGAATGGACCTCCTGGGCTGAACTAGCAGAATCTGCTCCACCCTGATCCGACTGGGGAGTCAGAGCTGACCCTCTAGGAGCAGAGACACTGAGGGGGATGCTTCTCTCCAACAAGCTCAGACGGGAGCACTCCCTCAGATCCGACCCCTAGGCTACGGCCCTGAGAGGTTGGATCCAAAACACTCGGGGCACTGGCCAGAGTCAAGGTACAGGGTACCATCAGCTCCAACCCCCCCCCCGACGCAGACCGTCCTAAGATCCAACAACTCCGAAACCGCAGGTCAGATCAAGGAGTGATAGGTCTAAACACTGGCGGGAAGGCACCTGCTCCACTGGGAGAAGACCTTGGCAAGACCCCCATCTGGATTAGAGTGCGAATAAACCTCCACAGCATCTTGTCCATCTCTGCTTCAGACAGGCTCAGTGTAGAGTGGGAGCATGCTGCCTAAGTAAAGCCAGTGGGGAGAAGGCTTAGAGGCAACTGGCTAACCTGTACCTTGGGCTCCGGGGAGAACCTAGGGGACCTGAGCCAAGGTTTTAATGGCCTAGAAACATGTTTAACCTTTGGCAGGGGGGGGCCGGCCTCCAACAAGCAGTTAGGGGAGCTCTTGCGAGGCTGGCCCTTCTTGGCTTTATCCTCTTTCCCAGGGCCTCTTGGTGGGAGGGTGAGTCCTACAGGCCATGGAAGGGGAAGATGAAGCAGCAGCTGCTGCTTTTTTAGCTTTTTTAGCAGGGGAAGAAGGGACCTCAATCCAAGCAGAGGAATGCAACAGGCCCTTAATGATCAGTTTGCCCTGCCTGTCCTTGAGTGCTCTGGGATTAAACCCAGCGCAAATTGGACAGGGGGACTGGAGGTGACACACCCCCAAACAAACCACTCACAGACTGTGGCCATCCACCGGGGAAGCTTATGGCCCTGCTCTGTGCACCTTTTAAAGCCTGGTTTTGGGCATCCACCATGCCCCCACCAGTCCAAAAACACAGACACGCACGCAGACACGCACACAGACACGCACACAGACACGCACACAGACACGCACACAGACACGCACACAGACACGCACACAGACACGCACACAGACACGCACACAGACACGCACACAGACACGCACACAGACACGCACACAGACACGCACACAGACACGCACACAGACACGCACACAGACACGCACACAGACACGCACACAGACACGCACACAGACACGCACACAGACACGCACACAGACACGCACACAGACACCGTGGAAAAACAGTAAAGCCTACAAGCACATCACTACGGAGAACCCCGAGAAAATATTGCAAGGTGAGGAGTAACCGATAGAGATAGAAAAAGCCAAAAAAGGAAGAAATTACTTTTCAAAAACACCGCTAACTCAAACTATCTCAGGCAACGCTAATCCCTCTCAGGTGGCAAACAAGATCTGAAGGAAGACAGGGGGCATTATGGGCAAGGGGAGGCGCATGGAGCTCAGAGCCATAGCTGGAAAATGCGGCCGTATCGTATCTGATGTGGATCAGACAACCCACAGGTTGAAGAACTAATGAAGTAAACTACTTCAGATCTTACACTACCACCTTTTGAACCAGCACACTCAGTATCCCTGAAACAGTGCACCCTAAACAGTTCTGCTAGTTCCCCTTATAACCACCAGGAGGGTATCAGACATACAAACCTTATGGCTATGCCTCTTTACCTTATCTTCTACAAGGACAGAGCTGCTCTCAGGAATAACCCCTCCTTAATGCCTAAAGTGGTTAAAGCACTCATTAAACCAGACCATTAACCTACCTGTTTTATACCCTTGCCCTCTGAATCCCTCAGAGGGGACTCTTCATTCCTTAGATGTCCACAGACAACTGAGGTACTACTTAGACAAAACCAAAACTATTAGAAAGTCTGACCAACAGTTCATTTCTTTCCACCCAAGGGCTTTAGAGAAGGCAGTCTCTAACCAGACCATTTCTTCATGGACCTCGGAAACCAATGACATATGCTATTCCAATCATGGAAAAACTTTACATACACATGTCGAATCCCACTCCACCGGGTAGCGGCTTCCTCAGCAGCCTTTTTCAAAAGGGTTGATTATGCCTTAATTTTAGAAGCTGCTACTTTGGTTTCAGTGTACACCTTCACCAAACATTACAAACTGGACCTAGCTTCCAGAGCTAGAGCTGGGTTTGCCAGACCTATTCTACAAGGTTCTCAATGACCAGTACCTCATCACTCCTCCACCCAATCTCATAAGTAAAAGCTTTGGTACTCTTCCTACTGTAATGAATACTGCAACATGAGAATAGAAAGACAGAATAGTTGTGTAAGAGGTTACCATAACCTTAGATGTCCTTCTCTTCCATGTTGCAATATTAAGTCCCTTCCTCCTATCCCCTATTAACCTCTCTAACCTGTTACTTACCTGTGGTGACAGTCACTCAATCTCTAAACCTCTCCACCACACACAGGCTATCAAGTACCCTATGGTCTAGTCTACATAGAAGTTAACAGTCTTCCCTTATGAGTCTATAAACCTCCAGGAGTACTACTGTATGCGGCAGCCCATTCGGGAAAGGGTACATGCAGATGTCACCTTTATAACCTACGTCGATTTACGGCTCTGACATCGGATGTCATACATACTGTCCTGCTCCAAACACTTTGGTATACTGGCCGGATGTCGGCGCTGGAGGCAGCAAACTAATTACTGTAATGAATACTGCAACATGGAAGAGAAGGACATCTAAGATTATGGTAAGTTCTTACACAACTATTCTTTAGAATACTGCAACATGAGAATAGCAAGACACCAATACATACAAGGGAGGAATGAGGCCTAAACAGCAGGAGGAAGTAAATGAGTTATGTAATGTATAAGCAAGAAAGACTGAGCAGATTACAAGTGTTGTATAATTTTTGCAAAAGGGAGCATGTCAGTATGGTATGCGATCTAAAATGCTTGCAACTAGGATTGTGCTAGTGTGGTTTATTTTCGTTTATATAAATGTATGATTGCCTATGCAGTAAGAGATGGTTTAATAAAGATGTTTCTTTAAAAAAAAAAGGCAAGAAATGAATAATAATGTATGTAATATTTCTTAGGTTATATAATATATAGCAGTATATGTGAAGTATAATATCAGTTATGTTAATATAGTTTGATTACTTTAACATGAATGTAAATTTGCATGCATCAGAAGTGATAATTCAATAAAGGTGTTTGAAAAACAAAGGGAATACACTAACCTCTGGAAATGTTTAGCACCCAGGTGTCATTTATTAAATTAGTCCAGGCATCTAGATGCAAAAATAATTTGTCTCAGACTACCTCCAGAGTAGGACAATCAGGCAACACTTCTGCAGCGTTAGTAGGGCCTGCCAGATAAAGGTTCTCTGAAGCCCTGATTCTGCAGATCCCCTCAACCTCTAGAGCAGTGCCTGCCATTAAATCCTTTTTCTCTGCCTCTAGAGGAGGACTCTTTCTGAGACTCTGGGGTAAGTGCCCTGTGAGTTTCTGAACCACATCATCTTTCTACTCCGTTGAATCCCCGTAAAGGTAAGTTGGGAAAAGAAAATGACACTAATGGCAGATTAGGTCTTTTTCCCTCCTGCTCACTGCAGATGAAAGTTTCCTTAACTGAAGGTCCAAACAAAGAAGAACCACCAAAACTGGCGTTGAGATTGAAGACACCTTAAAGGATTCTGTAATCCCACAAAGCCTCATCCAGGCACATCTCCTAAGGGCTATGCCTGTGCCAGCTGTTCAAGAGGTTGATTCTACAACATGAGAGATTAGCCTCATTGAGGAATTAGAAAAATGAAAAAATGGCTAATTGGGGAGATACCTTGAGGTCCCCCTCAAATAAGGACACTGCCAGAAAGTCCTTAACCAGATCCTTCTGGAGACACGTGAAATGTACCAACTAATTTACTGCTGTAAGTACCCAAAGCATATTCACATTCCCCATGCCTATTCAAAGCCCAAGCCTCTGTACGTGGGATGGACAGTGGATCTCTGCTCAGACATCATCTTGGTGGCTACAGACACAATGTCATCAATGGGAACACCTTTGCTCCAAAACAGGTGAGCAGTATGAGGCCTGAGGTACTTGTCTAAGTGATTCAGTATGGGCTCCACGGTCTCTGGCTCCTTCCATCCCATTGGGGGCAACTAAATAAATAAGTTTGTCTGCTGGCAGGATCATCCAGGTACTAGAAGGGCCAATCCTGAAGGCCTCCAGAAACACCAACTCCATGGAAGATGGGGGTTGGGATGACCAGGCAACTTTTTGCTTCAGGATTTCCAAAATATCTCTGGTAGAGATTGGGGGGGGAACCTTCTTAAATGGAGTCTGTCTTCTGTTAAAAACTACAAAGAGATGTTCAAGTGATTCCTCTTGCACTGTTTCTTCCGATGAATCTCCCTTGGGGGATACTCAGAGGGGTAATCGAAGGAATCCCCCTGGGGGGTAGTTCTGGAGGCTCTCATGGAGGGGCAGACTACAGACTAGATGAACAGGTGCACAGATTGGATAAGAGGCTCCGGGAGATAAGGAGATGCATCTCGCACTCTGGTGAAAGCCCTACCACCGAGAAAGCAGAGATACCCAGGGAAGCTCCTACCCCCTTCCCTTGTAGCAAGATGCCACCAAGGGAGAGAAGGTAGTAATCATCATGGATCAGACACCTCCAAACAGCACCAGACCCGAACTGTCAAGGGCCATGCTCCAGAGGATAAGATGGATCCGACAAGGTCGGAGTAAAGACCAACACAGAGTCTGCACCAACATCTTCAGTATAAGACCTGCTCCGCTCCAAAAGCATAGGTGAAGAGCTAGTCTGGGACACTGCCAGGGTAGAAAACAGACAAATTCTTGGTTGCAACGATGGCTCTCAATAAAGTCAGATCCTGAAATTCTGCACCTGGAGGTCTGATTGAAGATGAGATGGAGATATCAGAGTTGGAGATCTCACGGATCCAGTATGGGTTTGAAATGGCAAAACCCCCAACAGAATATGAACTTTGATGAAAATCCCCACCATCTTGTCCGTGTCTGAAGACAGCCAAGAGTATCTTGAGGAGGCTGATGAATGAGTGGACTTATCAGGGGAAAGGCTGGTTCGAGAAGAGATGAGCAGGGAGACTTTTCTCTCAAGTGCAGTACAGCTCTAGGAACTCTGATCCAAGTGTTTAAGATCTGAGAAGAATTTACACCCACAGATGGGGAACGTTGGATCCAGATGACATCCTAAGGATCAGAGGGGGCACTTGGACCCGAAGTCTAAGGATCCCATAGTATTACGATCTTCGTTGGTGCCAATTCTGTCACATCAGAAAAACTTTTCGGATCTGACGCATGGATATCGATCAGATCAGACGTGACTGAATCGGATAAACTCTTTTTTCTAGTACAGAAGCCTTAGTCCTCAGGGATGCTGAGAGGGTACGCATAAGCTCCTTGAAAGTAGAAGGCTTTACAGGAGTTTGAGCCCCAGAGGCCGGTAATAAACTTCACAAGATCAGCTTGTTTCTGCAGTATGCAAAGGCACGGGTATTTAAGGCCTTGCAAATTTCACAACTATCCTGAAAATGCCATGGCCTGAGACAATCCACAAACCTCTGCTGGGGATCCAAATTCGGAATCTTGTGCCCACAGGAGGTGCACCTCAAACCCTTTAGGATTTTCAGGCATACTAAACACAGAAGCATGCACTAAACTCAAGTTACACAAGTTAAAGTTAGCAAGGTTAACTTTTCAACTATACACTAAGCAAAAATAATAACCAGGACAGTTTTTTTTTTTTTTTAAACAGATAGCGATAAGGAAGAAAGGGAAAAAGGCAGAGATGACCAACAATCACTGAAAAGAAACGTGGAAGGGGAAGGAGCAAACACCAACGCAAGCAAAACAAATTGCTAAATATGAGGGGAGGACAGATGAGAGTAAATAACACTAGTTAAAAGGAAATTTACTGAGAACAAGTTAGAAATATAAGAACAGATTAATAGATACCAAAAAGACCACTTGTCTCAGCTCGAGACAACAGGATCGCATCTGAACTGGACAACTGCAAATGTGATCATGTGATCGGGGGGGGGGGTTAGACGGGAAGTGAGGCATTATGGGAGAGGGATGAGCTTGAGGCTCGGATTGTAAATCTTGAAAAGCGTCTGAATTTGATCCGAGATTGGAAATAAAGACCCAAGAGTGAGGAAAACTGAAATGAACATCATATCAAGCTACTTTGAGGGCCAACACTTGATTCCCTCAGTCCCCCATTTGCCTTACTGTGGGACTGTTCAAAAGTCGATTAACTAGACCAGGCTCCTACACAGGGTCTGAAAAAGATAATGGAGGAAAGTGCTTTACCCTGAATAACAACAAACAAAATAAAACTATCTCCATGTCAAAGGCATACATAGTTAAACCTATAACTCATGGCAACTTCCCTCACAAAGGAAATACATTTTTACCGATAATTAAAATTAAAGCATGGTCTCCCACACACCATCATAGCTCATCACTATTTAAATGGTTAGAAAAGGTGATTACTACACAAATGAATGATTATAAACAAAAATATGTAAGCCCAACAAGAAAAGTACTGACTGTTTCAGAATTTTTTCCAGGCCTACCATTTAGCTGCTGACCAAAATTTAATGAAAAATATACACAAAGCCCAAAGAGGCAATATTTTTGCATGTCTCAGTCAAGCCCTTAATATCTACCTCAGACACACACACACACACACACACACATATACATACATACATATATATATACATATATATATATATATATATATATATATATATATATACACACATACATACATATGCATTTATTTATATTACACACATGCATATATATACAGCTATATATATATACAATATGTGTGTATATTTATATATATATATATATATATATATATATATATATAGAGAGAGAGAGAGAGAGAGAGAGATACACACATCTATATATACACACACACATATATATATATTATAGAGAGAGAAAGAGAGATATACACATATATATAATACACATCTATCTATATATATATATATATATATATATATATATATATATATATATATATATATATACACACACACACACATGCATACATCTATATACATATAAATCTACACACACACGCATACGGACACAGACCGATAGCTTTAGCTTACAAGTGCTGACTCCTCTCCACTCAGATGATTCAAGCATGCACCTCAGCAGTGCAGCACTAACATTCAGAGCATGCTTTTGCTTTCCGCTGGCATCAGTATCTGGGTTTCCATGGTTTTCACCATTTACATCTACAATGCTCAAAACTGGTATCCGGCCTAAACACAAAAATTTACTCTGATGACAGTAATCTGAAAACACTTGTCACTGAGAAGCAAAATACTGCCTAGAAAGTGACTCTTGGCTACTTTAAATGAACGATTAAATGGTAAAAACTTTAGTGAAACTAATATAAAAATAAAGAACAATTTCTAATACTAACCAAAATTCTTGAACCGTATATCAAAACATTTCAAATATTCCTTCATGTACTCAGGGAGGAAACCTCCACTCTACTTACTCAACAGCAACACCAACTCAGAAGCAGGCTTCTTGATCTGCAAAACAAAAATCTAAATGTTTCACTGCAGAGATTTTAAAGCAGCAGAGTTGAACGATGGACTAAAGTGAGTTTGAACCCCATCAACAAAAAATACCATACAACAGTAGATAATAAAATCTGAATTCCCTACCATGTTAATCAAACTTTGTGAACACTGATTAAATTCAGCACATTGGCTATTGCCCTACTGTTGAGTTTAAACTACAGGTTTGCAAAAAGCAGCCACTTTGCTCAACCCATGAAACCATCACCACAAATAAAGCATCTAAATCAGACAAGGTAATGCAGAAGTTTCTTCCACCACATAAAACCTGACAAACACTTCTAGTAAATTTAAAATAAGCAGAGGTGACTAATTTCAAGATACTCAATACCCACAAAGTAGAGCCACATGAAAATGGAAGCAAAACCCACCAGAAATACAGAAGTTCAGAATTACTAAAATACAAACTATACCAAACTACTTTCCAAGATAAATATGGCTGGAGATTTAAGAACAAACATGTTTCCTGCAATAACCTATTGCAAGAATTACCAAAATCTACAAACCACAATGATGCACTACACAAGGTTGCACACATTTCTTAATCATGTAAACAACACATATGATTAACTACTTGCCTAATCCAACGTTCTGCAACTGTAAACAGTCTAAATGGAGATGTTATTGTTTACTGAAACTAACTTGCAATGATTTAACATCTGCACACAGTTATGGCTCTAGCATATCAAAATGATCATACCACATTTAATCTCCCAATTCATAATTTAACTACGCAGACACATATTAAGCTTTTCAAAGGCACCTGTTAGTACTAGTACAACAAAATGATGCATTACTATTAAGGCAATGAAAAAGAAGGTCCATTTACTCCTGTTTTAACTCTGCAGCAAGCTCTATGGCATAGAGGGGGTGAAGCCAACAGTTACCAGTGCTGAATTAGCAGCTCAGGAACTGGAAGACACGAGGTGGGAAGGACAGGAGTGGACAGCTGCTGCAACCTCACTCAACTAGTTGCCTTAGCAAGGCACCTATGGCTTGCCACTGCAGTGATACCTACAGAAAGCACTGTATGTTACACCCATTCAGCATGGGCCTGCCAAGTACAATGGCTGGGGAAAGCAGCATGCAGAAGCACATTTCTCTCAGCATACACCATTCAGTGCAGCTTGAGTCAGTATAAACAGAGGGTAGCTCTAAGGGAGAATGAAAGATATTCTATTCTATCAGACCTGCATAATGGACTACTCTGTACTAACAGATTCTTGCCATAGGGGAATGAAAGATACCCCAGGGCAGGAACAAATGGGTCTAAAGTACTCTTTGTCAAGTGCAAGGATAAGTGACTCTTAACCCCAGATGGAACTAAAGGGGAAAATTTAATGCAGTGATCAGGCAACTGAATGCAGGAGCAGAAAGACATCTGTCAGCTTTGTTGTACACATTTCTCATCCTGTATGTCTAAATTATGTCTCAATAAGGTCCATATTTTCAACCAACCTACAGGGCCTACAAACAGCCCAGCTACAAGGTCAACAAACAATACAGACTTCAGAACTAACCATGTGCAGTTGCATTTCATTAAAAAATAGGAGCTTAAGTAGTATTTTATTATTCCTTAATAATCCAATCTACTGGACCAATTGTATGTCAAACCACAAAATCATGTATATATGCTCAACATGAAAAGGAAACAAAACTACTCCACTATACATGTTATGCAAACACACTAAATCAATGCAGCTAGTTAATTAATCTCCGCAGATCAAGTCTTAAAGAGGTCCCTATGCAAGGCAAACAACACAGCTTCCATGGGACCTGACAATTTCAAATGCAGTATTCTGCACCATCAGCAGCAAGAACTGGCTTTGTCATTCAGCACCCTTTTCAACCACAGCCAAAGTACAGGTTTCATTCCAGCAGATTGGAGAACTGCCATTTTCATTCCCTTGCATAAAGGTGGTGTCACTACTGACCCTGGAAGCTATCGCATTAGTTTGACAAGTCTGATCTGTACAGCCATGGAGAGTATTATTACGGATCTCAAACATGGACAGCATTTGACCCCAACCAGTTCGGATTGGTCAAGGGCAGATCTTGCCTGCTGAACCTGGCTAACTTCTTTGAGACTGTCAACAAGGCCCTGGTAGAGGGAAAGTCAGTACATACAGCTTACCTTAACTTGGCCAAGGCCTTTGACACAATCCCCCACAAGGGCATCATCGAAATGCCAAAGCAACTTGGTGTAAATCCCTATCTCATCAAGTAGGTGGCCAACTGGCTCACCAACAGGACCCTCAAGGTCAAACCAGGCATCGCCACCTCCGATAACAGACCTGTCATTAGTGAATGTCCCCTGGGATCTGTCCTGGGATCCCTAATGTTTGGCATGTACTT